>NC_048555.1:7779636-8090929 GCF_902806685.2 Maniola hyperantus
TATACTTTCGTTATGATTGAGTAACTTTCAGAGCAAAAATTCCGTATTATATTTTACTTTCTCAACTTAGAATTAAATATCGATACCGGGAATTGCGAACATTTATTAAAAGTCCCATCCCTCACGCCAAGAAATAAGTAGAACTGTGGAGAAGCGATCGAAATTACGTTACGACGATTCAATATCTCTAATATATTTTAGGTGAGGGTTTTAAATTTATTTCATACTGTAAAGCCACGCTAAACTGATAAAAAAAACTACATCTGAGCCATAATTTTTTTAGTCTACAAGCCATATTTTCTAAAAACTACACCTAAACTACTTAGATATATTTAGTATAAAAGCCATAAGTTTTATATTGATACGACTAGCATTTTAAGGTGCATGCAACACATTTTTCAAAACTGAAAATGCGATGGTGACGAGCACCAAGATTTGGTTGCATCGAGCGCATTAAAGAAAAGTTGATGAAAATTTTTGCACGTAGTCGTGTGCCATTTCCTTATGCCTTTAGGTTTCTTTGTTTATTTTGAGAAATTTTTGGCGCTTTGTCTACACAGAAAATGACCAAAAAGAGTCACTAAGATAACGTTCCCTTTTTGGCCGTTTATTTACCTACTAAAATATGCTTAAACGTTAAGCTAATTAGTGTAACATTAATCATATTATGGAGCCTTCCCAAGAAAGCTGGCTGCATTTACGTGATGAACCGCTAAGCTATTTTGGCAAAAAATGTGCCAGCCCTCTGTCACCCCAGGAGGCAATGTTAATTATACTGATTTGCCTAATCTGTCGGGTTTAACATTAAAAGATGCTCCTTCCCAATATGCGCCGCTATAATGCGTAAAAAATGAGCTCTCACGCGCCATTTTAACTTTGTGTGTCAAATGTCATGTCATTTTTGTCCTTATTTCAAAAGTGAGCAGTTTTTTTAACATGACAGCTGTCATAAAGCACCAGAAGAAGAAGATTTTATAATTGATTAAAAAAAATAGATATAGTCCATACAAAATGACTTCTCACGCGCCATTTTAACTAACTAAGTGACTAAATACGAGTGTAGCCGTAACAATCTATACTTATAAATAGAAATCGTAGTGTTATCGTATGCCAGACTTACACAATTATTATAAGCAACTTTATTAATAATTCCACACAACACCTTCAGTCCTTCACGTTATTACACAAGCTCGCTTCGCTCGTGGTTCAAAAATGGAATTCCTCACTACGCTCAGGATTCCATTTTTGAACCACGAGCGAAGCGAGCGGTTCAACCTTAGAATGCTTAGCAGGCTCGAAATTCAAAACAAACTCTCGCGACAAAATAACAACTTTGCAGCCTTGCATAACAAATAACTATTACTGTTTACAAGATTTTACCCGATTCTGACGGTTCCCTAATCTCGACTAAGTCTTCAGCAATATTACATATCAACCCAAAAAAACGGTATTTTCTTGGCTTTGCACACTGAAATTACTCATACAAAGTTATGCCAACGTTAATTAATCATTTTACAACCCAACTTAGTAGGCCACACGTCAACATTATGAAGCTATAAAGATTTCAGTCGCTACGGACTACTAGTAAAGCTTTTCACAGTCCGTACGCTACGTAATGCGTAGGTACACCAAGAATTTCTCTGTTTCGTAATTTTCACAGGAAAGTTTCCTTATATTTTCCTTTATAGGCGAGGCTGAGCTTTGCTGGTAGATGCGTAAGTAGGTATACGTAAAGTAATCCGCAGGAAATATACTTCCCCCTTTGTGTAATAACGTGAAGGACTGAAGGTGTTGTGTGGAATTATTAATAAAGTTGCTTATAATAATTGTGTAAGTCTGGCATACGATAACACTACGATTTCTATTTATAAGTATAGATTGTTACGGCTACACTCGTATTTAGTCACTTAGTTAGTTAAAATGGCGCGTGAGAAGTCATTTTGTATGGACTATATCTATTTTTTTAATCAAATATATAATTAGTCGAGATTAGGGAACCGTCAGAATCGGGTAAAATCTTGTAAACAGTAATAGTTATTTGTTATGCAAGGCTGCAAAGTTGTTATTTTGTCGCGAGAGTTTGTTTTGAATTTCGAGCCTGCTAAGCATTCTAAGGTTGAACCGCTCGCTTCGCTCGTGGTTCAAAAATGGAATCCTGAGCGTAGTGAGGAATTCAAAGGCATGAGCGCAAATAAATTTGCAGCCATGCCAGTACCATGGAGAGTTCCTCGCAGATTTCGAAGGACCAAGAAATCTTTTCTGAGTCAGTGAGATGAAAAAATACTTGTGCTATGAAACCTTGCTTCTTACCTTTCATGATTCTAGGTCAACAGAAAGTACCCTATAGGTTTTGATTAATTTGTGAGTGTCAAAATATGCCGCATAAATGGTCGTATTTTTCAGAGAGCTGAGTATTTGATATTAATTTCAACTTGATAGCTTCACGCAATCCTTCGCGAAAACTAGTGTCTTGACTGACCGACAGACTGACAGACGGGCAACGAAGTGATCCTCACCTATTTTGAGGTACGGAACCCTAAAAACTAAATAATTGCAAAAGTATATTTTCCCCGATTAATATTGTTTTATAAGAGTCTGAAATAAGTAGGTACCTACCTAAGTACTAACTCCGACTGCCATATTGGGTTAATCCCTGATACGACATTTTGAGCTTCTATTCTTTGGCTTGCTATTTTACTACCCAATGTTTTACATACAAATAGGGTGCAGTGAAGGATTCCGCCTTTTTATTACAACCATAAAAACAAGAGCGCGATTTTAATTAAGATGGTATAAAAAAAGTTATTGCTTTTAAATTGCTAAAAGGATGTTTATAGTTGCACACCTAACAGCATACGCCGTAGTTCACTCTATTATACTTAGTATTCTTACTTACGTGCTGCTTTTTTTCAAGGCATTATATTATAAAACACAAAAAATGTTTTAACTATGCCCAACCGATTTGCCCCAAACCGGTTGCATTAAAAAGGCAATATTGCGAAGATGATTTAGATGGAGAAAAATAAATATGGAATTTTTAGCGTAGAAGCACACGCCACGTATCCGCTGGTTATGTATAAAAAAGTTATATAATGAATAATTGAATAAATTATTATAGAAGCTGATAGATGTGTAAATGACTTAAGTACCTACCTAATGAATTTTTCGTGAAGGTTAAAGTAAAGCTGTACGCCAATTAGCCACCTATTACTTCTTTTCAGCAGCTGTGTCTTATCATCGCACAGAATCACTTCCTGCGGGCGATAGGGAGAGCCATGCTTGGAGTTGCTTTAGTGATGAAATCAGAAATGACGACCTCAAAAGATGAACTAGAGTAACTCGCTCAACGGATTGCGAAGCTGCTGTGGCAATGGGTGGAGCACATAGTACAAAGAACCGTAGACGATGAATAACCGGTGCTAGTATAGCGAAAGCGCAGAGTTGGCAGACCCCACATCAAATGAGTTGCAGAGAGCCACTGGATCCTTGTGGCGTGGCATCCTCCCTACAAAAGACTTATATCCAACAGTCGATTTCTATCGTCTGACGATGCCGAAACTTTCATCGATACGCTCGGGAACTACTCTGGGGCGACCGCTATAATCGAGAAGCTTAATGTTAAGTACTGCTTAAGACGTTGCTGGCGGAGGCCGAAAGCTCGGGCGATGGCTAATGTGCGTCCAGCTTAATAAATCCACAATAATATTATACATTTCCTAATTAAGTCTTCAATAACGCAATTCCGTAGGCTCTTTAAAAAAGGATTTTCCACAGCACCCTCTATGTATGTAAAACGTAGTACAATAAAACGGCGCTGAAGCAACAAAGCTCGCTCGTATATTAGGGATTCGCCAAATATTCGACGCGGATGCGCCATCATCCGCCAATGAATTAGCCAATAAAATCAAATTGAACCAAATAAATTTTCTTTACAACCAATTTTGTTTCCTCTTTGAGTGATTCCGAATAGTTTTTCACTTCAGTCGTGGTGTTTACGAAAAGGAATCGTTTTAAAGTAACTTTGTGGAAGAGATCCTTGTGCAGTGAATCAGAATGTGAGACTAATAGGAAATTTGGTCAGAATTCTTTTTATTTTTAATTTTTTTACCATTCCAAATTAGCTCTTGACTGCGATCTCACCTGGTGGCAATAATAAGTGCATGTAATAATAATGCAGCCTAAGATTAGAGCCTCTTACATAATTATTATGTAGGTATACCTTACATAATAATTATGTAAGAGTAGGAAACACTCAAAAAATTTAATTTAATTTAAAGTGTTACTTAACATTTTTGTTGTTGCTTGCTAGGATTATGTAAAACTGTATTTATTTAATGTAAGCACCCGCCTGCTCTTTTACGTGATATTTTTATTTAAAAAAAGCGTTCGTACGCGCTTTACACTAAATCCACTGAATCAAACTTGTTAAGTCGATAAAAGTCAGATGAGTCAGACTCAACCTTGACTAAAATTTATCACAAGCAAAGTCAAGAGCCAAATTCAGTGCTAAAACTTATATGAAAAAGGATTTCACATTATGTAAAGTGTACTTTAATAAAAACTCATATAGTCGGCCGTTTATCAGAGGTCTCCCGAATATTCGACTCGCTCGCGCAATCATCCAATGCATTAGCCAATAAAACGAAATTGAATCAAATAAATTTTCTTAATAACCTTTTTCATTTCCATTTGGAGTGATTTTTTTAACTTCGCTATTTATTAAGGTGATCTCACAACGCCGCAAGAGCCGCAAAAGGCGCAAGGTTTGCATTTTTCAGTACTGAAATTGTAAGAGCAGTCTCTTACAATTTTAGTACTGAAAAATCCTTCACGATCAACAGTATTTGGCAGCAAAATTCATGAGGGACATTGATGTAAGACTGAAATCTTTTATTATCATGCACCCCGTGTGGCTGAATTAATTTGCTGTCGTCACACATCTTTTCAGTATTCAAACATGCGTTACGAGCGCCTCTTGCAGCTATTAGCGGCTATTGCGGCTTCTGTAGGTCGTCTCGTTTATCCAATTACCTTTATGTAGACTGTGCCTTAGAGTATTTAGTCATTTCGAGTATCTTTTTCTTTATTATTACTGCTCTTTCTGTTGCGGCTTTTGCGCTTCTTACGAGTTGTCTCGTGGTATGCGATCACCTTTAAAATCCTAAGTGATCGCTTGAACGTAAAATAATAACTTTGGCAAAGTCGTTATTGAATTTCGAACAAAACTTCTTTACGATAATAATATTATAGTTCAAGAAATAACAGAAAGTGCGATTTAATGTGGGTCCCTATTTTCATTACGAGAATTAAATTCTTATAATTTATTAGCAAGTTTTCTTCCTCGGAACCTTATGAATATAAATTATATTACAGGCATTTCTTTGATTTTCTATGCCGCTCACTCATTTCAAAGTGTATGCGTGGTTTTAGTTAAGTTTTTATAAGATGACAAGTTTATGACAAAACGACTTTACTCACGTATTTCCTCCCGGAAAAGGACCCCGGATGGGTTCGAAACGTAGTCTTTTATCTATGGTTCGAAACTAGTCGGTCTAACGTCAAAGAAATACGTGAGTAAAACTGGTTTGTTATACATGTATAATGGAAATCACACACGATAGTCTAAACACAATGACAAGTTTAGTTAGCCCTTGACTGCACTTTCGCCGAGTGTTAAATGATGACCTCTGCGTCATCATTTAACACTGAGTGTGACAGTAAAAACCCCTCCCCCATGATCCCAAGTAAGTAGCCCCTACACTGACTGGTTACTAAGCAATATACCGTACAGGAACGCTACAATCTCTCTGTGGCACGGTTTTAGGACTTGCCCCAGCCAAAGCCTTTAACCAAACCAAACCTAACTCGATTGAACCTCCTTGAACCCAAGACCTTCCCACTTATAAAACCACAGTGTTCATGACTACACCAGGGGTTGTTAGAAAAACTGAGGCGACTAATCATAACTAGGTATCATATTTAGTGCGAATATGGGGCGAGGTAGTATAAAGTAAACGTAGAGAGATTTTATGATGGCGGTGCCAAACTTTAAAGTTCAATAATATTTTTAAATTCAATCAAGTGAACGGGAAAATGCTAAGTACCCATTCGGGATAGTTCGTTTAGTTCAGCACAGATTCGTATTTAGTGATAATGCATATTTGTAAATTCAAAGATTTGCGATATCTACGGGATCATCACTTTAAGAATTTTATTACCTACTGTACGTTCCGTACTATACTCGTATTTTGCATAAAACTAATATGCATAAAAATAAATAAAAATCTTATTTTGAATGTACAGGTACCCTTTCATATGTACCCCACTTAGTATCTTACTTTGAAAGTTGAAAATACTAATTATTTGTTCATGAACACATTTTAATTTTTTTGTGATGTAACCACAAATTCATGGTTTCTAATTTTTCCTCTTACGACCTATCTACCTGGTAAATTTCCTAATTCTAGGTCAAAAGGCAAGTAGTTTATAGGTTTCTTGACAGACACGACAGTCAGACAACGAAGTGATCCTTTAAGGGTTCCTTTTGAGGTACGGGACCCTAAAAAATGAATATGAATGAGTATTAGACACCTAAACTAAGTTGACTAGCAATACGATATTATAAAGTAACCTGTAGAGTGTTAGCTTACAGAGTACACACAGACCAACTTCGCTGAACTTCTTGCTACAGACAATATAAGCTTCGTCCTATTGAATCCTGAAATACTTACCTACTTGTCGCAAAGTTGGAAGGTTACTGAATAGTTTAAAACCACTTGTGAGATGTGAGTTACAAACCTTTTTATTAATGCTGATATTACGTCTACTATTATAAAATTGTAATCGTATCTTTGTTTGTCTCTTTGTGCGCACATTACTCAATGACGATTGAGATGAAACTTAGTAGGTATTTAACATCATATCAAACATCATATAATGTAATATCTGAGTTACAAGTCTGAGGGGCCCGACGACGTCTCAACACAAGCTGAGTGGCCTACCTGTTCGAGGTGTTGCACTGCTGTACAGGACGATATTGCCTACACCATGTACCTATATGATAACTCGAATAAACATTATTCTATTCTATTCTAATATCATAGTGTCACTAGTAGGTACTATGATTTACGAGGCTTGCAACCATTGATATACTTAAAGCCATTTCCAGACAAACAGGGAAGCGAACCTGAAAATCTTTCTTGCGAGACGATTGCGTCACTACACTTATACCTATAATGTGGCTATACCACCATCTCCAGATAGAAATTTAAGTAGAAAATGGAAAGATTTTTGCCCTAATAAACATGTACCACTTACAGGTGCTTTTGAATGGTCAGGTGAATTTAATCTACTTACTTAAATTGGTTTGGAACTTGGTTTGGAATGCCCAAAAAAATATATTTCAAAAGTGACGGGTTTTTAATTATTGCTTTTAATTGACAAATTCCTGGCTGTGACAATAGTGAATGGACATAAAAGGAGATTGATTCGAACGTCCTGGCATCCCCATGGTTCCTTTAATTCCGTGGCCATCGGACTGAAATGAATTTGTCGCTTTTCATCTGTGCCGCCATTCATCTCGCCAAAGAATTCTTTGCGTGGTTCGGAACGTCGAATCTTAAAAACGAAGCAAAAGTAATCCTAACGGAGAGCCGCATTTTTTTCTACTTTAGGCGTGAAAATCCTCGCATGAATTTTTGTAATATTTTTCAACGCAGATATGGCGACTCCCTTTCAATAATTATTTTCCGTGTTTGGCATTTCGTTAATTTCAGCTGTATTCAGTATTTACATTTAGTGCAGTTTTTATTTATTCATATACTTCCCATAGTTCAAACTTATCATCATCATAACAACCCACCGCCGCCAGCCCACTTCTGAGCACGAGTCTCCTCTCAGTATGAGAAGTGTTTAGGCCGTAGTTCACCACGCTTCCCAGGTGCGGATTGATAGACTTCACACACCTTTGAGAATAAATTATGGAAACTGTTGTTTAGGGCTCTGGTTCTTTCTTGATGTTAATACGCGACACGTCGAGGCGGCAATGGGGGAAAGAACGCCCCGCACACCCGCACAGCCCCCGCGATAACCCGGAGCGGGCGAGCGCGGGTGACTTGCGGGTGTGCGGAGCGTCCCCCCACCTCATACCCCGATTGCCTGTCCGACCTGTCGTAACTTAAAATCACAATTAAATGAGATCTATTTTAGCGTTTAAACTACCGTGAGTGATTTCCATTATAAATAATAAAGGACCCCGGATGGGTTCGAAACTAGTCGGGCTAAAGTCGACTAAACACGTGAGTACAGCCGGGACAGATATTATTTATTTATAAATGAGATCAGTCTTCTTACAAGAGCCACAAAGAACTGTTTATCGTGACATTTGACAAACACATGCTTTTTTTTACATTGGATTTAACCACAGATGTACAACACTTCTTTTTCTACATCAGTCATCAGTGTTAGGTGTCTGTTTGGGAATATGAAATATATAACAATCTATCCCCACTTTAGGCATTACCAGTGACGCTGAGATTCGGTGGCACATAAGTAAGATGTCGGACAACTTTGTCCCAGGAAAGTTACCTACGTATTTATTTCTAAAGTATACAAATACATAGTACTTACCTGTCTCAGAATGTTGATGTCGTAAATTTTCCTCGTAGCAATAGAATGGAAATGCCTATTCATTGATTCAAACAAAACGTACAGACGTAGACGGTCCGTGTTTTGACTAAGACAAAGTGTATTCAAATGTTTGTCCCTTTTATTTTTACATTTAGTCCTAAAAGTAATTTCTAAAATGGATCCCATTTTTCAGAATGTTACCTACCTGTAATATTATGTTACATAGTAGGTATAGTATGATCGCCAACTAGTACATCATTATTTACTAGCTGATGCCCGCGACTTTGTACGCGTGGAATTAGGTTTTCAAAAATCCCGTGGGAACTCTTTGATTTTCCGGGATAAATAGTAGCCTATGTCACTCTCCAGCTAGGTGATTCGCTAACTCAGTGTCTAACACAGAATGATAGCAACCGAGGTTGGTTGGTTCTACATTGCTGCTTCACTGGGTGGTAGTAAAATATTTTTTCGTAGAAAACCTTCAACGGATTAAAAAATGAGTTCTGTGGCTATCGTTCAGTGTTAGACACTGAGTTAGAGAATCACCCCACAGGTCTTTAACCATACAAAAAATCACGTCAATCAACGAAACTTTGTTATTTGTTATTGTGAATTAATCGGTCACCAAATTATGTACCTACCTACTCGAATATACTTGTGCAAATAAGTAACCGTAGGTACGTGGAACAATTTCAAAGTAAATAACTCCGAGTCTGCTCGGAAATATTTTCGAATTAGTCTGGCAACAAATATTGCGTTCCATAAGAAATTAGTAGCAACTGGATACACTAATTGCCGCAACTCGCTAATTGAGAATAATTATTTCCATTGAGCCAGCCCGATTGCACAAGTTAAATTTCGTTCCCTGTTTGACGTCCCTGTTTATATAGGTCTCTTGACGTTGTACGGACTTCCACACGCCACGGTCTTCTTGTCACCTTGTGGGGGAGGTCTTCCACCGCTGCGTCTTCCGGTGCGAGGTCGCCATTCCAGCGCGTTGTTGGGACCCCAACGTCTATCGGTTTTCCGAACTATGTGCCCTGCCCATTGCCACTTCACCTTCGAAATCCGTTGAGCTATGTCGGTTACTTACTGTAGTTCTTCTACAGATCCCCTAATTTCTGATTAGGAGATCCGTAGTAATTTCTGATTTGATCACGAAGAGATACTCCAAGCCTACGATTTAGGTATTAAAAATATCATGTGAACTCATTGATTTTCCGGGATAAAAAGTACATTACTTTTCATCCCGGGAAATCAAGGTTTATCTAAGTAAAGGTAATCTATTTATTTTATTTTATTTTATTTTATTCTAGATGCTTGAAATGCTTACAGCTAGTGCCAAAGCGCATTACAAGTTAGACTTATGACTAATAACTTATACTATTCGAACAAATACACAAAGGTTCTTATAGTCTTAGTGATCTACACATGAAATAAATTTATTTATATTTATATTGAACACGTCTAGGCTCTGGTGCTGAGCAATCAACTCATTTAGCATGGAAAGTGCGCGGAAGGTTGGCGCACTTTCAGCATACCGCGTGCGGAACGACTTTAGCGAGAAGAAAGGCCACGTCTTCCGAATGACCGAAGTAGTTTGTCCGGCAACCGTACCGCCAACGCACACCGCGACAATATGTCCGGATTATCCACCTTATTGACTATATCCGTCTCTAGGATGCAAGCTTGAGCTGTGCGTTGATAGATTAGTCAGTGAGTCAGTCAGTCAGTCAGTCACCTTTTTCTTTTATATATTAAGATTTAGATATCATTATCGATGGATTATTACACGCAACACGCTCCAATAATGTTTTTTTTCGCATTTATTTACCTCACGATCCATGGTGATGCTGGATCCTCGGAGGCATAACTTTTAACGAGCTCTTCAAGTTTAAAAAAAGTTGGTTGAAATTATTGACGTTTTAATGGATCGAGTTGATAAAGCACTTACCGTGGTTTTAAGTTTTTTCAACAGTTTTGTAAACATTGTGGATAAATTGAATATTTTTCATCATGGAGTTCTACTTCTACCGGTAAGTATATTATTACTAACTGATGCCCGCGACTTTGTCCACGTGGATTTAGGTTATCACAAATCCCGTGTAAGCTCTTTCATTTTCCGGGATAAAAAGTAGCCTATGTCACTCTCCAGGTCTTTAACTATACCCATGCAATAAATCACGTCAATCCGTCGCTCTGTTGCGACGTGATTGAAGGGCGAACCAACAAACAAACACATTTTCGCATTTATAATAAGGGTAGTAATTTCTAATTCAGGTTTTTATTGTTTAACAACTTTTCTTAGTAAGTACATCGCATATTACCATGGCCATACTCTATAATTGCGGATTTTCAGACTTCACATTCTTTAAATTAAACATTCTTCATTCCTTAAATTAAAGGAACTAATTTTTAAAATAAAAAATATAAAAATTACAAATCAAAAATAATATCATCTAAACCACTGTAGCGCAGCAAGGTGCCCCGAACGCTGGCTGCGTTACCTCGTTTTCTTTTAATTAAGTGCGTAAAGGGTTTTTGAAAGCAATTGTTATAATACAATTTTTTCCTATTGGGTATTGTTAATGAATTTTCGTCATACCCATAAATAGAGCTGTAAGCTATATTAATATTTTTTGGTGACAATTTTACAGAGCTTTCGTATATATGTATATAGCCGTTTGAAGTGTTTTTTGATCTGAATTTTCAATTGGAAAATTTTATATTCAAAAGCTTGTAACGTGTAACGAAATATCACGTTTGTTTTGTAAAAATATGTAGCTCAAAGGATTTCTCGCTATAAATTTTCACAAAAACATAATATTGAGCCGGCGGCGTTGCGACATAATATGAAAATATGGCATATTTACATTTTAAATATGTGCTAAACGTAGGCATGTAGCATATTCAGTTGTGTATCGAAAATTAAAATGGTCTTGTTAAGCCTGTTTCTTAATATTAATCATTATAAATTAATATACCTAAAGAGTGATAGTGGTTCATCTCAATTTTACAGGAAAAATAATATTATAAAGTCTCTAAATAGCACATTGTTTTAAGGAATCAGCAATAAATCTTATCTCACAAACAAACTTACAAAAGGAATTTGTTTTGAGACGGTATAATAATTTAACCAAATAATTAAGTATTTATATATTTTATATATTTTTTCAAGCTACGGAACCCTCGATGAGTCAGGCTCACACTCGGCCAGCTTTTTTAAAGAATAGAGTTCATATAAAACTTTTAAATGAAACCGCTAAGCCTCAGTGGAGCAGCGCAGAAAATTATATTTAAAATCTCTGGCCGAAAGAAAGAATTGTATTTACGATGCCCTAGTTTTAAAATTTCATAATACTAAATTCTCCACTCTCATGGTTGGGGGTTAAAGGTGTGTATTGAAAATGTAAATAAAAATCACTAGGTAGCGTTACTTTAAAAGTCCGCTCTATTACTTTTAAAATTTCTTTGAAAACAACGACAAAACAAAGATAACCAAGAAAGTTCGTTCAGATCGAACTTAAGTATGTTCATGACTTGAAACTTGAATGCAATCGGGCCTTAGTTTTAATACTATTTCAGTCAGAAAGTAAACAAATATAATCATAGCAACACTTGGACCAAATACCTGAACTAAATAGCAACATTAAAAAGTATTTTATATATTTGAATACAAAACATTTTTGTAATATATTCTTAGTGTCAATTTATCAACAATCTATCATTTATGAAAACCAGGTTACAGTCAAATCACTAGCGTTTCGTCTCGTGCTTAGATCGTCTAATAAATAATTATTTATCATAACATTAATAACCTATTTGGTAAGTTTTGCTCAATTAGACTGACTGTTTCAAGATGAGATCCTAGCTAAGGTCATAAAATTATACGTTTATATTCCTACTTAGCTAAACGGGATGTAAACTTTAAGATTTTATACTACTTAAGCGAAGTAAACTATTGCAACGAAAACTTCAGAACAGTAGTCAAGAAGGCGTACTTATTAAAGTAGCAATTCCTCAATGTGCTAACCTACATAGTTGGAGGCTAAGAAGACAATCATCTTAAAATTTCAAAGATTCAAAAGGGAGTCGTCGAAAGCGTTAAAGTTGTAAGAGATTGACCCCATTTGAGATATCGGCTGGAAGTCTTCCAATGCTCTACCATTGTCTTAGCCTAGATGTTTATAGTTTTCAAAATAGACACGTTCGGCTTTTATAGGTACTTATATCTAAATTTTATGCCAATTTACAACTAATACATGAATGCAATTTTCTTCAAAGCTATCTAATGTCAAGGGATTTTTTATACTGAATTTCTAAGTATAGGTAGCGTATAAGTACGCGATCATAAAAATACAAGTCATTCATGAAATTTTGAAGCTGAAGTGGCAAAAGATCTACGTCCAGCTGTGGACGTCTATCGGTTGACGATGATGATAATAAAATTCAGTTAAATGTCAAAACTGGCTATGTCTGAATATTTAATCGATCGCTTGGAGACGTTTCTATCGCACAATTACTTAAGCGCCTGTTGACCTATTTCAGATGGCGTCGTCGGTTATTTCTAACTGGAATCGTTTTTTGCTCCAACTCCCTGACTAGGTATTATTAAGTTCTTTCAACGTAGGTACAATTATTGACGATTGGCCTTAATAACTTCTATAATACGTCATGAGTAGCTACTTAGTCAGCGAACTTGAAAGATATTGAGTTGCAATATACTTTTCAATCTTAGGACCTAAGCCTAATCATACCTAATCAGCACACACATACACAAACATTTGTGAAAACATTTGTGTGCATGTATTGCTTTTGTGTAAATGAATTGGAATTACAAAATTATGTTATTCTGAAATATTGTAATTTAAATAATCGATAAACTTTGAGGTCCAAACCGCACCGGAAAACACAGCGTTGAAAGACCTCCTTCTAGATGAATATGGTTCTCAAGTGGTTTCTGGGAGCCACTAGTGACTAGGCACAAAGACAATTATCTGTAAAAATTCATTCATGATCTTCTTCCTTCTTTCTATTTATAAGAAATCCTTTATCAAGCAGTAGGTATACGAATAGGTTGAACTTCGATGAAAACAACGACTATGAACATTACTTATCCATACTAAGTAATATTCTATGCTATTCAATCTAAATATATAAAAGGAAAAGGTTGCTGACTGACTGACTGACTGACTGATCTATCAACGCACAGCTCTAACTACTGGACGGATCGGGCTGAAATTTGGCATGCAGATAGCTATATTATGACGTAGGCATCCGCTAAGAAAGGAATTTTGAAAATTCAAAATTCAAATAGGGGTTTGACATTTGTGTAGTCCACGCGGACGAAGTCGCGAGCATAAGCCAGTCTTATATAAGTAACAAGCATGCCCGCTTCAACTTTACACAAAAATAGATAATAAGTTGAAATATAAAAAGATTTCGACCTCCTCCTTTTTGAAGTCGGTTAAAAATATTTTCTCTTTTCTTGCTCGCATTCTGTTCGGTCATTTGAAAACAATTTAGAAAAGTTTAGCTATAATTGAATAAGTTTTATTAGGAAACTACTGAAGGAACTTTTGAAATAAACACAATATGCTCCTTTCAAGTTCCAACTGTGCCATAATAAATTTCAAATATGAAACCGGGGTATTTATTCCTTAAAAAAGTAAACTCGTCGTTGAGCTCGCTGCTGAAACAAACCCAATTGCAAAGTTCAGGTCAGCTAGCATTTTATTATAATTTGGCATCCACAGCATGACAATGGCAATAACGACTGATTAGTCCACATAAACTCATCGTTAAGATATGAGTGTAGGATATGAAGCTATAGTATGTAAAAATTATTTTCTTGTTAAATAAAGAGCAAACTAATAAATAAATTAAATGTAAAGAATAGACAAACACACAAACAGACCGGCAAGAAAACGAGTTAATAAAAAAGTGTTAAATAAAAATAGTTGGCACTCTCTCATTATTGGCTTAAATGCACGGTTGATTCGTGAGTACCATAAATTCAGCCAATCACTACATAATGAGATATGTGATTAAAGCAATAAAGTAACAGTCTAGTTTTAGCTGTAAGGGGCAGATATCGTCGCTACGTCAGCGTTGTAGAGTCACAGAATAACAACAGGCGTTCATCTTATTTACTTTTCCTCCATTCCACCGGAGTAATATCTTTCAGCGTTCACTTTACCTTTATTTAATAACCCACAATTAAAATTTGATTTATATTTTTGGGGAAGAGATTTATATTTTATAATGATATATGCCTAAAAATTTCAAACCACAATATTGGCAAGGAGCATATTAATACGCTGGTAATTTCTGTCAACGCTGCGAGGTATACCTGCAGTTGTCTTCTGCCTTTGGCCTCAAAGGCAAATGCCCATTGATGGTATGCACTTGTGTGAAACCCTCCAGAATTAAAAACCAGAATAAAAGAGAAACTCAATCAACATTGTTTATTTTAAAAACACTTCCGTAAAACTTTACATTTGTTTTGTTGCAATTTTTTTTTGAACATGCTTTACATAAGTTGATTCGAATTCCATGAACAAAGTAGCGCTTGTTTCTTTAACCTAATATATCAATCCTTATGCCAATATTTTATTTATTGATGGATGTAAATTGGCCAGAAACCCTTTGTCGATTGAGCAATTCCCTTTATTGAGACGTTTAAGGTTAAAGCTTATTCTCCAATTCAATCACACTTCCAGTGTGCCAGTGTCTCAGCTTTGGACTAGAGCATGTCGACAACTAGTACTTAATAATGTGTTTATGGTATCGACCTACTAATTTCAGTACTGGTTATTCTGCTTGCGGGAACTGTGTGTGCAACTCGCAATGCCATGCCAACATGTTACCGAATGGAAATTAGCTACGACGAGACCTGTAAATAGTAATAAAAGACATAGTCTACGTATGAACCCTTTCTCTTGGAACACGGTCTAAAGTCCCGCCATTTTCCCCGTGTCCCGGCAGTGTTTTCAAGTGGAAATTAGTGTGGCGGCACTCGAGACGTCGGCATGATTACGTCTTCAGGGGAAAGCATGAATGTGACTATTATTTATACTTAAAAGAATGTTTTAATTTGAAAGAATCCTTAAATTTTTATATTTTGTGGGGATGGTTTTACACACGGGAAGTACTTACCTATAGCGGTTTCTGTGTTTAACTTAGATAGATAGATAGAAACACTTTATTGCATACATGTCACAGTACATGTAGGTACATTTCACAGTCAATATGTAATATTATTCATCATGATCAAACCATCGCCGGGTCACTACAGATCACGGGTCTCCTCACAGTAAGAAGGGTTTTGGCCATAGTGATCAAGTGCGGATTGGCAGACTTCACACTCCTTTGAGAACATTATGGAGAACTCTCAGGCATGCAGGTTTTCTAACAATGTATTCCTTCACTGTTAAAGCAAGTGACATTTAATAACTTAAAATACACATAACTCGAAAAAGGTACGTGACCGGGATCGAGCCCCCGACCTCCGATTAGGAGGCGGACGTCCTAACCACTAGGCTATCACAGCTTATAATGCTTGCCATATTATTTTAAATCAATATGTGCATATATTAATATATATATGCCAAGTTTAAATTAATATAAGAACCTACGCGTATTTTACTTTTGTAGATAGAGAAGTTAAAACATTTGTATTCTTAGTTACATATCTTTTTACGTTCTCCCTGCAGTTTTCTCAAGTGAAAATTGGTGCGCTGACACTTGAGACAGTCTGTGATTACACGTCTTCGCGATAAAGTATGAATGTGACGGTTATTGGGACTAAAATGGAAACGTTATGGCCAAAGTTTCTTTGAATTGTATTTATGGAAATGAAAAAGTCATGAAAAGGGTTTCGTTAGAGCACAAATGTTATCTAAGGACGTTATCTTACGTTGAAGGATGACAGAAGTGAGTGGAAGAAGAAGACATGTTGTGCCGACTCCACGTAGCATGGGATAAGGTCAAGAAGAAGAAGCTGCAAGTATTATCTAAGGCATAATATAGATTTTTAAAGAAAATAAAATTTTCTAACATGCATCTTCCGCAGTATAGTATGTCTCCTGTCTAATGTAAATTACCAGATGATGCCTCCGTGAATATAGATTTTTAAGAATCACATGGGAACTTTTCAATTTTCCGCGAGTAGCATTATATTATGTCCATCCCCGGCGGGTTGTAACCTAACTTTGTACCTCGTCAAAATCGGTTTAACGAATGGGCCGTGAAAAGCTAGCAGACAGACAGACACACTTTAGCATTTGTAATAACTATAGATATGCATTAAATCAAACATTCTTTTTGTACAATCAAATCTCCTCGACACTGAGGATTTCCAACAAGAATTTTAAAAAACCCAAATCCACGCGGACGATGTTGCGGGAAAGAACTATAGGAATTTAAAAATATTACTTATTATTGTTCGAGGCTGGTTACTCGTAGATTTCTTCGAAATGCACAATAGGCTACTTGACAATTTTTTTAAGTTGGTCTTAAATGGTTAATATTTGTCCTATTATATCAAAAAAATTAACACTATATTTTTTTGCGCCCTAAAAACCGTAAAACTTTAATTTAAAAAAATATTTTTCTTAGACAGGTGAAAACACTGTCGGCCATGTTTGGCCGATAGATTATCTGTGCTCTGACGTCATGCATTTGTAAACAACAGTATAACCACAGGGTTATTTTTTTAATATAATATTTTTTTAAATTAAAGTTTTACGGTTTTTAGGGCGCAAAAAAATATAGTGTTAATTTTTTTGATATAATAGGACAAATATTAACCATTTAAGACCAACTTAAAAAAATTGTCAAGTAGCCTATTAAGTCTATTTAGAGAGGACCATTAATTATACCTGAAGAGGCTTTTAAGGCTAATCTCTCCTAATTTAAGACAATAGTCACTTCAAAGTCACCCTTTTCTCTTTTCTTTTTCATATAAATTAGTTATCATTTGTCTACCTCATTTAGGTCCCGATCATTAATCTTATTTACCTATTCTACATTTTCCTTTAACGATATTCACTTTATCTGATATTATATATTATATATATATATTTATCTGATAGAGTATTTCGAGTGAGGCAAGAGGAAGCTTACTCCAAACTCAAGGTGATCAAAGCTGGAGTACCTCAAGGAAGCGTTCTGGGACCTGTCCTTTATCTCCTGTACACGTGTGATCTTCCACAACCCGATCACAATACCATCGCTACTTTTACCGATGATACTGCTATCATAGCTGTGGGTAATACTCACCAGGAGGCATCGGGAAAAGTTCAAATAGCTCTAAATGAACTACATAAATGGACGAAAAAATGGAGAATAAGACTTAACGATTCCAAGTCTACCCATATTGATTTTACTAATAAAATACCAAAATATTATCCCATTTATATTGACCAACAAAAGATACCCTATGCTAACACGGCAAAATATCTTGGAATGACTCTTGACAGTAAGCTACGCTGGAAAGCACATGTCAAGAAGAAAAAAGAAGAGCTAGAGATACGGTACAAAAAATTGTACTGGCTCATAGGCAGAAACTCATCACTGTCAACTAAAAATAAGATACTATTATACAAACAAGTCCTAATGCCAGTGTGGACTTATGGTATCCAGTTGTGGGGCTGTACCAGAAAGACCAATTTACTAATAATTCAGCGATTCCAAAATAAAGTGCTTAGGGGTATCGTCAATGCACCCGGGTACGTCAGGAATGTAGACATTCATCGCGATCTCCAAATGGGCTTCGTGGACACAGCTATTAGCAAACACGCTAAATCCCACGAACGCAGGCTCCATGAACATGTTAACGTCGAGGCTATCCAGCTCCTCGACAACACAGACCTAATACGTAGAGTTAAGAGGACTAAGCCTTTTGAGCTAGTGTAGTTATAGTGAAAGTGTAGTGCTAGTGCAAATCAAAGATCACACGAACAAAGTGAAAGCATAGTGCTAGTGCAATTTAAAGAACACAAGAACAAAGTGTCTTCCAATAAGGTATCTTAACTATAAACTAAGCTAAGTCAATGGACAGATTCATAGGTATAAGTACGTTTATAAGTTTAGGTTAATATAATATTGCTTATTAGCCTCTTTCATAGGCTAGATTGTAATGGTAGTAAAGTACTGGTGACAGTGCTTTACGACAAAAAAAAAAAAAAGATATTCACTTTGTTATCTTCATATATATGTATCGTTTATAAAAGGACAAACTGACTAACATAGTATTTAAACTGCTTTTAGAAATTAGACATTCTGCAAACACACCAACATAATACAACCACACAGAATTTTCAGAAATTCCACCAGAACAAAGTTGGGTCAGATCAGCTACAGTACACGGCAAAAAGTAATGGCCGAAATGTCATTCTAAAGGCTTTGTAGAGCGTTGTCTCTGTCACTAATACCTAAATGACGTTTTGTCGGTCTCAATGACAGAGATAACGCTCTACAAATCTGCTATCTCCTTCTAAAGGTCTATGTACATTACTTTCTGCCGGGTACTGTCCGTAGATTTTTATATCTGCACGTTTTTACGTGGAATCCACGGGTCCTTGCAACTCGTTTGATATCGTCTCTCCACTTAGTAGGGAGGGTCTTGCAACGCTGCGCTTTCCGGTGCGAGGTCGCCATTTGTTTCCGGTTTCTCAAATTATGTTATTAAAAGTAGGTAAAATCCATCTGTAATTTTCGTAATGTTGTTTATATGTATCGAAAGAAACATTACGATTAACTTTTTTTCAGAAAAACAGTGATCGCCAATTGTACAAAGCCAGACCGAGTTTGTTGGTACTATTTTACAAAACTTCCTACCTAATTCAGAAGGCCTTAATTGTCCATTTAATGCCAACCTTAACTTAGGTAGAAGTAAATAGGCTAATATAAAATAGGGTAGGAAAGTAATAAACAGCTACTTTTGACTAAAGACCTGAATTTTTGGAATATAAACGCTGAAAGGAGAGCAATAAACATTTGAATGTACAGTTATGAAGTTTCGGACCATTTGGGCCTTGATAATAAACGTTATTGCTTTGGATTGCCTTGGAGGCTGACAGCATTCGTACATTTTTGTCACTTCACTCTTGAGTCTTGATGGAAAATTTTCTTTCATTTGCTAGCTTTAAAGTCTAAACAAAAATATTTTTATAACTATCTTTTTTAATTAGGCATAATATGACTTTTACTAAATGACGCCTGCGATGTCGCCCACATGGATTTAGACTTCTTAAAACTCCCGTGAGAACTCTTTGGTTGTCTGGAATAAAAACTATGTCATTCTCCAGTTCTTTAACTATATCCAAAAAATTGCGTCGACCCGTCACTCCGTTGCAGCGTAACTAAATAATAAACCAAATAAAAGAACTTACTACTTAATCTCTAAGATAAACTTAGGTATATTCTACTGAAAAATAAGTTTATGGTACCTATAAGGTAGGTACCATTGGAGCATTGCTATAAACTTTAACATTAATTTTATGAGTAACTTTAGTAGTAAATTAATAAATTAAGGTTACACTTACTTTTCATTCTATTTACAATTAATACATTAAAGTAAAACGGCGGAGTCGATAATAATTTCATACAAAAATAACGCTTATGATATTGAGCATAAACGTTATTTTAGCGTTTATGACTTGAGAGGTCACAAGTATATAACGTGGGTACAATTTCATCACATCACGCGATGAGGGAATTCATTAGGATTTTGTTATTCATTACATAGGAAGTTTTATTACAATATATTCCACGGGGTGCTCCGGGGTATGTAAATAAGGCTTAATGGAGTTAGCCGTCTAATTATAAAGGCCCTCCCTCGTTCATTTAGAAATTGTTAAGAAATTAGGCAAACGTTTTAGGATGTCTTTTGTGGTTTGTGATCTTTGAGGATAGGGTAACTCTACAGCTACATGTGACTAGGCCATTTCTAACAGAATAATGCGTAGGTACAGATTTTTTTCATTTAAATACACTGCGGCCAAACCAGAATTTATTATTTACCTGTGGTTTTGTTAATCAAAAGTTTTATTCTGGGAAAAATTGTCTGATAGCGAAGAGAATTTGACTCCACCGCACATTCTGTAAGTAGCAACGAAAACAATACGTCTTAACTACAATCTTTTGCGAGAAAGATGAAAAAAAATCTTATATGAGTTCATCATCATCATGATCAGCCTGTGGATGTCCACTGTTGGACATAGGCCTTCCCTAAATTGCACCACCACACCCGGTCCTCAGCCTTTCTCACCAGGTCCTTATATGAGTTACGATAAAATACTATGTCACCAAGATTTCATGGACATACTTATTAGATTTTAAATATGAGTTTAGATAAAGTTACATACAGGGTTTTTTAGAGCATTGTCTCTGTCGTTGAGACCGACAAATAGTAATATAGGTACGAGTGACAGATAACGCTCAACAAAGCCGAAATCTCATTCTAAAGGTCGATGTACACAATCTTCTGCCACGTACTGTACCTAATACTTAGCGCGTGAAACTAATCTACGTAGGCATCACTTACAAACCCTTTACAAACTATATTTAAAGTAAAACTTCGTAGACAAAAAGATTTCAATATTAAAGATAGCTTTCAGATTTTGAAACGTTTTATTGAAAAAAGTTTTCGTTTATCTAACTTTTCATGAAATGCTTTGAGTTAAATTTTCAAGCCTTTGGAAGAATATTTTATTTTTTGTGTTTGCTTTGAAACTCACTCAGTGAAGCAGAACATAGAGGCAATTTTTAAACATTTATTTTGTGAATATTTTTGTACCTATTTCAGTCGCCTAAGCCGGTTTGACTCCAAAATAATTACATAACTAATTAATTAACAAAATAGTTTGCGGGATTTTGTTAGTACCATTAAATGCTATGGGTATTGGGTACCGGACTACTAGGGTATCATAAAATAGAGGAATGTTCCGTGTAACAGGCGGCATTTGGCCAGGAATGTTCACGGCTGGCCGCGCGACCACGCGCCATCGATTTTCGACTTACAAACCCGTTAACGCCTGTGTTGTCTCCAAAATTGCTTTGTCTAGTATTTGCATTTACAATAATCTAAATCTAAATATATAAAACGAAAGGTGACTGACTGACTAACTGACTGGCTGACTGACTGACTGTCTGACTGATATATCAACGCACACCTCAAACTACTGGACGGATCGGGCTGAAATTTGGCATGCATCTATTATGACGTAGACATCCGCTAAGAAAGATGATTTTTAAAAAGTCATTCACTAACATTCTGACGTCTGCCAGTGACGTCGAAGCTTCGACGTCTTGTTAGAAATTTCCTAACTTTAGTGAATACACAATACATAATGCATATCACATCTGCCTCTCGACTCGAAAACGTAGTGATTATATACTCTTTGCTCGAAACTTGTCCACCTTAGAGTTAACAGCTTAAAAAAATCCAAAACCTTTTGCAGCTCTAAAGAAGAAAATTACGACTATATGAAAATGTAACAAGATGGTGTTAAAGGTCTATTGAATTTAAGGAAGCACGCCGCTCGCGCCCGATTTCCTACGAAATGTTCAATCGAGCGAATATTGAAGGCGACCGTTATTATTCTAATGTAGGGTTCGGGATCGGAGGACATAAAAAGTTTTATACAGCAGAAATTTTGTACTAAAACGTTTTATGCGTAATTAGAAGGGGGCGTGATAACATTCAAGGATAAGTGTTTCAGAGACAAACTTCATTTAAAACCTTTAGCATTGTGCCATTATCTTTTTGAAGTGAAAACTTTAATAGGGGCGTTGCGTGATTTTGGGATGGGTAAAAACTTTAAGGTCGCGTCACCGATATGATATGGTAGTATAAGTATATCTACATATAATTTTGACATGTTGCACATATGATACTTATGAACGTCCGATAATAGCTACCTTTAATGTGTATCTATAATTTTTGCTAACACAATTAATTTGGAAATCCAAAAAAAAACATTGTTATTATTCATAGTAGCTTTCACTTCTGTCGGCGGTTTCCACTACACACACTACTTATATTATATACTATATATATATATATATTACTTTGTACCTATACTCATTCTTCGACAGCGAGGAGTAGGCACTTTTACGGCTGGGCAACCCATACATACCTATGGGGTACGGGCATGCCACTGTCTAGCATGAATTGGGTATTTGACTACATCAAAAATAAATTATTTCTCAGTGATTATTTAATACAGGGTCTTCCAAAATACGTAAAATCCACGTCTTTTATTGGTTTTAAGTGTGATAACCATTTAAAATTATCGATTAAACTAAAAAAAGCACGTCAAATGATTGTGACGTCACACACCGGTATTTCCTCAGGGTATTTCATAGAATCTCGCATACCAAGCGCGCGTTTTGACGTTTGATAAAAAGTTACTGATTTGACTAGCTGTCAAATACCGTATTGCTTCAAACAAGGCTTCAAACGATGTCACACTGTAACCACAGAGTACTTAAGGATGATAATATTATATTATGTCACACATCAGTTGCATTGCAAGGTAAGCTGGGCATAAGCAAGTTTCTATTATCATCATCAACCTCAAACCATTGTCAGCTACTACTGAGCACGGGTCTCCTCTCAGAATGAGAAGGGGTTGGCCAAGAGTCAACCAAGCTGGCCAATGCGGATTGGCAGACTTTGCACACCTTTGGCATGCAACTTTCCTTCCAGGGTAAAGCAAATGATTATGAGGTACCTGCCCGGTTCTATTATATCACGAATAAATTGTAATTTATCCCAAATCATCGTTAAATAGGTGTATTGTGGAAAATTTTAAGACACTGTAGAAACTACTTATAGTTTCGCTGACCCGAATTAAATACCGAGCCATGCTTATAGGAAGAAGAAGCTTTAAATTTCATCGCAAAGTATAAAAGAGTAATTATTATACATTTCAATCCGAGCGCTACAATAGTTCCGGAGAGCCAGCTGCAAGCGCTGATTGGATCAAGTTGTCGGATTTCAATGAGACTGGAATTAAGCCTTTGGAATCCAGACTCTTTATACTTCTATCTACTTAGCTATAATTTAAAATTATATAGTATCTACACTAGCTGATGCCCGCGGCTTCCTCCGCAACTAGTTTGAAATTTGAAAGTATGAATTTAGTCGTCCATCGTTAGCATCAGGGTTGAGCACTTGGGTCCTCGAGTTCAACAATAGAGTCTTTACTTCCAGGTACCTCCAATATCAACTTATAACTGACAGTTTCTAAATTCCATGCGTTTTGGAGGTCAGGTCCCCTGCAGCATCAGGATTGAGGAGATGATCTAACATTTTTATAGAACAATGTCGCAAAGTTTCTATCGATTAAAGAAATTACGCAAATTGATTCAGAAATCTCGAAGATTTCAGTGTAGGTAGGTGTACATAGGTAGAAAAACACAATTCCACCTTTTTTCCAAAATAAAAACGGCCAACTGCGAGTCAGACTTGCGCACTGAGGGTTCCGTACTACAATCGGCATTTTTCGACATACCTATTGCACGATAAATCAAAAACTATGATTCATAAAAATAAATAAAAATCTGTTTAAGAATCCACAGGTAAAGCCCATTCATATGATACCCCACTTGATATAGTCATCTTACATTGATAATTGAAAATACTAATTATTAGTTCATGACCACAATTTAATTTTTTATCGTGTGATGTAACCATAAATTCACGGTTTTCAGATTTTTTCCCCTGTCTGCTATAAGACCTACCTACATGCAAAATTTCATGATTCTAGGTCGACGGGAAGTACCCTGTAGGTTTCTTGACAGGCCGACAGGCGGACAGACAGACAAAAAAGTGATCCTATAAGGGTTCCGTTTTTGCTTTTGAGGTACGGAACCCTTAAAAGATTAGATTTTCATGAAATAGGCCAATAAAAGTGTATATGAAGGTTATGAAATCAGAGCTTTGACCGGTTTCATAAAATTATAATGATGTATCAACCTACAGAGATTTATGTAGCATAATCGAGAAAGCTGTAATTTGATCAACTTGTTCGATTTCACGACGGCTCGGAGCTCCAAGCCGATCCCAATTAATCCTTTGAAATCTTGAAGCCTACCTACGTTCTTGATCTTTAACCTAGCACATTTGTAGTATATATTTAGTCATGTACTACACTATTATAAAAGAACACCCTGCGGCGAGATAGCGCTGAAGGAACTCGGAAAAGATACGAACACGTTACTGCGTTAATATTACTTTTATTAATCTCTTAATTACTTATTTTATTATAATTACTATTAACCGCACTATTCACAATTTGTGCTGTACTCAGCATCTCTCTAGAGAATGATCTCTCCAAACTCCCCAAACCTCTGGCTAAGTTTCGAACCCTCAAGGTAGGGGAAACCCAATCTGATTGGTCACCACTCCGCGCCAACTGGCGTTACCCAATCAACGAGTGACAACAGATAGTGTATTTGAAAATTAAGTTGGACAACGTGACAATAACAATCCGATTGGTCCCCACCGTTTTGCGCCAACTAGCGTCAACCAGTCACAGAATGCTGACATTTAAAAACAGAGTTGCCAACGTGACAGTCAACAATCTGGCCGGTTCCCGCCATTTTACAACAACCAGCGTCAATAAACACAGAATGATAACTGATAATCTATTTAAAAGTAAAGTTGCCATGGTGAAAAATAAAATATAATAAAATTTTGAAGCTATTTTACTTAAGATCCTAACAATCGACCGTCCTGACAACGTGTGCGCCCCGCACATGTCGCCAGGAGGCATCCTAACAATCGGAACTTAGCCAGTTGTTCATTCTTTACATCATACCAACCTACATTCTTATTATAGTGCTATTATGATGATACACAAATAATAATGGCGACGTTTAATAATTAATATACATATTTTAGCAACTGAATAACACAATATCCTATATGTATCATATCAAAATATAAACTATATTCTCAACTTGTATCTATATTTTATACATTGCAATCAGCATGATTAACGCAACAATCACAAACATCAATATATTAGTTGCACAAGTAAACTTGTAGGTACTATCTTTAATCTCATTTAATCTAGGTGTATTATCTTTAATCTCATTTCAAATCAAAATATTAATATACTTATAACAATATTTCATTATATTCTACTGGTTATTATTCATCGGATAAGTATTACTTCGTAGTTAATTATATTTATCCATCTGCTTTATAAGAAGAGCAACGATCAATTAATGTTTTCCATCACTTACGAATATCTATTAATTGGGATTCGAACGATCAATTAATCGAATAACCCATTATCAGATTATTCCTTAAATGATAGATTTATCGAGAAAACCCCGTCAGACGTGCCTACAAGACGATCTATTTACTTGTGGCAGTTAGTGGGGCAACATACTCTAATATTCTCGTACCAGGACACGATCCGATCAATTCTCGTGCCTAGTTCTAGTGTTTCTGTTGTATCAGGACACGATCCGATCAATTCTCGTGCCTGATTCTAATATTCTCGTACCAGGACACGATCCGATCAATTCTCGTGCCTAGTTCTAGTGTTTCTGTTGTATCAGGACACGATCCAATCAATTCTCGTGCCTGATCTGTAACAATGGAAAATAATTGTCTGTAGTTTCAATGCATCAAGGGCTAATACGAAACAAAAACACACACACACAAAAAGGTGAACATAATATAACATTGTAAGCTAAAATCATGTGTACTGTGATCGACTATTTAGCTATGGTTTAATCAATTCTCACTATCAGAGTTGCTACTGGTATCCGAACCGTTCACCTCCAAAGCAGCAATATGTATCCATGGCATCATACGGTTGGCGGCAACCGTTGTGGGTCGTTTGCTTTGCATGCCTATCAAACCTGGCACCGGCGCTACTTGATATCTATCCTTGCCTAAGACTTTAGTGACGCGGTAGGGCCCTATGTACGAGGGCATGAGCTTTTTGCTCTGTCCATCATTATTAAAACATGTTTTAGTTATCTTAACTAGGTCACCTACAGTATAAACTCGGGCTGGTTTTCTGCCCTTGTCGAAGGTTTGTTTCTGCTTCACCTGTTCGCTGTCAATCCTATCTTTAACCCCTTGACGCAAGATACTGACGTCACAGTTTCCATCAGAGCTTTTGGATGCAGCATTAAGAATAGGATTCATTTCGCTGTTCATGGGAGTTCCGAACAGTACCTCTGACGGCGTTCTACCGATTGTTTTCTGGATGGTGTTGTTCAGTCCCCATTGAATTTTCCCCAAATGACTATCCCAATCTTTCTCACCGTATTTCACCGTCATTGCCTTTAAGGAGTCAAGAATGGTACGATTGTACCTTTCTACTTGACCATTCGACCTAGGGCTAGCTACTGCGTTAAGAATGTGCTTAGTGCCCTTATCCAAGCAAAATCGAGTGAATGTGTGAGAAGTGAAACAGCTACCGCGGTCACTTATAATACGGTCAGGAACTCTAAATGTGAAGAATATGTCGTCTAGAGCTCTTATTGCGTTTAAACTGTTGGTATTTCTAAC
This sequence comes from Maniola hyperantus, assembly GCF_902806685.2. Classification (NCBI taxonomy): domain Eukaryota; kingdom Metazoa; phylum Arthropoda; class Insecta; order Lepidoptera; family Nymphalidae; genus Maniola; species Maniola hyperantus. The sequence goes on from NC_048555.1 coordinate 7,806,812, forward strand.
GGGCTTAATGAAACAAAATTTGGTGAAACCATCTACAATCACGAGCAAATGTGTATAGCCTCGCTTTGATTTGACGAAAGGTCCGAGGTGGTCAACATGTATGGTATGAAACGGCACATCTACTTTAGTGATAGGGTGGAGCAGACCTTCACTTGACTTTGGACGGGTTTTGGCATACGCACATTCAATGCATGAATTCACATATTTTTTAACGAACTTTGACATTTTCCCAAACCAATATTTTCTCTTTATCCTTTCGAGTGTCTTCTCCACCCCAAAGTGACCAATATCGTCATGGTTCATGCGACATATCTGCCACCTCGCACCCTTTGGCACTACCCAACGCACGTTATCCTTATCTGACCCTAAATAACGAAACAACTTATTATCTTTTATTAAAAAGTTATCTTTTATGTATCTGAGCCCCTTCTCATCATGGTTACAACTTAAGATACTTTTTATCCTACAAAGCTCTGTATCTCCCAGCTGAAGTGTATGCAGCCAATCCTCATTGCTAATTGACCTAACAGCGGGAACATTTTCGACGAGAGATTCTTCCGAGCTCACAACAGGATTACGAGACAGGGCGTCTACGTGGCCCATCTTCACACCTGGCCTATATTCAACTGAACATTGAAATTCCTGCAGCAAAAGCCACCAGCGTGCTATTCTCGGGATCAAGTCTCGCTTTGAAAACGTGGAGCGGAGAGCACTGCAATCTGTGACAATTTTAAATGACTTTCCTAACAAATAGACCCTGAACTTCCGCAGAGAACATACGACCGCTAAAGTTTCCAGTTCATAAGAGTGGAAATTCCTTTCTTCAGGGGACGTTTGCCTGCTATAATACGCTACTGGGCGAAAAGTATCGCTTCCGCTGGGGCGCTGCAACAATATACCTCCAATACCCAATCTGCTCGCGTCCGTATGAAGCTCTGTTTCTGCCGCTGGATCAAATATTGCAAGAATGGGCCTATCCACTAACTTAGCCTTTAGGTTTACAAAAGCCTCCTCCTGATCGTTGTTCCATGTCCACACGGCATCCTTTTTGAGTAATTTGCTGAGCGGAAATGCAATACGGGCAAAGTCCTTAATAAATTTGCGAAAGTAACTCGCCAAACCAAGGAATTGACGGACATTATGCACATTCTCAGGTCGAGGGAAGTTGGCGACGCTGTGGATCTTCTTCTCACCAGGCCTGACCCCAGCCGCACTGATCTCATAGCCAAGATAATCGATTGTATCTCGTAAGAAATCGCATTTAGAAAAATTTAATGTGAGGTTGGCTTTTTCTATTAACTGTAATACTTCTTCGAGACGATCTAAACATTCTGTGGGGTCCCGCCCGTAAATTAGAACATCATCCAGATACGCAGTTGCCTTACTGAAACGAGCAGACCCTAAGATTGAGTTCATCATGCGCTGAAAAACAGCCGGGGCGTTTGCCAAGCCAAATGGCATACGATTAAACTCGTACTGACCATCTGGCGTGACAAACGATGTGAGGTGTTTACTATGCTCTGAAATTGGGACCTGATAGTACCCGGACGTTAAATCAAGTGAAATAAAACAAGCTTGACCTGTGAGTCGAGCTATTTCATCCTCCATAATGGGTATGGGGTAGCGTTCCTTAACTGTAACTGAATTTAGCATCCGATAATCAACGCACATTCTAAGAGAGCCGTCCTTTTTACGCACTAGTATAATCGGACTGGCGTATTCAGACGAAGACTCCCTAACTATCCCTGCGTCCAGCATCTCCTTTACCATCACACGTACCTTTTCTCGCTCATGGTGTGACAACCTGTAAGGTCGATAGACGACGGGGCGTTGGCTGTTCAACTCTATATTCATTGTGGTCGCGTTCGTACAACCTAGATCTTTAAGTGAAGACGCAAAACAATGTTTGTAACGTTTGAGCAACTCTAACAACCTCTGCTTCACGCCTTCTGGTACTTTATCACTTACACGAACCTCCCTTTCGTCGAAGTTATCCTCAATCACCACAGGTATCTCAGGTGGTTCGAAAATGACCCTACTTACAACGTCTACTCGTTTTGCCCTACACAAGAGTGAACTATCTGAAATCCGGCAAGAACTTGAACAAGGAATCACTGTTATATAGACATGACCCCTTTCAGAGTGATAGAGACCTCCACAAATAAAATATTGTTTGGTTGGCTTGCCCGCAACACTATTCCTTACGAGGACGTTGCTAAGGGAAGGTTCAACTCTTGCTCTCACCGACGCTGCACCATGGAGCTCCACTACACCTGCAGTTTGAATCCCAGTCAAAGTCTCTTGTACACCCGGATCAGAAAGTGGCACTTCCTTGCCGATATCTATGAACTGGAGTTTAGTTGCATCCTTATAAACTATGATATGAGGCTGTTCCGTGTATGACTGACCTATGAGGACAGACCTTTCTAGCAAATTATCACATACGACCTTACATAGAACGCGAGCGTTTACTCCATCAACACTAATACTAAGCAACAATCCTCCTAGTGATGTAACTAAACCATTGCCGAATCCCCTTAATAACGATGGTATATTGTCATGAGTCACACCTAACTCCCTAACTAAGGATTCTTTCACCAGCGTAACATCACTCCCGAAATCTACAAACGCTTGTCTTATCGTGTCGTTTATTTGCACATCCTTCATAAATTTTGAACTTGGAAGAGAAGGAGAGTCATGTTCCTGACTGGCTGTGTCAATGCGCATGGTTTTTGGTACATTGACATTTTTCACAACCCCATTACCCTTTTTAGAGAAACACTTATCTTCTGTATGGCCTACTTTATTACATTGTGTGCATTTAATTAGCGGCTTAGGACAAAACAAGAAACTATGTGTCCTCTCCTTACAGTTGTAACAGCCTGGAAAAGAGCCGGATCTGCTACTCGACTTTTGATTGGAATAGGTGTGAGTGCTAGAGTGGTCGGTTTTGTTCCTAGACTGGTTTCGGTCGAAAGATTGGTACGAGTCCTTGCTGCTTACTAAGAATTGCAATAACTGATCGGGGTTAGAAGAGCGTAATGCCAGCGCACCGGATTTTAAGGTCCTGTCACTGATCCCATGAATAATACAATCTACTGCACGCTTATCAGCTATATCGCATTGATTAAGTAACGCTAATTTTTCATAAAAATAAACTTCTATAGGTTCATTATATCTGCTCCTCCTTTTAAGCATCTCCTCCAAGGCCTGGCCGTAATTTTGTTCGCAAGGAAAAGCATTTATTAGTTTCTCCTGCCATTCCGGCCAGGTAAACAAAACTGAATTTAGACCTTCGTACCATGTTTTGGCAAGACCTTGGAGTTTCTGCATGGCAAAGTGAGTGACAGTCTTATCATCCCAACCGTATACACTAGCACATTCATTGACCTTTTGAGCCAAATATCAATCCTTTGGTTTTTTTTTGAGGGGTCGAAATTGGGAAGGATATTCATGTGATCAACCTTTTGAGAAGATCTTGTGTCCTGGGTAGACGGTCGAGATGCCAAACTATCCTTAAAACATTTCAAAATATCAGCAATACATTGCTTAGAAATGGAAGGGCTACGTGACCTTTTAGCATATCCCGCGACGCCACGACGCTCAGCAGGATGCACCGCGCTGGCCCCAGTTTCTGCCCGTCGGTGATCTGGGGACGCGTTGCTGCTGCGATGACTGCGACTCTTATGTCGCCGCGGAGTAGCCTGATGCGAAGTCGTACGTGGCACGTTGTAGCAGCTACGACTCGGACTGTCGCCTTCGGCATGTAGAAGTCGCTCCCGCTCTCTCAGTAACTGCCTCTCCAGAGTTTTCACCCGCTCCCGGCTCGCTTCTAGTCGCTGTCCCAGGATCGGAGAAGGGCTGCGGGTACGCAGCCGGCTACGGCTGCGTTCCCTCCTTCGGCTCCGGCTTCGATGTTCCATGGGACCGGGCGTCTCGAGTCGCCGATCCATGTTCTGTCACCTCAAAATAAAAATAAACAAAAATTGAGTTTCATTAAAGAAACATTGTACGCGTGCTGAAACGTAGATAGCTATAATATGAATCAAAAGAAGGGATTCCCTTTGTTTATGATTCACAAGTGTTATTAGGATGTAGGTAGATAGAAAATTAATGGTGCGCGGTTGCCTTAGGCCTACTTCTGGTATATTCCAATATGATATTTGACGGTAAATTTGCCAGAATCTACTAAAATAATTATTAACTAATATCTTTTCCTAATAAGCTAGCTTGCGCCAGGTACCTACAATATTATAGGTAATTATTTTACACAAGAAGGTAGGTGTTAAAAAAAAAACCAGTTGAGGGTCAGTTGGCTCGTTTAATTCCAGACACCAACAAGTATTTTCACAAATGTCAGTAAAACTCACTGAGAAGGAAAAAAAAAAATATATAGCTATATATTATATTCAGTGGATTCTTATCATTTTTATTTAAAACTCGTTAATTACAAAAATAAAGATTTCCTTCAAAACGATTAAATACTTCCAGCAAATATCCAGAATCCCTTTTTTTTTTTATATATAGAGATAGCGAGCAAACGAGCAGGCGGGTCACCTGATGTTAAGTGATTACCACTGCCCATGAACAATAATCTACTCAATAATTAAATAACGAAACGGATATCTAAAAGTTAACCATTAAATAAATGATTTAAAAAAAAAAATATCATAACAGACAACAATTCAATAAATAGAATGAATTGGAAAAATATCGTAAGAATGGAGGACGGAAGAGACCGCCAAACGAGAGCGAAAATGGCGATAACGCATGCATAGACTTTTATAAAACTCGACCAGCAACGGCGAGGTGGCGTGCCTAAAATGCTCGCTCTTTCATTAAGATATAATGCGAATAGGCGTCTGTGCGCACTAAATTACGTAATGCAACAAAATAATGTTGAACGCACATTAATACAGGTTATGATATTACCACGTTGTAATAATGATCACTTGAGTTGGTGGGTAGACTAACATGCTTTGTCCGTAAAATCTCACACAGCTAAATATTAGTAAAACAGGAGGTAAAACGATTGCTATCAGCTAATAAATTTGTATAATTGGGCGTGTACTTACGCGTTGATGGTTAACGCTGTCCTGTCACTTCTGAATTATAAAAGAACACCCTGCGGCGAGATAGCGCTGAAGGAACTCGGAAAAGATACGAACACGTTACTGCGTTAATATTACTTTTATTAATCTCTTAATTACTTATTTTATTATAATTACTATTAACCGCACTATTCACAATTTGTGCTGTACTCAGCATCTCTCTAGAGAATGATCTCTCCAAACTCCCCAAACCTCTGGCTAAGTTTCGAACCCTCAAGGTAGGGGAAACCCAATCTGATTGGTCACCACTCCGCGCCAACTGGCGTTACCCAATCAACGAGTGACAACAGATAGTGTATTTGAAAATTAAGTTGGACAACGTGACAATAACAATCCGATTGGTCCCCACCGTTTTGCGCCAACTAGCGTCAACCAGTCACAGAATGCTGACATTTAAAAACAGAGTTGCCAACGTGACAGTCAACAATCTGGCCGGTTCCCGCCATTTTACAACAACCAGCGTCAATAAACACAGAATGATAACTGATAATCTATTTAAAAGTAAAGTTGCCATGGTGAAAAATAAAATATAATAAAATTTTGAAGCTATTTTACTTAAGATCCTAACACTATATATATGTATTTTAATGTTTAAGACCCGTATTATTACTATAGCACTATATATTCAGAATAACATCATGTTTCTGTTTTGTTTTTTCAGTGCTATAGTAGTATGATTTTATTGTAAAGAACAGAATGGCATCGGTATTCAATAATATTCTATCCATATATCACTCAACTACTACTATTCATGATAGGTACTTAACGGAGCAATGAATCAACGTGATTTTTTGCATGAATTTAGTTAAGGATCTAGAGAGTAATATTGACATATAGCATATATTTTATCCCGGAAAATTCAAGAAATTCCATTGGCTCGCGGACATCATCTAGTAAAATCACAGAGAATTCAAAAATGTACGTAATTGACTGACTCTCGTAAAAAAAACGATTGGACTTGATGTGACTAAAATCGCGTCTGAGTATACCTACCTAAGTATATTGGTAGGTATAGTGTTTTAACAATATGCTTCCTTGTTAATCAATAAACATATGATAAACATGATGTTTTGTACACAATTCTACCTATTAAGAACGCAGTTTATACTCTCCCTTCTCGCACCATACCGTCGAAAGAGCATTGTTTGTCTGGGATTATTTATGCGGTATTGTACTGCGAGCTATTATATCGCTAATGAGCGATACGAGTGCGCGTAATATTTAGCCTGAAAAAGTATTACTAGCTTACTTCAGAACTAACCTTGATTCTTACCCTCAGAGTCGATACTGGTGAGCTGATCATCATCATTAATCCATCGCCGGCTCACTGTTTGGTCACATTTCTACCAAACGCGGATTGGCAGACTTCACACACCTTTGATGAGATTATGGAGAACTTTCAGGCAAACAGGCTTCCTTACAATGTTTTCCTTCACCCTTAAAGCTAACGATTTTTTACCTTCTTAAAACACACATATGTCGGAAAATGTAGAGGTGTATGTGCATGGAATCGAACCCCGACTGCCCGAATAGGAGGCCGACTTCTTAACCACTACACTATAACCGCTCTGCCATGTTCTGTAACGTGGGTTTAGGTTTTCTAAAACTCGCCTAGAAACTCTTTGATTTTCCAGGACAAAAGTAGCCGATGTACGTCTCTGGAATGCAAGCTATCCCAAGCCGTGAAATTGCAGTTAGACAGGCAGACACACTTTCGCATTTATAATATCCATACAAATATTATAAATGCGAAAGTTTGTCTGCCTGTCTGTCTGCTAGCTTTTCACGGCTCAACCATTTAACCGATTTTGATGAAATTTGGTACAGAGATAGCTTGCATCCCGGGGAAGAACATAGGCCACTTTTTATCCCGGAAAATAAGAGCCTCAATAGCTCAACCGGTATAGGAGTGGACTGAAAACCGAATGGTTGACGGTTCAAATCCCGCCCGTTGCACTTTTGTCGTACCTACTCCTAGCACAAGCCTGACGCTTAATTGGAGAGGAAAGGGGAATATTAGTCATTTAATATGACTAATATAAAATAAAAAAAAATTAAAGCGTTCCCACAGGATTTTTAAAAACCTAAATCCACGCGGACGAAGTCGCGGGCTTCATCTAGTTAGTAATATTAGTAGGTACAGCTGTATAGCCAGTTCGTTCACGGCTAAGGCTAGGCTTTACAAAATAACTTTAATAACATAATAGCTTTATAATTAAAAAAGTTAAAAATTAATAGCACAGAATATAGGTAGCCCCCCTTGGTAGATAGGACCAACTATAGAGTGAGTAGTGGGAGGGTAGTGGTTATTGTTTGTCTGCGATTATTAATGTGGTATTGTATTGCGGCTTATTGTGCTGCTAACGAGCTATTCGAAAGCACGTCTCGTAGTTAGTGCGGTCCTGTCTAGTTTGTACTAGAGATAGCCATTATTGCTAGTTTTAAATCATTTTCATTTGGTGAAATTATTTTTTCCTACACAGTGATTTCACAGGCGTAGAGCCAAAACGGCTGCAAATATAAAGATCATTTGTAACACTCGTAGAAGTCGTAGATCCTCGTAACCGTAGACTGCTACGATTGTGTTTTATAGGACTAAAGACGCATTACGCACAGTCGACTAGGCCGATTGGAAAGGATTTCAGGAAATCTTGAAAGTAATCAAAGTAACAGATAACAGAACAGAAGAATGAAATTCGGTATTTCAGTCCTAAAGAATATTTATTGTACCTACTTAATGAAATATTCGACACAATATTATTATTAAATGAATAAAAGCCTACTTGTTGAGAACTTAATGTCAATATTATTCATGTAAATATCGTAAATGCTTATGAAATTCTCTTTAGACAAAATAAACAGGCAAATAGCGAGGTATCTTGGTTATAACGATGATTTACTGTAATAGCTGTGGAGTCTTGTGGTTGGAACTTCTGTTTATTATACGCTCTGTGGCATCTAATATTACTTGATTAATTCTCTAATATATTTAGGTATTTATTAAGTTCCATAATATATTTAGGTCTTTGTGTATTTATCTATATACTATATCATTCCACTGCCTGATATATTTATAATCCCACTGCGGGGAAATATCCTTTTCAACATGATCAGACAGAATTTCATGCAGATGAAGTCCTAAAAATAGTACCAGCTATCCATATTTATACTACATAATATTATACACACTATATTATTGGTTCAATATGTTACAACAAAATAGATTTAAGAACGAATTGTACCACATTCTAGCATACAAATAAATTTCTATTTCTATAAATGTGTCTCTGGCTGTGTGTGGTCTGCTATCTTCCATGGACCATCCGCTTAACCGATTTTGACAATATTTGGTACAGAATGTTCCAGTTGTATCCCGGGAACGGACATAGAGTACTTTTTGTCCTGGAAAATCAAAGAGTCACACAGGATTTTTAAAAAACCTTTATCCACGTGTACGAACTCCCGGGCATCATCAAGTCTAGCAATATATAAAAAACCGTGATAGAAAAATGAGAGCCAAAACGGCTGCAATAATGTAAAGATCATAACTAATACGCGTAGAAATCGTAGACACACGTAGCCGTAGACCGCTACGATTGTGTTTTATAGAACTAAGCTGTGTTGGCAACCGACCGGAAAGGATTTCAGAAAACCCTCTGGAATCGGAAAACATGTCAAAAATCGCGGCGTAACGAAAGTTGCAAGTAGCAGATATACGAGTATATTTAAATTTTATAGTTTCCGTGTGAAGTTCTAAGATAGAAAAGCAGAATAGAGAATGCAACGCACATATGCGATTTTTGTCGTAGGTACTGAGTTAAATTCGTCATCATCATCATCAAACCATCACCAGCCCACTACCGAGCACGGATTCCTCCTCAGAATATATGCCATAATATGCTTATGCCATAGTCTACCACGATGACCAAGTGCGGATTTAGACTGGCAGACTTTTTTGCGCACATTATGAAGAAACTCTCAGGTATATGCAAGTTTGCTCACGATGTTTTCCTTCACCGATAATCTAGTGATATTTTATCTCTGCTCACCTAGTTACTCGTAAGTACAAGTTGGATATTTGATCATTTCAAAAGAAATTGGATAATTATAGTATTCGTGTGCTGTTCTTAAGTACAATTTTGGTACTACGGAACACTAAAAACCTTAATTTATGGTGCCTAATGTTGCAACAATCCTGAATGGAGGCCATCAGTGTTCCGAAAGATTGAATCCTTTAGTTACAAGAGCTTTATCTTACAAATTTAGTTCTTATTGCTTTAAAAATAAGGTCTAAGGTCTAAAAGTAAAGCTATTGTTCTGGCGTTTAAAATACAAAGCTATAGAATATATTCTTCAGAGCAAAGTTTGAAATAAGTACTTACTTATTATTTTAAGTAGGCACGGACTTACTTAGTCAAGATTTACCTAAATCTAAATTGTAAGTAGTGCCCGTAATATTATGCGAAGCGTTTAGAATTGTTGTATAAAACTGAATTAAGTAGAGGATTCTACTTAGATTATTACCATTATTATTGGCACTACCATAAGATTTCACCATCGATCTCTATCATTTACGCTCGGTTCCCAATACGTTACGCAATACATTTGAGCCTTTGTTAATGCCAGTGAAATTAGATACAGAAAAAACAACATTAAAACTACCTAAACTTCTCAAAACTTTCAAGATTTCTCGAATATTTCAAAACTACCAAATTTTACCAAAATTTCCCCACACTAAACATAATTTGAGTTTATACATTAAAGTCCCTAAGTGGCGACAGGACTCAAGCGTATTGTAGTTGTAAAAGATAGCTACCCTATATCCCACTATAGATTTAAATAAATTAGATCTTTAGCTTACAATTTATAGCTTCTCTACTGCACTACATTATCAAAAAATGTACGCCAGGACCTTTTTATAGCAACTAGCTGAAAATTTTAGAAGTTTTTTCTAAAGCCGAAAACTGTTCCTGGCATATTGACACAGACGTAGCGTTTCGGCGAAAAGGACTACGTTACTCGACCAAACAACAGAGGATGCTAGACTGGAGATTTTTTCTACTTTTTCTCGTCTAATTTAAACTGACAGCTCTGTCTGCGCAGTTTCCGTACTTTGTTGATTTAGTTGGCCTCGTATTCATATGCCCTTTATTTAATTGTTTTCGTAGAGTTCTAAAATAACAAAAGCACACGTTTCACACTAGGCCGCAGATACACCTGTAAGTTTTACTCGTAAGTAGCTTACATAATTAACTTACGACTAATTTACTAAAGTAAACACTCTTATAAGTACATTGACCTTAATAAATTTGCTGACAACAGTTGTCAATTAATTATGTAAGCTACTTACGTGAGTAATACTTACAGGTGTAACAATTAAGAAAATCACATTACAATGTGGGTTTTTTTACAAAACGACAAGTTTTGAGTAATCGTGTCTGGAATTAAGTACTTTAAGATAATTCCCTGGCACCAGGGTGAACTGTGCCGGCACTGTTAGAAAGTTTACACCTATAAAAGATAATATACCTACTTATCTCATCTACTACTTATCTAATTTAATAAATATTGAGTTTAATCTCCTATTTAACTTTTTGACGAAATTCACTCTTATACGTTATTCACACTAAGAAAAGAACCTCAGAACCTTCTTTAGATTTAAGGCTACTTAAACTAAAACTCAATCTCACCTAATTAATACAAAGTACTTACGAGGTAGCTAAGTAAGATATTTACTTAATTAAGTCGTTAGTCCGAAACGACGTTGGTATTTCGCTAAAGAACTAAAGTGGTTAAGTTCTCTAGGTTGTATGTTGAAGTGGCAATGGGCTGGTTCCGTTTGTTTGAGGACCGGTGAACGTTGGAGTCAGGTACTCAAATTCCGTCAAAGGCATTCCGAACCAGTGGTAGATGCATCCGACGATTCGAAAGCACTTGTGAAAGTTTACTTGAATAAAAAATATTTATTACTAGCTGATGCCCGCGACTTCGTACGCGTGGAATTAGGTTTTTAAAAATCCCGTGGGAACTCTTTGATTTTCCCGGATAAAAAGTAGCCTATGTCCTTCCCCGGGATGTAAGCTATCTTTGTACCAAATTTCGTCAAATCGGTTGAAACGGTTGAGCCGTGAAAAGCTAGCAGACAGACAGACAGACACACTTTCGCATTTATAATATTAAGTATGGATTATTATTATTAAAATGAAGACCACGAGCATTGGCGAGCGGAGTCTCTTGGCCAGCAAAAATCCAAGGTGAACGTTGGTGCTACTTAAAAGAGGTCAACATCTAGGTGGTGAATAACATGGCTGATGATGATTATAATTAATGTGATCATGATTGTGGTCTTTAGGGTTCCGACCCGACGGATGCCAATTGAATCCTATTACTATAAGCCTTCGTTGTCCATCCGTCTGTCCATCTATCTGTCTGTCAGCGGGCTGTATCTCATGAATAATACGTAACGTACGTAATAGGTAGAGAGTTGAAATTTTCAAGGTAGAGAGTTGAAATTTTCACGCAGTGCGTATTTCTGTTGCTGCTATAACAACAAATAATAAAAATTCAAAATCACTGTCATGCAAATTTAAAAAAAATGAAAAAGTTTTGCACGATGGTATGGAGCCCTTCGTGTGCGAGTTCGACTCGCACTTGAGAGTTTTTTAGGGTTCCGTACCTCAAAAGGAAAAACGGAACCCTTATAGGATTACTTTGTTGTCTGTCTGTCTGTCTGTCAAGAAACCTACAGGGTACTTCCCGTTGACCTAAAATCATGAAATTTGGCAGGTAGGTGGGTCTTATAGCTGGCATTAGGGGAAAAATCTGAAAACCGTGAATTTGTGGTAACATCACACAAAAAATATTAAATTGTAGTCATGTACTAAAAATTAGTATTTTCAATTTTCCAAGTAGGATAACTATATCAAGTGGGGTATCATATAAAAGGGTTTCATCTGTGGATTCTAAAACAGATTTTTATTTATTTTTATGAATCATAGTTTTTGATTTATCGTGCACAATGTTGAAAAAATACAACTGTACTACGGAACCCTCGGTGCGCGAGCCTGACTCGCACTTGGCCGGTTTTCTTAAGTATGAAACCAAACACAAATACCGTCTACTAAATTAATATACTACTATGTAGTGTGTATTTGCAGACCTACTATAGTTATTGTATTTCCTCTCATCTTTATTAATGTACTCTTTGCTAAGAAAATAGCTAACACTCTCAATGTAATTACGCCTAAAAGCTTTACTTAATAACAATAATTGTCAAATCCATCCATGTACCTACCTACATACTACGTAATAACATTCGCTTTGTCATTAGTTTACATCCACAACAGACAGTAACTCGACAAAACAAATCAGAGATAATGAAGCTGTATTTCCACCGTAGTTGTGTGAGATGACGAATAATGTGTATCACTCACTTATACGCATACCACTCACTCACTCACTTATACATTTACCATTGCGATCACTATAGCATGCCCTATAGATTTTATAGCTTACCATGGCACCAGCTGATACCCGCGTCTTCATCCGCGTGGATTTAAATTTTTGATGACTTATTGAATTTTCAGAATTAAAAGCACTGTATGTCATTCTCCAGGTCCTTAACTATAACCATGCAAAAAATCACGTCGATCTTTTGCTTCGTTGCGACGTGATTTAAGAACAAACCAATAAACAAACATACAACTATTTATAATATGGGTAGCGACTAGATGCCCTCGATTTAGTTTTTTTTTAATCCCCTGATAACTCTTTGATTTACCAGGATAAAAAGTAGCCTATGCCCGTCTCCTGATGTAAGCTATCTCCGTACCAAATAAATAAAGCTCGCAACGTCATCCACTTAGAGTTAGATTATTAAGAATCCCGCGGGAACTCTTTGATTCCCTGGGACAAAAAGTAGCCTATGTCCGTCTCCGGGATGCAAGTAATCTCTGTACCAAAGTCATTAAAAAAGATGGGCCGTGAAAACCTAGCAGGCAGAAAGATAGATACTTTCGCATTTGTGATATTATTATTAGTATGGATACAGATTTAGTTAAACTAAATTTACCAAGATAATATTTTAAGCTATGCAAACGAATCAATCTTATTAATATCAGTAAATACACAAATACGATTTATCGCACATTTCTGGTGGAAACACAGCCTTATATCTTTCAACATGTCAGAACTTAGATTTGCCAAGAGCGTTCCCTTTATCTTCAACGGTTGTAATCCGAGAGATAGTCACAATCTCTGTTATGGTTTCATAACATTTTCATAACATTGATATAGGATAGTAGGGGACGATTTTTAATTGGCAAATAGGTAATTTCAGAGTGAACTAGAGTGAGGGAACTTTCGGTTTCATCCTGAATCGACGATATGTCAAAAATTAGGCTATGGTGACGTGAAATTAAAGGAAGACCTTAGGGCTTCCTAGCGTCAAATGTACTAACATTTGACGCCTACCAGTGACGTCGAAGCCTCGCTGTTTGGTTTTTTCAAAAAAATGTTAAAATCATTCGTCACAGTCAGTTCTTAAAGGCTTATTGTAATAAATTTATAAATTAACTAGCTTATGCTCGCGACTTTATCCTTGTGGACTACACTAAACCCTTATTTTACCCCCTTAGGGGTTGAATTTTTTAAAAAAGTCCTTTCTTTGCTGATGTCTACGTCATAATAGCTCTGCACCTAAATAATATCTGTCCCGGCTGTACTCACGTGTGTAGTCGACGTTAGCCCGACTAGTTTCGAACCCATACGGGGTCCTTTTTCAAGGGAGGAAACTAGTCGGGCTAACGTCGACTACACATGTGAGTACAGCCGGGACAGATATTATTTAGAATGGAAATCACTCACGGTAGTTTAAATGCTAAAATAGCTCTGCATCTCATGCCAAATTTCAGCCTGATCCGATCAGTAGTTTTTTTTTAAAGAATCTTAGCCAAGATAATTGCTAACTAATATTCCACTTTCCCCTCCAATTAAGCGTAAAGCTTGTGCTAGGAGAAGGTACGACAATAGTGCAACGGGTGGGATTTGAACCGGCGACCCTTCGGTTTTCAGTCCGTTCCTTTAACCGTTGAGCTATCGAGGCTCTAAGCTGAGTTTGAGCTGTGCGTTGATAGATTGACTGATCTATCAACACACGTCAGTGATTCAGTCGGTCAATCAGTTTGCTTTTTCTTTCAATATCTAGTTGTTGTTAGTATGCTCGTTAGATTGTCTAATCTACGAGCATAATGTTATTTTGTCGTCGTAGCAAAGAGACAGTAATTGCAATATCTTCTACGGTAATGGAACAAATAGTAAAACGTTTGTCTTTACTTTAGATGCACAAAAGACAAAAGACATCAACCCAACTCACAAACAAATTAGAGATAATAACGTTTTGGAACGTCATGTCAGAACTCAAATCCGGCACGAGTATTCCCTTTATCTTCTCCATTAATTATAGTCAAAGAGACAGCCACAATTTCTTTTATGAGCTTAGAACAAAATCTTTGTCTTCGTAAAGGAATTGTCAACTTTGCTCAAACATATTTTTTAATATGGCGCTCGTTACATGTACCTACGTATATATATTATTTGTTTAATACAGAATTAATACGTCAGATCTTCTAAATGTAAATCTTACCTCATTGTAATTGATAGTACTCAATATCTATATCTATATCTATATATTATATAAAACGAAAAGCTGACTGACTGACTGATTGATTGACTGACTGATCCATCAACGCACAGCTCAAACTACTGGATGAATCGAGCTGAAATTTCGCAATAGCTATTTGATTAAATCCGCTATAGAAGGATTTTTGAAAATTTAACCCCTAACGGAGTAAAATAGGGGTTTCAAATTTGTGTAGTCCACGCGCACAAACTCGCAGGAATAAGCTAGTTTTTAATAATAATCAATCTGCAAGTTTATCGCTGTAGAGATGGCTTCATTAAAAGCATCAGTGCTCGTTATTGTGAAAACAGAAACATTTCCATTGCGCTATCTACCTATCAGCATCAGCATCAACATACTGTATCTACCTAAACAGTTTATTAATAATTATTATGTTCATTTGGATAAACGTCCCGATTTTAAGGAACTTCAAATACTATTTCTACTAGGTACCTTAATTAAACTGTAATAATGAAATAGTTATGTTTGTTCACATAGTAACTTGCTTGTTTATTGTTAGTTTACATCAGTTTCAAGCATCTCAACGTTAACTCGAATCAGAAATAGAGTAACCTCTTGAAGCATGTCAGCTCAGCCGTGAACGCTCGCTCTGTCGCAATTCATTATAACACAATTACTCGAAGTCAAAGAGACAGCTGCAAGATTTCCTGTGGTATGAATGCATGTTGCAACTAACTACGACTAAATCGATAAAGGAATGTATTGGCCTGGGGCCATATCTTGAACAGTATGCTGAAAAACAGGTACGATACCTTAATATAGCGTTTCTTCACACAACTTTGCATGAATTTCGATTTTTGAAGATACCGTTAATTTCTTAAAATCCTTTCTCAGATATTCATTTTATAGACACTCTAAGGTTGCTAAAAGCGCACTTTGACTTTGCTCAGACTTAAGTTAGAGTTAAAACGAGACAGATTTATGTGAGAGATATAGCTCTGTCTCATTTTAACTCTGTATTAAGTCTAAGCTAAGTCAGAGTGCGCTCTATAGATCTCAGCATAAGTACGCTATAGAAAGAACCTGCATGTAACGACATTTTTCTCAAGTTTCTAGACCCAGCGGTTTGAGATGACAATCGGGGTGGGGACACCCCGCACACCCACACAACCCCCGCTAACCCGGTGCGGGATACCACAGGTGACGTGCGGGTGTGCAGGGCATCCCTCCGCCTCATACCCCGTTCGCCATCTCGACCTGTCGCGTACTATAACATTGATGTGTCAGTCAGTGAGTTTCTTTTTGTATAATACATATATTGAAATAAGCGTTGTCTGTATCTGTGGGGATTTTCGGGGCTTTTGCGAGTCTTGCAGGTCGTCTCTTGGTATGAGATCACCTTAAAATACCATTTATAGTGGGTATACTAGAATAGCGGCTGTCGTGAAATTAAACGGAAATCGAAGGCAACGGTTTGCGGCGTCGACCTATCTGTTCCTTGCTGTAGATGTACTATTCTAGATAGTCTATCTATAGATCACTCTAACTATAGATAGGTCTGAGATATCACGTAGTCTGATATTATGAACGTACCTGAATAACGAACGGTTAAAACGTCGCAGTTTCCACTCCTATTTAAAACCTTTCTGTCTTTGATCAATTAAATTCAGATTTCACAAAGCGCTCTTTGGTAATCGATTAGATGTGAAAGTCAAATCAAAATTCATGCAGATGTCACGTTTTAGAACGATGCCATTTTATTTACGGAAAATATCGAAAGATTTGCTAAACTAGAATTATATTATATGGCGTGACCGCGAAGAGTCGCATTTGCACCCCTTACCTTTTTTATTTAATAACTAGATGATGCCCCCGACTTCGTCTGCGTAGGTTAAGGTTTTTCCTGACATAGAGTGTCAATCCTGATGCTGCTTGGGACATCACCTAAACTGATGGAATTTAGAAACTGTCGGTTATAAATTGATTTTGGAGGTAACCAAGTGAAGACTATCGTCGAACTCGAGGACCCAACTCCTTATCCTTGATGCTGTAAATAATCGCATTCCTAAATCCTGGTGATGCCACGTGATTTGTAAAGAATCATGCGTTTAAATGTTTTTACGAAATTTGGTACTGAGATATCTTGCATCTCGGGGACGGGCTACCACGGATAGGCTACTTTTTGTCCTGGAAAATCAAAATTTCCCACGGGATTTTTAAAAACCTAAATCCACGCGGGCGAAATCGCGGGCATCAGCCACTAATATTATACTTTTTATCCCGGAAATCAAAGAGTAGGTACCCGCGGGATTTTGAAAATGTAAATCCACGCGGACGAAGTCGCGAGCGTCAGCCAGTTCAGCAGTAACTCTGTGCTGATTCCATGTGACTACTTATTGAAGATCTATCTAGTATCTACTATCTATACACACGGACACGGAAAAAGCAGTTGCAGCGAATTTAAACGGAAATCGAAGGATGCGGCTTGCGGTATTGCCCTGCCTTCATCTGTCTATCTGGTAGATCTATAGACAGGTTGGTAATATCTGAATATCAGATAGTTTATGACCTTCAGTGACGACTATAAGTTCCTACAGATTTTAAAACAGCAACAATGATGCATTTACTTACCTAAGTCTTGTTGATATTGGCTCTCATACTATACTAAATAGCTACTATTTGAAAATTACTTAGATGTCAAATAATACCTATTATCTAATCGAGATATTCTACTAGTACCTAACTAGTGTAGAGGTGCAACCTCTACCGTTACTTGGCTGGCAGCTATTAGGAAAACTTCGCAGCTGCCACACAACAATATTCAAATTTGGAACGCAGTGGGGAATCCTCCTGGTCACGCACGTTACAAGATTCCACATTCCCTATCATCCGCTCGTCACGTCAACATCTTCTACCATTGTATTATATAAAGCTCGCGAGCCCGTCTGTATTGTACATAACATATCAATTGTAAAGTGTAAAATAAACATCACTATATGTAGCTGGTTCTTCATTACATCAACCCTTCAGCTACATAATTGGTGACCCCGACGTGATCGAGTGCTGTATAGCCTCCGCACACATGTTCCTGTAGTACACTGGGCAGCCTAAGACACGATGTCACTCGCTCGTAAGTCCTTCGACCTTTTCACTTTTCCAGGTTCACTGAGTTTATCGCGCTCAGAACCTCTCTTCAGGTCTGTGTGGACGCGTGTTTGCCAAGGTTCGACGTGAAGAAGATTTGCTCATCATGCGTCTCCTCCGTCATCAAACTTTTTGCACTCCGAACGCTTCATTTATTGTAATTATTTTTTTCCGTGTCACTTAGGCATACAGGTCCACTGCTTATTTCTCTGGTCTTAAGTACTGCCTCCGAGTCACTGTGTACACAATGACCTGAGGTATTACACCATTACCAGATACTGCTACAGAAGACTCAACATTGAGGCAACTTTCAATCCTATTTGCCTTCTCATTTTTATCAATACATGTTCTAGTTTTAGGGTTCTTTTCCTTCATTCTTATGTATATAATACTTGCCTTACTTAATATTTCTTTTTTTTTTTCTGTTTCTCACTCCGTAGGGGGGTGATGTAGAGGTGCAACCTCTACCGTTACTTGGCTGGCAGCTATTAGGAAAACTTCGCAGCTGCCACACAACAATATTCAAATTTGGAACGCAGTGGGGAATCCTCCTGGTCACGCACGTTACAAGATTCCACATTCCCTATCATCCGCTCGTCACGTCAACATCTTCTACCATTGTATTATATAAAGCTCGCGAGCCCGTCTGTATTGTACATAACATATCAATTGTAAAGTGTAAAATAAACATCACTATATGTAGCTGGTTCTTCATTACATCAACCCTTCAGCTACACTAGTAACTAGTTCATTCTGTTATTATTAAGACTAGTCAGAGTGACGACCTGTATGCCTTCGAGCGTTCTCCATGATGTTCTCAAAGGTATTTGCCAATACGAACTTGGTCAGCGTGGTGGACTATGGCCTAAACCTTCTCAAACCCTATCATGAGTGTAGACCCATACTCAGTAGTAGGCCGCGGCGGTGGGTAGATCATAATGGGGTAAATTCGAGTGTCGAAACGCAATGTCAAAATAAAATGGCCCTAAAAAATTGATTAAAATTTGAAAATTCAGTACCACTAATTTAAACTTCACAAGGTTTGCTTGAGTTTTAAACTTGAGTTACTACAAACTTGAGTTTTAAAACACGGCTATTAAAGTATATCTTACTTTAAGACTAAAGTGTTTAACGCTCGAATTCTATTAACATTGATGAGATGTAAAATCTTATACAAAGCCTACTACTTACTACGTAGTGAATTTTACTACGTAAGCAGGTCAAGGCTTTTACTTAAGTTACTCAATAGTTAGTCGAATCCTGAGGGAGACGTTAAGGGAAGAATGGGGCAAATGCCGAGGGTTGGGTCTAATAGCATTTACTACACCAAATCGTTACCTACAGAGGTTGCTATAAAGTGTTTTACAAATTGTTTTAGCCCCTATACTTCGAAGGAATCTGTGTAGAGTTGACATTATGTAAACATAAACAAATAATATTGTTAGGTAATATTTAGGTATTCGAGATTTTTAGAAACTTTGATAACGCCTTGAGGTTAGATCGTTTTCAGATTAGGTTATTTTCCTTCGCTATAATATTATTGCACCTCACCTCGTATTACTATGCGTGACTAGGCGACAGGAGGCGCGAGTCAATTTCGTACAGTTAAAATCTCTCTTTATAGTACGTAGTAAAGTGAGACGGGGGAGTATCTGGGTTGCCACTGCTGGGTTTGTTAACCTTTCACGTCTCTCTCTTTTAACCATGTTTTTACCTAATGATACAGCTCTACTCGTAGGCACTATTGACATTTGACTGCCGCATACTTGCATGCGTATCATAGCCTAACTTCAATTGTATGGAAAACACCTTTTACGAGGCTCAAGATACACGCTTCTCCGCCGAAAGTACCCCTAATCTTAAAACTCCCATGCGGCCGAGTTCACTCTGTGACTCTGCGCGCTGCAACTCCTCTTGGCATTACCTACTTTCTTGGTCTGCGCTGGCCTGTGTCTCTGCCATACGACGTCCTCAATCTTACTAAGACCAATGGTATTCAACCCTATATGTAGTTCATATTCTTACGCAGTGTTTCTTTACAGCAGTACGCGCAACACCAGAGCCCCGCAGTTCGCCCACGATCACAGAGCCGCCGCACCACGTCGAGTTCACCAACGACACAGGCACGATGCTGTCGTGCTCCACAAGAGGACAGTACCAGGTGAGACCAGCAATATACCCTACATCCACACAAATAATAGTGCTCTCCTGACCAGCCACGGCAGCCAATCTCAACCGTATCCTGCTACATAATTTTTAACCCAAGTGCGCTCCAACTTAGACCGCATCGGTCGCTGTGGAATGGACATGCCTTAGGTTCACAGGGTTGCTTGGTCGAAAAAGTGATCATCTGAGCACTCATTTGAAGTTCAATTATTGAAAACATTTTATATGTAGGTAGGTATATTTTTCACACGATCTGTAGGTACCTACTTCATATAAGTACACTGTGAACGGTTCTATCCTTATAATAACAGCTGTTAAGAGCCACAATTCGGCAAAAGATTAATCTTTTACGTACCTTTCAAAACTTAGGCACTTAGCTAATATAAGGGACATAGAGAATGGGCATTAGGTATAACTATAATGCATTCCTTCATTAATTATTTTAAGTATAATCTATAATCTCATTTCAAGTAGTTACGTAAATTAACTACACGCTACAAATAAAAATAAAACTTCTCACAAAGGAAAAGTATTCTATAAATCTTACAACAAACGGTCCTTTTCCAGGCACTATATCATGTCCCATTAAGGTAAGAAAGAAACAGGCGAAAACAGGGCAAATAAGACGAATATATACGCCTGTCCTTAGCCTGTCCTAGTGCGCTTGCAAGGGGATGTGACCTCATTTATTTAAGTTCGCTCAGGACAGAGACAATTCATATGCGACTCTCACTGTTGGTTCACAAAAATGGAGGACTCTACTGCATACTGAAGGCTTTTCATCCGACTGACTTGTAGAATACGCATTTGCATTAAGTATTCAAAGATTTTGCTAGCACCTTGATAAACTTAGATGGTTTTAAGATGATATACGCGTAATAAATAATAATAATATTGTGGTGTGAATGAGGAGTAAGTATATAAGGACGGTTTGGATGGCATTTAGCAAAAGTTTTTTCGGACAAAGTATCTAAAACCCAAAAGAAACTTTCAATATTTTTGGTTATTCAAGTGAAAACTTCTTTAGGCGCGTTGGGCGATTTTGGGTTGGGTCATAGAGTAGGGAATGGGTAAAAACTCAAGGTTGTGTTACTGACATGCTAATATAGTGCTCGGAGTGCTGATTCAAGATGTTAATGATTTTAATTTATAAATCATGATTTCGAAATCCAAAAAAAAACCTTTATGTCATAGTCCTAAGTTTTCAATTCTGTCGATAGTCCCCTCGCTAACTGGCAATTTTTAATTTTTTGAAATTCTTAAGATTGTAATTCGATTAAACTCATATAATTTATTTTAAAAATAATTTAAAAATGGTTATTTTAAAATGCTAACATTTCGTTTCGATCCGGATTCAACCCTTGGTTATTTGTCATCATTTAAAACTTGCCCATTCTAATCGATTTGGAAGTCCACATGCTACACAAATAGGAACCTATCTGCACTGAGTGTGTAAACTACAAACAATAGGAGTGAATAGTCCCGCATGCCATCTGATTTAATATTCACAGACCGAACATACGTAGCTTTGATAAAGTTTTTCGCACAAGTTTTGCTGAATCGCAGGCTGATTCCGGTGGGAAATAAGTAAATGTATGGAGTTCTTGTATTCGTCACAATAATATACCGGGTTTAACAAGAACGCCAGCAAAACTTAGCGTTATTGTTTTACTACCTAAACACAATCCAATACCAATAACCATTTGCCTCATTTTGTAGTTTTAGTGACTTAGTATTTTTCAAACCCGCAATGTATACCGTGCAAAACTCGGGTGCAAAGGGTGAACGACCTCCATTGCAGGCGTACGTAGTAACGGAAAAGTCACTGCGAACAGAATCATCTCTCGGTGCGCCGTATTTCTCATTGCTTAGCCTTCCATTGATGATTATGTCATCGTGGTATAGGTGGATGGTTTATCACTACCCATATTAAAGATGCGAAAGTGTGTTTGTTTGTTGGTTTATTGGTTTGACAAAAAGGAGTGTTTTTGACATCAATGGACAAATCGATGGCTTACCTAGTTCACAATCGCATTAGTGCAAATTGTGAACTAAGTCTAAGTCATCGAAATTACAATTGGCGGGATTTGAAACATCAACCTTTCCACTAAGACCAGTTTTTGAGGCTCCAAATTACTCATTAGTCATTAGCAATTTCTCACGTAACTCCATACATGACATTCTCATTCTACAGAATTACCCTCGCCCCTTCAAGGTATTTATTACCGCCAAAAAGCAAACAAGCACCTTTTAACACAACCACTATTGTAATGTGAATATTCACAGGCATGATACTTATGACATTAGAAATAAGGACGAAATTGCAACAAATAATACCCGTGAGCTGTTGACCTCTTTGCAAAAGTTTTGGACGGTGAAAACGATACCTGAGGGAAATTGTCCTGTATCGTACTAAAATGTCGCAGTTAATTTTATAACTTCTATGAAGCCTTTTTGTTTTTAAATTTGTTTTTGGGTTAAGGTTTTTCTTTTTATTATCCCCATAGACATTATTATCTTTTTTTATTTGTTGTAATGCATTTTGTTAAAGAAGATTATAATAATAATTGCTCAGCTTACAGCAGCAACGCAATGTCGCCTGCTTTCGGAAGTTCACAACCTTGTTCGTCCTTCACCGTTCTACCACAGAACAGCGAGAAACCGTGAACGTTGGCATCCTTATGTGGTCGACATCCAATCAACTCGTATGAAACGTTTATGCTTAACATTTCTGATACGAACTGCTACGGTATGGAATACCTGGGAATGCGCTTCCGGCGTCCATGTTTCCTGCCACGCTAAACCTAAATATCTTCAAGGCAAAAAAAGGCATCTTCTAGGCAAGTGCGCTTCAACTAAGTTATCATCATTGCTTCCCATCAAGCATGACTGTCATCAATCGTAAATCTATCTTGTAAAAAAACAGAAAGTGTCCAATATCCCATGGTCCTGAAAAATAATAAAATATATTAGTCACGCAATAAAAAATGTTTTTGCTTAAATGTCTGAACTTTAGAAGTTAGAACAACATTTTTTTCAGTTCACAAACATTAAATATAAAGGCCGACTGTCAGACAACAATATTTTTCCAGAAACACCAAGCTGCGTCCTAGTTTCTTTCCTTGAGAGATCGCAAAAAATTGCTAAACAAAAGCGAAAGGGGTCACATTACCGGGGCTAAAGCAAGCTCGGCAAACGAGAGCTGCTGACTATACAGTATCCTTAGTATAAGTTTACGCTCTCGACAGCGTGAATAGATTTCGAGTATAGAAATCGAGGCTATACCTCCTTGTCTGAGCGTATATCTTCTCAGACAGCTACTTTCTGTCTGGATGCTGCATTGGCCGAGGCCAGGCTTTAACAGCGCGAGTCTTGAAATGATGGACACTGATCTACTGGATTTTCAGAAAGGTCCGTATTAGGTGGTCTAGTCAAAGACAGTGTCATGCCCGGTTTTGTACTTATCGTCTTGGTCGTCGCCACTGTCAGTTGGCAATTCAGTACTACCAATTTTAACACGTATCTGTGGATGTACTCGAACCTAAAATTCGAATATTGACCAAAAATGCCTTGTTATATTAATATAAGAAGACATTTAGGTCAATATTACGAATTATGACAGAGTTTCTGTACTCGATATTATGAATGTTGTCATAATGTGCAAACTCATACTAAGCCGAGAATGCGAGACGCGTCAAAGAAAAACTAATGAAGTGCTGTTTTTAGGAAATTGAATATTACCGCAACAGCACATTAAGGAATGTCTTTTGTATAAACTTAACCTTGTTCAAACTTAATTTATAATATATACGATGATACGAGTACCTACGTCAAAAGAAAAGCACATGGGAAATGTTTATTCAATTTACCCTTTCTCGTAATATTTTAATATTTATTGGAGGGTCGATATTGAAAGAGTTCTTACTGTCTATAGACTCCGTGAAAAGAAACGTATGAGTTTTACTCTACGGAAGGTAGCCATCTTTATTTTAGTTGTCAGAGTTGGACTTTGACACGCACGAATTTTGTTGTCGTTCACAATTTTCTCTCGCGTTAAATTAATTAAGTATCAGATTATAGCTTAGCTAATTATTATTCTTTGAGATAGGTAGGTAGTTTCTTAATCGTGATATTTAATTCGGTGATTGTGATATAGTTAGAACAGTAATTGTTCGATGCTAATGTACATTGTGTTAAATCGTAACATCTAGTGCCATCCGGTGACTTTGTCTGCAAAGCACTATTAATAATGTTCGCGTAGTTGTTTGACGAATATGGAATACTAATTATTGGTGAATATTAGAGTAATTCGTGAGTTAACGTTTGGCTCAGTGGATAGATTATTATAAGGACATCCGTTAAGGTTATTTCTGCAGACGCTAGTGATTTAGAGTGTAATTGGAGATATACCGGCAGTTGAGATAATGATTAGTTTGAAGTGATAGTTTAGTGTGATAGTAACTTGAAGTTAACTTTGATAGTAGGTACCCGCTTTAGAATCGTATAACCCGGTTGGTAAAGAATCATTGATGACTCTCGTGTAATGTTGAAATGGATTAGACAATGAGTTGCCCATGAGATCGAATAGCTTACATTCTACCTGGTTTCTGTTGTGATCGCTTATTTGGGTGGATATAGTAGTCGTGGCGCGTGTGGCGCACGATGCTATGGTGTTCTGTATGCAGATGTGCACAGAGTGGAGAAGGTAGAGCTATTGCGATATTCTGAATTAGTAATGAGAAGTCAATTATAAGATCTGGTTTAGATCGTAAGAGAGTCGATGCAATGATCCTTTTAAGAGCGTTCATGAAGTTGTGATTGATTACCTTGAGATGATTAGATAACGGAGTAGGTCGTGACTTGATTGAGAGGTTGCAATAGCAATTGCGCCCTAATCACACGATGTAGTGTTTAGCTTAGGTTAGCTAGTTTAGAGTGAGGTGAGGGGTCGCTGTGAGGGGTGGTTGGAGGCGACCATAGGTAGGGTTAGGTTAGGGTGATCTGGTTGTGTTACGTTGATGGTTTCCATGTGCGATACGTTACTGAGAACTATTCTGAGCCATCCTCCTGTTCTCCGACATCAGAAGTGGGATTCACGATTTATGCCCACATTTTCGAAAATCATTGCAACACTAGCTTTATTTAAAAAAAAAAAAAAAAGTTACAAGATTTTTTTTTTTTTTTTTTTTTTTTTATTATTTATTTGTGCAAGACATGTTTTCAATTTTAATACCCACACGTGGTCTTTCTTGAAAAGCTTGATTTACTTTTGTGTGTTTTGAATAAAAAGAGAAAGAAAGAAGGATTATTTTGTGTAGAGATGCGCTAAGGAGTGGTGAAAGTGGCCGTGATTTAATGGAGTTAAACTCAAAACTCGAATCATTTATTCAAAATAGTTAAGTTTAGTTCATTTACAATTTTGACTGTCAGTTGTTGGAGTTATGTGGTATGGTGGTGATGGTGAATTGCGTAAGCTTGGAGCTAAGGCTACGAGGGTTCCAAACTACTTGGTTTCCTTACTAAATGGTTATAGCATTGGGAGTGTGATGTCCCAGCACGGTTGTCATCTAATTTAATAGCTAGTGGTCTGATGTTTACAGCTGCTGAGATTGACTATCTAGCACTCTCAGATCATGATGCTACTTGGGCATTGGCAGTAAGGGTTGAAAAAAAAGTGCGATATAGGTCTGCATGGTCTTAATATGGGAGGGACTACAACGGGGATAATACGAAATAATTTTATTCATGAAATTTATCTTGTCCCTTACATTTTCGAATATTCGGAAAGCGTCGGCGAGGCATTTGATTCCTTTCATGATGTTGTATAACTTTTCTATGTGCTGTGTTTACCCTTTAAGAAGGTGAAAATGGATAATTGTAATAATAAAACGGTATGGTTGACTGAAGGGATTTTTGGTATAATAGAGTCACCGAGTGACACTGAAGCTGGGCTAGGATGAGATGGGGACTGGCTCTGTAGAGGAGTGCGCTATTCGCCTATGCAGTGTATTTGCAGACATAGTGAATCAGTCGTTTGAATAAGGGGTTTTAGGGGTTGCTAGGCAACTTAAAAATTTCTATAGTTACCATTCCTGTAGCCCGTGTTCAAAAAAAAGGCGATTGATGTGGCACCGTACTATAACATTGGTGCCAATATTAGCGGGAATGATTGGAAAGGTAATGGTGAAATGTCTCAAAAAAAAATTCGATGCCAATGGTGTGCTCGTGGATGAACGATTTGGTTTTTGCAATGACAGCTCCACTGTTGAGGATTGTTTCTGTTTAAGTGGAATAGATAATGATAGCCTGAATGACAGGGTACCTATTGCTATTATTTTTCAGGATGTGACTAAGGCTTTTGACTTTGTGAATGATAAAATATTATTGGATAAATTAGATGGATATGGTGTTGAAAGAAGAGCTTATGAATGGATAGAGTCGTATTTGAATGGACCGAAAATGTGCGCTGGGATTGCTAGAATGAAAAATAATACCAAAGGGTGTACGGATCTCCACTGGAATGTGATAAGCGGGGGGTACCTCAGACTGTATGGTATGTGTGGTGTATTAGAATCCTTCCGTTTGAACTGACTTCAAAAACGGAGGAGGTTTTTAAATTCGCCGGAATATTTGTTTTTTTTTTGTAACTTGTATTGGTGACATTACGATAGCGACCACTGTTCGTTGTGTATTGTTTGCAGTTGATAGAATAATGTTGAAGGAATGTAGGAATGGGAATTGAACGGCGCTTTGGAGGATAATTAATTGAATTAGTAATAATGACTTGGAAGTGCGCTTAAATAAAACTAAAATGATGCAGTTCATGATCATGCGACGATGGAGAGGGTTGATGAGTTAAAGTTTTTGGGAATAATTTGCGACAGGAACTCTAATTTGAGGGTGCACATTAGGTGTGTGTGCTGAATTGGACGAATTTGTGTATGCGTGGGGACGTCTGGTGCAGATGATATAATTGAATGTGGCTTTGGGTGCATCCCACGGATGTGTATCATCCGTGTTGTCGTATGGATTGACATTGTAGGGTAATTACGTTGATGCTAAAAGGGCATTTCGACTTCAAAGGAAGTGCATAAGGACTGTCTGTGTTATGGGTCTGTTCGATTGCTGTATGCCGTTATAAAAAAAATGGGGGTCCTTCCACTGTGATGCATAGAGGATATGGGCGTATTTATTAGGAGACGTCAAAAATATTTCCAACGAGATTATGAGGTAAGGATGAGTGGGTCGGTTGGATGCACGAACGAGCTATGCATTTCAGAATGTCACAGTGGTACATGCATGAAAAGCGTTTGCGCTATGGCTGTAAAAAAAAATGAACAATAAGCTGCCTGCCGATTGACCTCAAAAGGATGAGTTTGGATGTGTATAAGGAAGAGCTTAGTGAATTGCTTTTGGAAAAGTGCTATTGCGACGTTAAAGAATATTTGATTTATAAAAATGGGTTGTCTAAACGGCGAGGTGGCCATTTAGATGATAAACGGCGAGGTGGCTGTTTTGAAAAAAAAAGGGGGTTATCTAAAAGGCGAGGTGGCCATTTAGATAATAAACGGCGAGGTGGCGGTTTTGAAAAAAAGGGAGTTGTCTAAAAGGCGAGGTGGCCATTTAGATAATAAACGGCGAGGTGGCTGTTTTGAAAAAAAGGGAGTTGTCTAAAAGGCGAGGTGGCCATTTAGATGATAAACGGCGAGGTGGCTGTTCCGATGATGGATGGACGGCGGCGTGGCCGTTTCAGCTGAGGGGAGTTAGCTTGGTGTATAGTGTGGTGGGTGTTTGGAACAGGTGATAGGATCAGTAGCGGGGTACTGCTGGAGTTCGGGTTTTATGAGACATAATTATGAGCGGTGAGTCTATTATGGCAAATGGTGCAGTGTGTTTTAGAAGTTGCTACTATGGATAAAGTTGGGCTATGCTTTGGTTGTGTCATGCTTGTTTTATTTGTAATGGTTGTGATATGCATGCTTTAGAATATGTGGTTTGTGTGCTTGTGCTGATTGTCAGGATGAACGAGCGGATGTTCTGACGTTTATAAAATGTTTGTGCTTGATACATACTAGCGCCCGAGGACGGTCGCATGTCAGAATGGCCGTATTGGAGGGTCGATATTGAAAGAGTTCTTACTGTCTATAGACTCCGTGAAAAGAAACGTATGAGTTTTACTCTACGGAAGGTAGCCATCTTTATTTTAGTTGTCAGAGTTTGTAAGGTTGATAAATTGGGCGGAATAGAAATATACCCGGATACGGAATAATCTACCACCTTACAAAGATTAGAGGAAAAAAAAAATAATTTTAATTTACTTTACTTGATCTATCTACCTAGTAAAGAATAGAAGCTAGCCGTCGACTCCCTTGTAATGCATATGAGGTGTTATAAATGAAATTTGCTAGATGTTAGGCAAAATTGTTTTTAATGTAACTTTTACCGGGGTCGCTTAATACAGAATGATGGCTAATAATGCTTAGTTATTCTAGCTTAATGCCAAGACTTAATTTAGATACATTAGAATGACTTAGGTAGATAGTACATAAGATCTATGTTTTAAATTTAAGATGCCATTGGCATGGAATAGACAATGACACAGTAAAATTCATAAAATTGTTTCAAAATAAAAGCTCAGTAGTAAAGACAGGGTTCTTACTGTACACATACACTAAGAAGGTTCACTAAACGGTTCCAGGATACAAACATCTGCTTACTTGTAGGTGCGAAGACTGCAATGTAGCTGGACGGCATCGGCCAAGATCCAAAACTCAATTTATTTGATTCTTCACAACCGAAATGTTTCATTACAAAGATTTTCACCAAGTCTTATCCATAGCAATTAAGTTGTCAACGTGAATGTGCAAAAGAAATAAATACGAAAACCGAAAACGCAAACGGAAAACTAAAACGGAAAACTGAAGCTAAACGTAAAACGTAAACGTAAACGTAAATACGAAAACCCTGTAACAAAGAAAAACAAGATTATAATTTGTGCTGTGTGAAAATTTCGACACGTGGAATTTTCCCGATCAAACACAACTCACCTATTGAACTCCTGGCCACCAATGGTTTTCAGAAGTCCACCCACAACCCATTATCCTCATTTATTTGGGAAGTTAAAATAACTGGAACTGAAAGAAATCATGAGATTAGGATTTTCTCTAACCAAACCGCCATTTTGTCGAATCCACATTACTTGATTTTTCACTCACCATAACTGATGAAACATTGAAAATACGTTAGGATGACTAAAATTTATGACTATTGTATTTTCCAGGCGAAGCCATGGGCGAAAAGAAGTGAGATTTTCCTGGAACGAAAAAAATTCGTCTTCACATGTTGACTCCAGGAAAATTCTAAATCTCAACAATCGGTGTTGCCAGACGCAACCCGAGTGTTGCCGCTCTCAGTTAGTTTGATCATAAAGCCAATTCATTTTTGAATATTTGCGGAACCTAAGGATATATTATAAGAACCGTTTGTTAATGACTTAACAATAAACAAATGATATTATGGTTTTATTTAATTATTTTGTTTTATTTTTACGACAATTGACAACGAAGCAAACGCCATCTATTGTGGCTCGAATGAACTCTGAACATCGACCCACGCGTAGTTCTGCACCTTGATGCTAGGTGGCACCAACATACTTTGAACAAAATAGATTTTAATTAAAAGCGAAACGCTAATTAGTAGTTCAAAATTTACAACGTCACAATACTTCCCCTCCTACGAAAAGGTTCAACAGGTTGAACCACGCTGCCCTCAGCGTCATCCAACAACTACTAACAATTTGCCTGAAACAAACAAACAAAAAAAACACAGAAGTTACGCGTGAACGCACATCTACTACTAACAAGGAAAATTGTCTAACAAAATAAATATACTGAAAACAGTGTAAGGTTTTATACATTATACTTAACTACACAACCCTAACTTCTAAAAAGAATATATACAAAAAAACTTCATGGTGTCTAAGACACTTGAGTGGAAACATCTTGGCATCATTCTTCAGCTGACTGATAGAATGCGTCTAGGCCTACGGTGGTTCACTCTTTTAAACTACCATCGTAATATTTGTTACTCAACAAATACGGAAAATCTGGATGTGAACGGGTCCATCTGATATGGCAACCGTTCTCTATCCCATTCGGAAAAATAAAACCGAATCAAAATCGGAATATGAGAAAAAAAACGAAATAACTCTCCTAGAAAATAGATCTCGGAACAGAATCGGAAAAATAACAGAAATGATCCATTATCTAGAAGGAAAACGAAAACAAAACACAAAACCCCCCCCCTTTTCGTTATCCCCAAAGTACGATATTTGCATTTTTACTTTCTCAACCGGTTGGTCTACCACAAGCATTCCAATCATCACATATTCATCCCTACATACATCCACTACATTCATCCTCAACTGAACCATGGTAATGTAACTGTTAATTCAGAACATCACTACACTCATTCAAATTCCTAATTGAATATTGATAACTTAAATATTCAAACAGTTTAGACCAAACTAAGTAATGGCAAATATCTACTTCTTAATATCCTTAATATGCCAAGTGCCTATTGGGTGGTTGTCAGCTACTCTAACTAGTTCGTAAACCAAAGGTGACAAAACCTTGACAACCCTGCACTTTTCATACTTAGGTGCCAGCTTAGCTGCGAAAAAATTTGTAGCGTCGCTTTGTGGATAGGTCTTTTTCCACACTATATCCCCAACAGAATAGCTTGCAGACCTACGCCTTAAGTTGTAATGCGTTGCATACTCTGCATGAGCCTGAAACAAATTTCTCCTAACCTGACCAAATATGTCCTCCAAAGTTCCAAACTTTCCTGCGTATTCCTCCCTTGGAATTCCGGCCTCGTACTCCTTATCCGTGTCCTTATAGAAGGAACCATTTAAGACCGGTTCTCTAGCGTGGACAAGGAAGAACGGGGAGAATCCAGTGGATTCATTAACCGCACTGTTTATGGCGAACTGGACCTTGTACAGGTTTTCGTCCCAGGACCTGTGGTTATCTTTCACAAAAGCGGCTACAGCAGTCATAACAACCTTATTGTACCTCTCAACAAGGTTAACTTGCGGAGTGTACAGTGGTGTGTAGTGTAATTTCGGAATATTATAACGCTTAATGAGATTACGGAATTCAGATCCTGTAAATTGGGACCCATTGTCCACAATCACAGTCTCTGGAACACTATGGTTCAAAAATACAAAATTCTCTAGCGCTTTAACAACAGCGGCACCTGTGGCACGCCGTAACGGAAACAACATTGTATATTTCGAAAAACAACACGTCACCACAAAAAGAAATGTAAATCCTGATTTAGACCTAGGCAAAGGTCCGACTAAATCAGCCGAAATGACCTGAAAAGGTCTCTCGCAGACTTTAGGCTTCCCAAGCAGACCTGGAGTGGCTGATGTCGTGTGTTTATACGCAGAGCAAGTATCACAATTCTTAACGTACTCAACCACGTCCTTATACATACCACGCCAAAAATATCTGAGGGATAATCTGCGATGAGTTTTGAACACACCAAAATGACCTGCAGTTGCATCTGCATGGTTTTGTTGCATAATTCTAAGGATGTCGTTCTTGTGGACTACCTCTTTCCAGTCGAACTCACTGAGAAGCTGGTATTTACATTTACTGTAACGATATAGTTTATCGTTCAAAATACAAAAATTCGGAAAATTTGCTGGATTGATTTTACAGCCATTAAATGTTTTGTCATACCAGTCATCTACCAAAACTTGTTGACTAGAGTTATCATTACGATCACCAACTACATCTACGTGTATGAGTCTCGACAAGGTATCCGGAACTACATTATCACAACCCTTCCTATGTTCGATAACAAAATTATACTGTGATAATCTACAACCCCATCTGGCGAGTCGTCCTGAGGGATTTTCTAAATTTAAGAACCACTTTAGGGATGCATGGTCTGTGATAATTGTGACTGGCTTGGAACCAAAATAAGCCTGAAATTTCTCCACTGCAAAAATCACAGCTAGAGCCTCGCGTTCCGTCGCGCTGTAATTCCTTTCGTTTTTATTTAGGCTCCTACTGACATACGCAATGGGATGATCGCAACCATCGGTTTCTTGCGTTAGCATACCGCCAACACCATATGCAGAAGCATCACAATGTATTTTGAATGGTTTTTCAAAATTCGGTACCGCAAGAACAGGTGCGGTTACCAACGCATTCTTCAATGTATTAAATGCTACCTCTGCCTGTTCGCTCCACTCAAATTTAGGTGCGTTCTTTCCTTTACTCGTTAGTCTATTGAGTGGTGCAGCGATGGTTGAAAAATTCCTAATAAAGCGCCTGTACCAAGAACAAGTGCCTAGGAAAATCTTTACCTCCTGTGCAGTTTTTGGGGTCGGAAAGTTCAAAACTGCGGCAACTTTTCCAGGATCTGTGCGTAAACCAAATTCATCCACTATATACCCTAAATATTTCAAAGAGTTTCTAAAAAAATTACATTTATCAAAATTTATGGATAGTTGAGCCATTTTTAGTTTATCCAGAACTCTGTTTAATAAAATTAAATGGGTTTCAAAATCAGCAGAACAAATAACAATATCATCTATATAACAAAATACTATTCCATTTTCAATATCACTACAAAAATTTTGATTAAATAACTGGTCCATTAACCTCTGCTGTCGTGCTGGTGCACCGCATAGGCCAAACGGCATGACTTTAAATTTGAATAACCCTCTACCAGGAACTGTAAAACTGGTTTTTTTCCTGAGAGTCGTTAGCTAACGGAATTTGCCAGAAACTTGAACTTAAATCAATCGATGATAAAAACCTTGCCTCTTTCAAGCTATCTAGAATTTGTGGAATGTACGGTATTGAGTATGAATCCCCCTTTGTCACTGAATTTAATTTCCTGCAATCTAGGCAAAATCTCCAGTCTCCATTTGCCTTTTTCACTAAAATTGCTGGGTTATTCCAAGGGCTTTCACTCGGAGTAACTACGTCCATTTCCAGCATCCTATCTAACTCTTTACTTAAAGCTTCCTTCTTTTCGGGAGAAAGTGGATATTGTTTTATTTTTATTGGCAAGGCATCACCGGTGTCAATAACATGTTCAATTAATTTTGTTCTACCCAATCCAATTTTCGTTGAAGAAATATCTAAAAATTTATTTACTACAGACTGGGCTAATTCTTTCTGTTGAGATGATAAGTTTTCAAAAGAAGTGATGGTATGAATTTGTTCATTATCAATCGCACAAATATTGTAAAATTGAGAAGGTGCCTTAATTAATTCTAAATTATCAAAAATGCCAGGGGCTAACTGAAATGTTTTCCAAAAGTCACAGCCAAAAATAACATCCGCTATTATAGAGGGTACTACAAAAAATTTTATTATGTGAGTTACGGAATTATAAGTAATCGGAATAAACATATAACCCATGCAATCAAGTTTGTCTCCATTTGCCACTGAAAATGTGGTATCAATACTGCTATGCAATTTATAACCGAATCTCAAAAAAACCTTGTGCGCCTGGTTACCCAAAATTGACGCGCAAGCACCGGAATCTAGTAAACCTGTAATCTCAAAACCGTCAACAAAAACCTTTAAATGTGGCCTAAAGTCTCGTTTATCCACTGAATACAGAACTGTGTCAGGTAAAAGGGATGTTTTGTTGTTAATGACCAAGTTCTTTACTTGTGTCTCTGCACAGTTCTTACTAATTAGTTTTTTGAATTTTTGTCCGGAGCGGGTTTACTAATCGCCTTTTTACTACAACTTGGACATGTCTTTACTGTAAAGTTCTGACGTCCACACGAAAAACATCTAATAAATTTCGGAACTGTCCTGCAAAATTTAAAGGAATGGTTACCCTTGCCGCACTTGTAACATAGTTGTTTATTTGTTTTCGTAAAATCAGTGCCTTTACTTGTATCAACCTTAGGTGCAGGTGTGACTGAAAGTGTGTTTATCTGTTTTGTCACTTGTTTGTAAGCAAACTCTGAACTTAAAGTTGCCTTACTGTTAGTAGGCTCAGAAAATAAGGCGGAACGCTGCCTCGCAGCCTCTAGTTTGCGACACTTTTCCTTCAACATTGCGACAGACTTAATGTCAACAAGAGCTAATTGTTCTGAGTAAAAAGGGCGAATATTATGTAATAAAATTTGTAACTTTTGTTCTTCGGAAAGTGGTGTTGACAACCTTGAAAACATGCAAAACATTATAGCGAAATAGATAGACACAGGTTCTTCAGAGCCTTGTGTTCTTGCTCGAATTTCACCTAGCAACCTGTAGTCATAATCTACTGCATCAAATTCCTCTAAAAATAAGTTTTCAATTCTGACCAAGACGAAACTTGACATTTGTTGCCTCTGTACCATAACAATGCTCGGCCTGTAAAAAGATGAAATGCAGAAACAAATAATTTTCCATCTGAAACGCCATAAGATCTTTTATATTCCTCAACGCGTTCGATGAAACTGCGCGGATCACCCTGTCCGTTGAAATGTAACTTCCACTTGGCCACATTTTTATCACCAGTGCAGTCAACGGCGGTACTCTCGGAATCCAGTGATTCGTCGTGAGACGACTCATTGTCAGCATCTAATCTGGAAATCAAACTCTGCAACTTTGTATGTAATTCACTCTTCCTACTTATTAAGCTGAGTTCGGAACACTGTATTCTCAAAATTCTAAAGTACAAATGTGAAGCTAAAGCTTTAGACCTACAGAGGGCATGTCTATCTTTAGTGTCAGAACACTTTTTTAATAAATCTTCTAAGTCTTGAAGTTTTTTAGTAATAACCCCTAACTCACTTTCAGAAGAGAAATCTGTCTCTAAAATTGATTCAGAAGGAATTTCCTGAATTAATTGTTTTAACTGTTTCTTTAAACCTAGCACTGTAGGTGCTGGAGTTTCGGAACGAATGGATACCTCATAACACAATTCGTCCTTCAAAAGTGAATGAAACTGGGCAAAAGTCTGTTCCATTGTGTTAAGTCAAAACACATTTAACAAAATATCGAACTTGTGTAACTGTCTATGTTTAGCCTTATACAAATTGGTTAAACACAAACACAAAAGAAGTTATTTAAACTATTAAATATACACAAGCAAAATACACAACAAAAACAATATTCTTAAGTCTATCCTAACCTATTTTATCAATTATGTTCCTATTCCAAAATATCGTTAATAATACAAGCACATATTATTACTATAGTAACAAAATATAACAAAATAAAACTTCCCAAAATTGAATAAATGATTGTAAGGTGCAGTATCACCTTTATGAGTACACAGTGTGTTACAACCTTTACAATTACAAAAGTAAACAGGCAACAAAGTTGCAATGAACTCTGACTAGCATATTATCTTTCAAAAAAAAACAAAGAGATTGTGCAATGGTTTGATGACTGTTACTTTACACTTTTAACACATAACCTAAAATACAACAAAATCTGTTTCTAAATGTCACTTTAAACTACCAGCATTCAATTAAACTTAACATGTTTTGTGTGTGAAGTAGCTTTTATCATAACCTTAACACAGCTCTAAACAAAATTTCAACAAAATAATGAAGTATCAAGTCACTGAAAAAAAAATTGTTCATAACTTCATACTTGAACTTAATGTAATCTCTGAATATAGTTTATATATTTAGTTTCACAAGTTGTAACTCTTAGTATTTATAAATGTATGTGTGTAACTAGTTAACAGCACATAGCGTTTTAAAACTTTAATTATACTAAGTTACCGGAATTTTCAAACATAAGATGTACTTACTATTGAAAGCAATACCCAACAACAACTCAGTTAAGCAATGTTTATTACTAAACTGAAGGCAAACATTCACTTATACACCTCAAAGGTAAGTCAAATAACATAATTGAACGGCATAAGCACCATTTATAATGTGTTAATTAAATAAGAAAAAAAAACCAATGTTGGACTATACTCAGAAAATTACTTAAACTATCAAACAAAATTTCTAACTATTAGTTATTATTTAGTTAGTTAACCATAAAAACAGCTTAGTGCTCTTTGCAATGTGTCACCACTTAGAAAATTGTACAATCAGCGGAGTACATTTCATAAAATTCACAAAATTTCTCAAAATATACTGAAATAACTATATAAAAAAACGTTCGGGCGCCATTTGTAAGGTTGATAAATTGGGCGGAATAGAAATATACCCGGATACGGAATAATCTACCACCTTACAAAGATTAGAGGAAAAAAAAAATAATTTTAATTTACTTTACTTGATCTATCTACCTAGTAAAGAATAGAAGCTAGCCGTCGACTCCCTTGTAATGCATATGAGGTGTTATAAATGAAATTTGCTAGATGTTAGGCAAAATTGTTTTTAATGTAACTTTTACCGGGGTCGCTTAATACAGAATGATGGCTAATAATGCTTAGTTATTCTAGCTTAATGCCAAGACTTAATTTAGATACATTAGAATGACTTAGGTAGATAGTACATAAGATCTATGTTTTAAATTTAAGATGCCATTGGCATGGAATAGACAATGACACAGTAAAATTCATAAAATTGTTTCAAAATAAAAGCTCAGTAGTAAAGACAGGGTTCTTACTGTACACATACACTAAGAAGGTTCACTAAACGGTTCCAGGATACAAACATCTGCTTACTTGTAGGTGCGAAGACTGCAATGTAGCTGGACGGCATCGGCCAAGATCCAAAACTCAATTTATTTGATTCTTCACAACCGAAATGTTTCATTACAAAGATTTTCACCAAGTCTTATCCATAGCAATTAAGTTGTCAACGTGAATGTGCAAAAGAAATAAATACGAAAACCGAAAACGCAAACGGAAAACTAAAACGGAAAACTGAAGCTAAACGTAAAACGTAAACGTAAACGTAAATACGAAAACCCTGTAACAAAGAAAAACAAGATTATAATTTGTGCTGTGTGAAAATTTCGACACGTGGAATTTTCCCGATCAAACACAACTCACCTATTGAACTCCTGGCCACCAATGGTTTTCAGAAGTCCACCCACAACCCATTATCCTCATTTATTTGGGAAGTTAAAATAACTGGAACTGAAAGAAATCATGAGATTAGGATTTTCTCTAACCAAACCGCCATTTTGTCGAATCCACATTACTTGATTTTTCACTCACCATAACTGATGAAACATTGAAAATACGTTAGGATGACTAAAATTTATGACTATTGTATTTTTCCAGGCGAAGCCATGGGCGAAAAGAAGTGAGATTTTCCTGGAACGAAAAAAATTCGTCTTCACATGTTGACTCCAGGAAAATTCTAAATCTCAACAATCGGTGTTGCCAGACGCAACCCGAGTGTTGCCGCTCTCAGTTAGTTTGATCATAAAGCCAATTCATTTTTGAATATTTGCGGAACCTAAGGATATATTATAAGAACCGTTTTGTTAATGACTTAACAATAAACAAATGATATTATGGTTTTATTTAATTATTTTGTTTTATTTTTACGACAATTGACAACGAAGCAAACGCCATCTATTGTGGCTCGAATGAACTCTGAACATCGACCCACGCGTAGTTCTGCACCTTGATGCTAGGTGGCACCAACATACTTTGAACAAAATAGATTTTAATTAAAAGCGAAACGCTAATTAGTAGTTCAAAATTTACAACGTCACAAGTTGGACTTTGACACGCACGAATTTTGTTGTCGTTCACAATTTTCTCTCGCGTTAAATTAATTAAGTATCAGATTATAGCTTAGCTAATTATTATTCTTTGAGATAGGTAGGTAGTTTCTTAATCGTGATATTTAATTCGGTGATTGTGATATAGTTAGAACAGTAATTGTTCGATGCTAATGTACATTGTGTTAAATCGTAACATCTAGTGCCATCCGGTGACTTTGTCTGCAAAGCACTATTAATAATGTTCGCGTAGTTGTTTGACGAATATGGAATACTAATTATTGGTGAATATTAGAGTAATTCGTGAGTTAACGTTTGGCTCAGTGGATAGATTATTATAAGGACATCCGTTAAGGTTATTTCTGCAGACGCTAGTGATTTAGAGTGTAATTGGAGATATACCGGCAGTTGAGATAATGATTAGTTTGAAGTGATAGTTTAGTGTGATAGTAACTTGAAGTTAACTTTGATAGTAGGTACCCGCTTTAGAATCGTATAACCCGGTTGGTAAAGAATCATTGATGACTCTCGTGTAATGTTGAAATGGATTAGACAATGAGTTGCCCATGAGATCGAATAGCTTACATTCTACCTGGTTTCTGTTGTGATCGCTTATTTGGGTGGATATAGTAGTCGTGGCGCGTGTGGCGCACGATGCTATGGTGTTCTGTATGCAGATGTGCACAGAGTGGAGAAGGTAGAGCTATTGCGATATTCTGAATTAGTAATGAGAAGTCAATTATAAGATCTGGTTTAGATCGTAAGAGAGTCGATGCAATGATCCTTTTAAGAGCGTTCATGAAGTTGTGATTGATTACCTTGAGATGATTAGATAACGGAGTAGGTCGTGACTTGATTGAGAGGTTGCAATAGCAATTGCGCCCTAATCACACGATGTAGTGTTTAGCTTAGGTTAGCTAGTTTAGAGTGAGGTGAGGGGTCGCTGTGAGGGGTGGTTGGAGGCGACCATAGGTAGGGTTAGGTTAGGGTGATCTGGTTGTGTTACGTTGATGGTTTCCATGTGCGATACGTTACTGAGAACTATTCTGAGCCATCCTCCTGTTCTCCGACATATTTATAACGGTAATATTAGTAAAGACCGTCAGATTTATTTAGGAAAGCTCATAAATACGCAAATACCTATCCATTTCTTTACAAAAGGCTTAATTTTGATAATAAAGTTAAAACAAAGCACTAACAATCGACCAACTCCGTTTTGTGACTTAGTTTACTGTAAGAGGCAACGGAATTATGATCAAAGCAAACAATATTAATGTTGATTAAGTAGGTATAAGTACCCAAATTAAAATCCTTATATTTTACTTCGTCCGCGTAGATTTAGATTGTTAAAATTTCCGTGGGAACTCTTTGATATTTCGAGATAAAAAAGCCAGCTATGTCACTTTCCTGCGGGGTGATTCGCTAACTTAGTGTCTAACACTGTGTGATAGCTACCGAGCTCATTTGACATTGGCTGGTTCTAGATTGCTGCTTCACTGAGTGATATTTTATTTATTTTTCGTAGAAAGCCTTCAATAGATTAAAAAATAAATGTCAAATGAGCTTGGTGGCTATCATACAGAGTTAGACACTGAGTTCGAATCATCCTGACCTGCGTCTTTATCTTTAACTATATTTACCCCTACAAAAATCACGTTAATCTGTTGCTCCGTTGCGACGTCATTAAAGGACAAACCAAAAAACCACAAATCCAACCGCATTTATAATATGGGTAGGTAGTGATGCTTTAAATATTAGTAAGAGATCTACCAATAAGTAATAGAACATTTTAATAATATTACGCATATTTGTTATCAAAATATTATCTAGTAAGTAATATCGTAAACACAAATGAAATACGACAGAAATACATTAGAAGATTATGAGACAAAATATTTCAAAGAGGGAAAATGTCTCGTTTTAAGTTTCCTAAGATATTAGGACGCGGCATTTATCACGAGAATCTCCACAAAATATAACGAAACTTTAATATAAATTACACCAGAATGATGACAAAGCTTGTGCGGGCTCAGATTTGTATTCCAAAATTAGGAATAGAAATAGAGAAGAAAGACTTTTTTATTCAAATAAACTTTTACAAATGCTTTTTAATGCTTTTAAAATTGCTTTTTAAAAATAAACGACAGGCTAGAATCTAGCTATTTTGTTTTGTTCCTATTATCTAGATAATAGGGAAAAAACAAAACAGCGTAAAACCGACATGAGTGATATTTACACCCACAGGCCACTCGCTTTCTGATTTAATATTCGCAAATTGTACGCAACTCGGATAATGTTTTTCGTGGGAGTTACGCGGAAGTTTACGACAGACAGACCCCAATGGGAAATAAGGAAATGTGTAGAGCTCTCACTTGAAGAGCTACGACACCTACGAGCACGAAATATGGGGGTAGGAAACATTCTTGTTCGTTGTGTATTGAAGTAAAATACCTTTTACCAAATTGTGATAGCTTAGTTAAGACGTCGGTCTTCTATTTTGGGAATAAACAAGAGATAAACATGGATAATCCCTATAAATATTATTCTAATTAAAACTTAATGGAAAATATTTAGGGAAATTACCACCAAAATTATCATAATATGTGAATGCGAAACTGATTTAATATTATAACAAATGATAGACCCCAATGGGGTGACGTGTGGATATGCGGGGCGTCTCCCCGCTTCATACCCCGATTGCTATCTCAACCTTTCGCGGACTGTGCGAATCCGAGATATTATGCATGAAGGTAGAAATATTCTTGCTTGTTGTGTATTGAAGTAAAATATCTACCTTTTAAGTTTTACCTAATGGTGATAGCCTACTTAAGACGTCAGCCTCCTATTTTGTGGATCTGGGTTTCGATCCCGGGCAGGCACTTTCTTTTCGTAGATAGTTACGAAAAGTTAGTATTTGCTTGATTGCTTGAACGGTGAAAGAAAACCATGTTCAAAGTTCAATGTTCTTGAAGGTATCTGAAGTCTGTAAATCTGCAGTCCACACGTGGCCAGCATGGTGGACTATGGCCTAAACTCTTCTCATTCACTATAGTGAATGGTTGAGATAATGATGATGACTTTTTACCTGACTAGCTTAACCATTCCGCCTTCGCTTGAGTAAATTTATATTTTCACAGAGCGGAGCTGCGGGCGTTCGCTTGTTTTAATAAAAATAATATATATATAGCAATTAGATATATGTAATGGAAACTTTCCCTAGGTACCTACTTATCTACCACTTCAAGAACCAATTAAACCCAGTCCTAATCGGATATTTTTTCCCAGAAAAAATAATTCTGTAGTCAATTATGATATCATTTTATGTAGTTGTAGGCCCTTATTAAAGTGCTTTCGTATATTAAAAGTACTTCGGTACTTGTTTAACAATCACCTTTTCAAGAGCACATAGAGTAGAGGGGTTAAGGAACTTATTGTCAAGGGGATAAAGTTTAAATTCCAATAGGCGCGGATTGTCCAAGCACTTGACCCACTTGCAGGAATTATCCGATGAAAACTGTACCAGAGGGGAAGGAATATGGAAATGTATAATACATTATAATATCATCCATGTCAAAATATTCCAGACTAGCTCATAGCTGATACGCGCGACTTTGTCCGCGTGGATTTAGGTTTTTAAAAATCCCTTAGGAACTTTTTAATTTTCCGGGACTATGATAATGATATGTTCGTCCCCGGGATGCAAGCTATCCTGCGCCAAATGTCAAATCGATTAAACGGAGGGGCAGTGAAAAGCTAGCAGACAGACAGACAGACACACTTCGCATTTATTAGTCAGTATGAATATGGATATAGATTGATATGGAAGTATGGATAATGTATCAAGCAGCGTTCTAGTTTTACTATTTGTGAAAGGTCGTTAAAAAAATTGCTAAACAAAAGCGAAGGGGGTCACATCGCCCCGGGGTTAAAAGCAAGCCCGGTAAAGCGAGTGCCACAGACAATACACAATACACAATACCTACAGGGCGTGTCAAAGAAAATCTAATGAAGTGCTGCTTTTAGGAAATTCAATGTTATCACAACAAAGAAATGCTACAATAATATCTCGCTAATTAAAATTGTTCGGGTGACAACTTAAACAGCAATGAATAATAATTTAATGGACGCAGATAGGTACCTATCTAATTAATTATGCTAAAAGTATGGTCTCACTTTTATTTATTCGACTAGCTTATGACCGCGACCCGCTAGGATTAAGGTTTTTATAAATCCCGTGGGAACTTTCCGGGATAAAAAGTAGCCTGTCACTCTCAAGGTCCCATCCCATGCAAAAATCACATAACGCGTCGATCAGTTACTCCGTTGCAACATGACTAAAAGACAAACCAACAAACTAACATACTTTTGCATAATGGGTAGTAGTGATTTAAATACTGTCTGACCAATCTCACCATCACAAGACTGCAAACTCAACCGTCTATTTAAGCGATAAAAGAAATGAAGTAGGTAGGTAGTTATTTTCATTGAGTAGTTCTTCGGTCTTCCACAATATTTTTTCTTTCATTCAAAGACCATTTTGAACGCCATTAAATACTCGATGTCAAGTTTTTAATGGCTTAGTCCATTCTTTAGCTGTACAAATCTAGTTCGAGTCTTAAAGCTTAAAAAATAAACGCCAGCTAGTTTTGGATCGCGACTGCGACTTTAATATCTGCGATTTTGACAACAAAAGCAATACCGATGGGTAAGGTAGAGGATCCTAAAGAAATTCCCACATTGATTCAATCGTAAAGTCGTCAATTTCGTATCGCAGGTATTTTTCAAGTTTTTTATTCGGTTGTCTTGCCCGAATATTGTCATTCTGTCGAAATCAGCAACAGACTTTTCGGCTACTTCCACTCAATCGAATGAGTTGAAATATTACTAACACGTGTGGTTTGGATGACATTAGACGATTTTGATACCATTAAGCATCTCTGCTGACGGAGGTGTGAGATGTGCATTGGAACTCTCTGATAGAATTTTCTTCGTTTTCGACGGTGGGACCGGGAATTCTCTAAAGGTGTGTTATTATGCGTAATAATATGACAGCTTAGTCGAGTATAGATTTATACGTTTACATTTAATAAGTTACACGTGGTGATCAATACATTAAAAAGCTTTTTTTAAAGCTTCTTTCCGTTTAACTTTAATATTTTTAATATTTCTTCTGCATATCAGAATAATAGAAAGCCTTATGTTTACCTACAGTTTATTTACATTTACAAAAGCGATATGGTCACACCGAATATATTTATTGATTTGTAGCCATCGAGGGTCGCCTTATTCTTTTTACGTTTAAAGAAGATATCGGGTTCGAATCGAGCCCTACCGAGGTCGAATATTTGAACAGGATATTGTAACTTCGGAGATACATAGTTCATGTGCTACGTATTTGCCCGGTATTGTATTCGTATGCAAATAAAATGCCGATATTTCCTTTTCACCTCAAGAATATAGCGGAATATTGTAACAAAAGGTTCTGTTCATGTAAATAAAAGTAATGCTAAGTTATCGTACTCATTGGAGTGGAAGAAAAATGCTTCTTTTTCTTGTATTCTTTTGTTGGAGATAGTCTTTGTTTTTTTAGGAGGACCAGTTAATTTAGATTTGTTTGAATGCTTGTCCAACCCTAAACGCCTACTTTAAAACAAAAGAAACATTCCAAATAAAAATTGGTCGTGGTTATTACCAAAGTACTTAGCATACCTATCTCTAGGTATGGATTATTCCAAAAGACAAATCTATCTAAAGGTCATAGCATAAGTAACGTGTTTTTTCTCGTGCCGTCTGGACTGAACGGGACGATTTCTTGACATCGTTACATAATTTTAAAAATATTATAGCGCAAAAATATACGGGAGGATACGTCCCGTCCCGTCCGTTTTCTCGTTACGTATAATATTATATTTTGTCGCTATATTTTTACAGGCAACCTCGTTTTCTTCCTTAATATCCATTGGTGAAAACTTGAGTATAATCCGTCCTACACTTTTCAGACAGGCGTAGATGATGGTGATGATTGAAAATTTATTAATTATTACATTAACACTTAAAATATATTACAGATAAACATTTTATATAAACAGATAAACATTTATTATTACGGTTTTATGAGTTACTACTCACGCGCTACTTTTCTACCTACAGTACTTTGATGATACTATGTCACAAACCTTCACGCAATTGCCTACAACAACTATACAAAGTTTAAACTCAATCGGATGAACGATGTGGTAACGCATAGAAATCGTACAGACAGACAAACATTAACTTTTACGTAATACTCGTAAGAATTCGGCTAACACGGTTGATCTCTTGCTTATTTAAATAGTTCAAAATCCATCCACCACACCAATAAGAAATAAAAAATATAATTATCAAATCAGTATAATAGCAACTATTCATTACACCTAAAATACCGCATTCTATCTTAAACTAGACGGAGTATTGTTCTTATTTTTAGATCTCACTTGAATGGCAAAACTTTTCACAACAACCCCCACGGAATCTTACAAGTTTGATATAAATTGTACTCTGCAGATGACAAAGCATGTACGCGCTCAGATTTATTATGGTTACCGCAAACCAATTATTTATTGTGGTCGGTACTCCCTTCAGTTGGTCGCTTTGTGCTACTTGCGGGCTTATTCACATTGAACCACGAAATACAACCACGCGTGGAACGCACGTATTTCTGCATTTTGTATTATGGATTTTGATTAGATCATAATCTCTTAGGGCCCGGCTTTTTTTCATATATCAATCAGCTCACGACGGTATTTTGTGTGACATGCTACATCTATACTATACTACAGCTTATTCAGCCTGCATTCAATATTTTACATTTAATAATCCTGCGTTATGAGTTACTGCATGATGCCTGCGATTTCATCCTCGTGGATTTTAGGCTTTGGTTTTCCGAGACCAAAAGTAACCGATGTCCCCGGTTTGCTAGCTATTTCAGTACCGACCAAACGTCAAAATCAACTAAACGGATGAGCCGTAAAAAGGTAGCAGACAAA
Source organism: Maniola hyperantus (assembly GCF_902806685.2). Lineage (NCBI taxonomy): Eukaryota > Metazoa > Arthropoda > Insecta > Lepidoptera > Nymphalidae > Maniola > Maniola hyperantus. The sequence continues at coordinate 7,851,576 of NC_048555.1, forward strand.
CAGACAGACACACATGCGCATTTTATAATTAGTATGGGTCATATCGACTCCAGTTTCGTATGGCATAGTGAATAACTACACTGTACCGACTAGGACCTGTACTCTGAGATATAACATTTGCTTTCTTTCTATCTATTTAAGCATACAAAGATTTTGATTTATCGTCTCTCTATACTCTAAAATCCCTCGTTACGCTTGGAATTTATCCCAGCGCCCGTGACATAAGACATTACATTACCCCCATGTTGAATAATCTACAATTATTGTGCCCTATCCAACAGAATTATAAGATTTTCTTCATTTCAAAATACTAGTTGTAATTAATTAGTTGGTTATTTGATAATGATTTTGTCCTATTTAAAGTTTAAATACCTAGTACAAACTATTAAAAATTCCCCTACCTACTGATCTACTAAGAAATAAATTCTAGATAAGTATTTAAAATTTAAATATTACAAACTTATTACTTAAGGAAGTCTTTTGTCGCGATAATATGTCGGAAAAATATTCTTATACTGGTACCAACGCTTTGGAACAATAAATGATTTATTTATTATTATTATTATCTTTCCCCTTTTATATTACACACCTATATTCATTAGGTATATATAAAACCGGTACCTACAACTGAATTGAATAAAAAATAATACCTGTGCTATTTCTTGACAGCACATTAGGTATAAGGTATTTATAATCCTTTTGGGGGCACCTCAGACCGACAAAACCAACAAATTTTGCTCCCTTGTGCATCTTTTCAGAACCAACTTCTAGCATCGGCACTTATTTATACAAATAAATTTAAGGTCTTTTTCGATTTGGGTCGAAGGTTTTTGTAGTAACAACTTTATCGTTTTTGTTTGAGATTCCGGCTCGAAGGCCCAATATGGACTAAGTTCAAACACCTAGTATAAACGCTCTTTCTCGCTCTGGGGTTGACTCTTTCAAATAGTAAGGATTTTTTCGGGAATGTTTTTGTAAAATTGTCATCATCATCATCATTTTTAGAAAATATTTACACCATTTATTTGTAAGTCTAAATTTATTTAGTTGTTTTTTTAATCTGAATCAGATACAAAAATTAACGCACTGAAAATCAAACGCAGCAATAGTAAAGTGGAAAAGGTCATGAAATTCATAAATATGCAGAAGTGAGGCATGATCAAAGCGCGGGCAATTGCAAATTAACGATACTAATTTATTATTTTTATTTATTTCCACACAAAAAGTAAGTACCTACTTAGGTATGAAAATTAATATCGAAGCCAACATACAAGAGCTAAGAGGCGCGTTTTTACAAAGCCCATTGCGGGTTTTCGTAATTAATTAAACTGTATCATCAAATATTTTTTTTTAGATCAATTAAGTGTGAATACATTTTGCCTGCTTTTCGTTCTTGTTTGAATTAACTTTATAAACATTTCATTTAATTGAAAGCTTGTTTAAGTAAACATTTATCTGAAAGTTTCTTAAATTAATGTGATTCTTATTTCCCAATATTATTATCATCTACATGATATTATATGAAGAGGTAAGTAAAGTTTTCAAATTTAGATGTAAGACGTTATCCCTGAAACTACTCATCCGACTTCAAAAACTCTTTTACTTATAGATAGCTACAAATATTCCCAAGTGCTACAGGCTATAAATAATTATGTACATAATATGCCTACGTGTCGCGGACGAAGTCGCAGACAAAAGCTTGTATAATAACATTTAACGACTGAGAGCTTTGAATGAATAGGCTGGTTTGTCATTTTTAGTCATTTGAGCACAAACTATGCCAAGTAATATTTGATTGGAGTTCATCATCATAGCTATTTGTGTCCACTGCAGGGCATAGCCCTTTCCAAGGCACTAAGCGTGGTCCTCCGCCTTCCTTAACCGTCCACTTCCTGCCACCTTCTTAAAGCCCTCAATCCAGCGAGCTGGAGATCGTATTTCTACTTATACGGTATACCTGCGAGTTTGCACCAAAAACATTAAACGTGTAATATGTGTGACATAAAACTTGTTTTGTTGAAATTCTTTGATTTTCTAGATTCCATAATGTCAAACAAGTTACTCTTCAACAAATTACATGATAATGCAAACGTTCGATAAATTAACAGAAAACAGAGTTTTCAACATGTTTTTATTATGTAAATGTTTCGTCAGTGCAAACTCATTGTAAATAATAAGAGCGTAGTATTCGAACACTTTAGCTGCACAGAGCAGGCATTTTTAAAACCACCTGTCAACTTTACCACCGACCTGTTTAAATCCCAGTCTTTATCCATCAAATGCACTTACCCCATTGTATAAGTTCAATCCGACCAGTAAATGCAATACGTCCCAAGAATCCCAAGAGGATATCAAAGAAACACAATACGAACGACCCGAGACGCCACGGCAGCCTGTATGACAATACCTAGCACATTGAATAATTGGTTAGCCAACAATAAATTTGGCCTCTTCTTGTTTTGTCATTCTGTCGAGTACAATTTGTATTAGTCTTCCCTATTCTCTGAGAAGGTCATTGTGTTAAGTTACATTTAAGTAACATGGGTTTTGGACAATATTTGTTAAAAAATATCGTTTCAGTTTCTCTTCTACCTAAAGATATAAAAGACGTTGATAGGTAAATTGAGTAAAACAAGAGTTTAATAGGCATTTTCTAGACTACGCTCTAGATCTCATCATTGTTTTCCACTAGGTATGGCTGTCGGTCAACCACATTATCCCTCTCTTTGTATCGTATTCCTCATTGCTGAAGGTTACTCACGTAATGACTAATAAAGGAGTTTTCTTGGGATAATAATGCTTTGGGTAATGGGTTCCCAGATCCTTCCGCAAACGTATTTAAATTTTGACATAACATACCGGTCAACTGCAGGATTGGCAACAGATTGCGTGTTACTACTTGTAATCTAATCTAATTCCCAGGACAAAGCATGAAGTATAATTAATTTTTGCATGGCTACCATTTTAAAATTAGCCATCTTGGTTTTTAGAATTCCGTTCCTCAAAAGGAAAAAAGGAACCCTTATAGGATCACTTTGTTGTCTGTCTGTCTGTCTGTCAAAAAACCTATAGGGTACTTCCCGTTGACCTAGATACATGAAATTTGGTAGATAGGTAGGCACGAGTAAAGGAATAAATCCGAAAACTGTAAATTTGTAAAAAATATTAAATATTTTCATGAAAAAATAATTAGTATCTTCAATTTTCAAAGTAATATTACTATACCAAGTGGGGTATTATATTATGAAAGGTTTTTACCTGTACATACTAAAACAGGTTTTTATTTATTTTTATTCATAATAGTTTTTGATTTATCGTGCAAAAAATCGAAAAAATACGACTGTAGTACGGAGCCCTCTGTGCGTGAGTCGCACTTGGCTGGATTTTATTATATATTGTTATAGCAGCAAAAAATAACTACACACACTGTGAAAATTTTCACCTATTAGGTACAGTTCATGAGATAAAACCTGCTGACGGACGGACGGACGGCGGAAGCTTTTTAATAGGATCTCGTTGGCACCCTTCGAGTACGGAATCCTAAAAAATGGCAGCCTGAGTAATGAATAACATACATAGCACTTAGCAGCTAAAAATACTGAGTAAAGTACTGTAAGTAAAATAATAAATTATACCTCTTCAAGACCTCTTCTTTAACATTTCATAGTCAAGTTACTTGAAAACTTCCGGCCTAACATGGTTAAGATAATCCCAAGTCACATATCTACAAAGAAAGTGAACTTTCCAACAACAAAGAAACTGAATAAAGGATTACTCCCTTGAAAGCTTTCAAGTTATATCCGTCAACTTGAGGTTATAAAACTCGCTGGGGGTGAAAATATTTTTGTTTATATTAATTTGCAAGAAAGTTTTTTTCATGAACTCGTAAAGAAAGTCTGTATCTCATGCCTCTTGCCGGTTTATTATAAACTACTAGCTTTTACCCGCGACTTCGTCCATGATAGGCATCTAAAAATAATATTATGTAATTTATAGTCTGTTATTTATGGATATTTTATTATTCAGATACAAGTTAGCCCTTGACTGCAAATAAGTAACTTTCTAATCGAGAAAGAATTATTAAAATCATTATTAAATTCAGTTTGTCGATAACAAACAAACAAAAAATTAATCACATACTTATTTATCTACCTAAGCACTGGATGGAATTAATAAAAATAAGTAAAGAGTAGATAATCTGAGTGCTGTCGATTCTTAATAAGCTTTCGCGATTAATATTGGAACAAAAGTAAGTCATTCATTATTTATAGCCAAACAAAGCCTTTAATTTTGTGTCTTCGAGTTTGAATAATTAATATTGTTTCCTGTTGATTTCGTTCGTTCGTTGCGCTTTGTTTGAGAATTCTTAACACAATACAAATCACAAAATACCAATTGTAAGTATGTTCATAAAATCTACACTTCCATACTAATATTATAAATGCGAAAGTGTGTCTGTCTGTCTGTCTGTCTACTAACTTTTCACGGCCAACCCAGGTTATACCCCAGGTTATACTGTTGTTTACAAATGCATGACGTCAGAGCACAGATAATCTATCGGCCAAACATGGCCGACAGTGTTTTCACCTGTCTAAGAAAAATATTTTTTTAAATTAAAGTTTTACGGTTTTTAGGGCGCAAAAAAATATAGTGTTAATTTTTTTGATATAATAGGACAAATATTAACCATTTAAGACCAACTTAAAAAAATTGTCAAGTAGCCTATTAAGTACCTACCTACCTACTTACTAGTCATACATTTTTCTTTATAGTGGGCGAGGTTGAAATGGCAATCGGGGAGGAACGTCCCTTACAACCGCATAGTAGTGACGTGCGGGTATACGGGGCTTCCCCCGTCTCATACCCCGATTGCCATCTCCACCAGTCGTGGACGATACCTATATTTGCTCACTATCAATACACAGACAAACACATTATCATCCCGCCACATCCCGCAACTCTATATCATCGTTTCATCTTGTTGGAGACCACAACACTACGCTTACGCCGCGCTTATAATAACATCTCGCTCTCCATTAAATTGCATAATATGACATCCCCGAAAATATAACAGGATTAAAATAGTATATTATTGCAAGTCCGCATCTGGCAGCCGGCAAATGCAAATGGCTCGGAAAAATGCAAATATGTGGATAGCACCGCAGACTATCGTACCCAATTTTACGTACTGCGAGCTTCGGGATCTTCTTATTTGGTCTTTATTGAAATATATGAGAGAAAACACGTTCAAATTGGACGTTAATGTTTGTAAAGTTGGCAGACTGAAGCAAATCGGTGCAGAGTTTTGTAAAAATGTTACTGTTTTGCTGGATTTGAGGAACTCTAATAAAATATGATAAGTACCTACTCGTACGTATCTAGCGGTACCTACTTCTTTAAAGAATAAAATAAGAGGACATAGGAGTTTTTGTATAGAATCAGACGTTACTTTGCGGAAATTCATGATATACAATGAACCAAAAGCTTAATTGATCAAATCTGCATGTCGCATGTCGCATGCTGCATGTTGCACCATACAGATTTGATCTGTTTCAGCGGATTATAGCAAATTAAGCTTTTAGTTCATTGTATAAGAAATTTTGACAGTGAAATTCAAATTATTTAATCTGAACCTTTGACTGTTGTGAACCAAATCACGTTCATGTTCGTCACTCAGATGGGTTTTGTGCGTTGGGGTTGTTTAACTTTGTTGTCAACTGTTTTCACAGGGATTAGGGCTTTTTGGATGGTTTATCCTATATGTATATACTATACACGTCTATTCGTTTACGGTCTATTTGTTTCAAAGCTTAGGTACTACATACACCTACGACCCTTTTAATGAGTCTTTTTCGATTTTCGTCTGACTGATTACCTGATTTTCCAAAAGTAATTTGATTAAATCCACAAACCAAGCACAATTAGTGCAATGCTTTCTCGCGCATTTGTAATTGTGTTGCAAAAGTGTGAGAAATGTGTCACACTGATTATGTTTTGGACTACTGTACCTACTGCATAATGCTGGAATAAAACGTGCCTTTTATTTGTCACGCTAGCCAATTTTTCTTTGTTTCAGCTGGACTGGTTACTCTCCGACAACAGCCCAGTGACGTCACTCGCAGGACTGCGAAGAGTGCTCGCGAACGGCTCGCTGGAGTTCCCACCATTCCCCGCTGAAAGATACAGGCGGGACATCCACGCAGCCACATACAGGTGTAGGCTGCGATTGAGTAGCGGTTTTGCTATGCTGTCAAAAAACATTCACATACACGGTGGTAAGTATCTCAGCACTTATCTACTAATTACGTACTTATCGTTTTGATCAGTAGGTTATAAATAATGCAACGATACAAATAAAACACGTTAATTTGTGAACGGGCTGTTGGAGTTTTTACGAACTGTTCTGTACATTACTCTACCTCGTTGTTCAACAAACCTGTCTGATTAAAAAAGAATCTATTACCAATGTAGAGATTTTCATGTTTCAAATACATACTGCCCCAATTTATTTGGCTATTAGGTTATTGCATCGGCCTATTTTAGTACCTATACAATATTATGATATTCATTTATATACCATCTATCTACAACTTATAATAAACAGTGTAGTAACGGCTTGTTCTATAATTTTATTGGTGATAGATATATTATAAATTCTTCTTAAGTTTCATTTTGGTCCTTAGATAACTCAACGAAGACATTTATTGGCAATTTGATTTCTGGGAAAACATAAAAACTATGATTTTGCTCTTTGTGCTTTTTGCAATGTCTAGTTAGGTACATATCATTACAAATTTGAGATAGAAGAATTATTAGATAGATAGGTAGATAGAAGACATTATTAGAACTGCGTAGGTTAGAGATATCGTTATTGAGTTATTTGACCTTCAGATTTCAGAACACTAATAAGAGCCCTTAGAAAATACTTGCGACATCGCACCATAAAGTTCTACGACAACGCAAAACGCATCGTGGGAATTTCACTTCAAGGTGCGACGTCTTTCTCGCGTCGCACCGCCATTTATTGTGGGGGCCCTAACGATCCGATTTTTTAACTATCAACTTAACTAGCTAATTAGGTACCTACAACTTACAAGCAAAGTTGTACCATCCCGTACCATAAGCAGCTGTACCCAAAACCCCTCTAGAATTAACCTGAACCAATTAATAAAATATTTTCACGATTTTATATGACTGAAAACAGTGACTATGAATTTTCTGATGCAAGTTGCAACCGTAACAAGTTGCTTATTATTTTGTGTAAATCGCAGGTAATTAATTATTAGGTACTTTTAGTGCTAAACATACCTTGGGAGGTGCACGTGCCAGACGAGTACGTGATAGCGGGAAACGCAGCAGTGTTGCGATGCATCGTGCCATCGCACTGCTCAGAACGAGTCGATGACACCGACTGGTTCACCGATGATGACACCAGTGTGTTCCAATATTTAGGTAAGTTTACCTTCACAACCAATCTACATTAAGTTTAGTATAGGTTTAAGTTGTTACATTAGGTTCTCAACTTCTCACCAACATAATAATATATTTGCGATTTTGCGACGAATGCATCACCGGTTCGGAACGCTGGTTCTACTGAAAAGAAACCTCCAGATCTATATCAATAAGCATATTGGGCTCTTTCCAAAACACAATAAATAAATAGGCAGGTACTTACTTAGGTAAATCCCTAACGCTCGCATCATCAACGGTGTAAATCTGAAAGCTTTAAGCTGCTTTGCGTACATCGAATTTCTGATAAATATTGTACAAATAAAATAAAATAAGTATGTTTATTTTTCAAAAAAAGGTATTAGGTGTTTTCTGTATGCAAAATTTATTTTCGTCATAATAGATATTATATTCGAACGCCAAGAATTCACCACATTCTTGTATGAACGAACTTAAACGTGATCAAGTCGTAAGTTATCAGGCTAGCTTAGATCAGAATTACCTATATTACAACGAATGCCATAAAAGGTCGCTATTACCGTTCATCGTAACTTAACGCGTAAGTAATATGTTGGCACCATTGTAAATCACACAATAATAAACCCTAAGTTCTAAGGAATAAAGTAAAGAAGCAATGGTGCCAACATATTACTCACGCGTCAAGTTATAATAAACGGACAATTGTCAAGAAGATTCATAAAACTATTCGGTATACGCCTTTGAAACTAGGCCGTACTGCCCTCAAAATAAATTGATGGAAACAATTTGAATCGGTCTGGAAAAAATCCCGCGGGTTCCTGACGTCGGCGTCTATCAATTTGAACGCGAGCACGTGAAGAGTATGCTCATTTGTCTTTCTTTCAATAATACGCTTTCAAAGCCGTTGCTATGTATTAATTTTCTACTGTGTAATCTTTCACTTTGAACAAAATAACGAAGGTACGACAGTTAATACTTCCTACGTTCCTACCTACCTATCTACCAGATTGAGAACATAATCTACACATATTCAATCAGCAACAGCAAGGCAGTTTGTTGCAATATTGTTTTTTTTTAACCTATAGGTACGGAGTGTCCTTTATTAATTTATTAGAAAATGATTTATACTAGTACATCCTACACATTAAAGTTATATTATGATGCAGTCACTACGAATTCAATAAGGGAAAAATTTGGATTGCCTAAGAATGACTAATGGTGATATTCAATTTCTAAACTTTTTTATTCACAAGACTGCGATCTCATCTAAAAGAAACAAAACTGAAACCGAGCCGAAAGAAATCGAATGACTGAAAGAAGTCCCCATTTTTTAAATTAGTACACCTTTTTTAATCAATCAAATAAAAACAAGCACTAGAATTAGATTCAGGTAAACGGTCTGTTTACTTTCCATTACACAATTCCACAAAGTAGGTTAATACAACTCTATCTTTGTCAACTCTACATATAATTCTAGGTCTATTGTGTTGTGCTCTAAACAGAGTACCATATTGAAAGCAATCCCTTTTACTCATAGAGGAGATATTTTATAACAATAGATTTATATATGTTTCATTTGTATACCTATGTCACCAGGGTCAAAGTACTCTCGTCTGGACGACGGGTCTCTTTACATAAGGGCAGTGAGTCCAGGCGACCGGTACTCGGCGTTCCGGTGCCGTGTCCGGGACAGAATCACCGGATCTTTGTATTCTAGTAAATATTTTGGTAAGTCATTGTACATTGTACCTGCACCCTACTTGATAGACAATATGTTTCGCCTAAATGGATCTATTGAAATGTGTGTGAATTTACGCTTGCTTGTGTTGGCTTGTGTTATGTGATATGTGTTTACATTAATAGCCTGCGTTGTCCATTTCACACTGTATTTAGTTAAACATTAAATTTTGCGCCCAATTATTCGGAGCGATATGTTCTGGAATTCTTAAAAAGCTTTGTTGTGTCTGCACTCGTATAATATCATATCATAAGCCTTTGTGAGGAGGCAACCTAAGATCTAGTAGCAAACTCAAGCACGAGTGACTCATCAAATTTTTGCGTGCTTTATCAAGACTTTTGCAACGCTTTCTCAGTGCAAAATCTATAGAAAAGCACTGTGCTTGGGAAGCATAACGAAAGAGTCATGCAATCTCCCAAATAATATGGAGACGACAAATCACAAAGCTTACCAATTGCCACGTTATTTACCTTGAAAACTGAAACTTTACACCAGGGCTTCTGAATCTGAAAAGCTTATCGTATTTTGAAACGCATGTCTTTGACGCTGTATCGTACTGAAACGCGAAATCTTTTGCATTTCTGACACTTGTGCCGCCGTTGGTTAAAAAGTTTTTGTTTCAGGTCACATCATAGTGACAGAACCAAAAGGCGGGGTGCGTCCTCGCGTAGCTGTGGAGCCACGCTCCCGCAGGGTGCAAGTCGGCCACGACGTACGGTTACCATGTGCAGCACATGCGTGGCCTGTACCTAGTTATAGGTGGGTATTAAATATTACATGCGTACTTGTTTATTACGTAGACAATGTGAATAAATGAATGAAAATACTTTTATTACTACAAAAACAAAACCATGATAAGCTTATCAAAGTAGATGGGTACCTAGGTAAGTATAATAGAGGAAGGAGACACAAGTTAACATTATAGGTATACGAGTGTATATGCACTCCATTGCATTAAATCAGGGAATCGAAAAAGTCTTGTTTTAAGGTGTTTTCAAACTGTAATTTTTTTTTTGAAGTAAAAATAAATTCCACTGAGAATTTAACTGTATAAAAATGAAATGAGAATATAGGGATTTTTTTTAGAAAACCCATGGTATACAAACCAATATGTTTTGTCTCCAATTTTCACGTATTGAGTACCTACTTGCCACATAAAAGCTTGATATTTTTATTATTTTTATTTATAGAGAAGTTTAAATAAACTTGCAGGTGCAATTTACATATTTATTTTTATTTATTTATTGACACTTTATTGCACACAACACAAAGTAAACATTGAAAAAACACAATACAGGATCTTATTCTAATAGATGTAGCATGCAAAGGCGGCCTTATCGCTAAAGCGATTTACATAGTGACGAAAGTTCATATAAGTAGATAAGTACTAGCATCTCAGAATTTGCTTAGCATACCTACCTTCCAATCTTTGTAGAATGATACAGATTTTAATTATAAAATCCATTATATTTTACTAAATATTTTAAAAAATTTAGGAGGTATCCATTATAAAACGAGTCTCTGACATACAAAGCTTGTTTATTCCAACTTGTCATGTTCACAAAGTTGTAACAGCAGTATTAGACGGCTTCCAACGAGAAGTGCACTATGAGTAACAAATCTGATGTGTCTAAATTTATAATATAAACGAACGAGGATGGTCAAACATTTTTATTTATTTGATTTCCTATTATAATAGAATAATGTACCATGATACTAACAGAAGAACAGACTGATGGATTTATTTCTAAATAGTTTAATAATTAATAATTAAGTAGGTAAGTGCTAATAAAGTAAAATAAAAACCAGCCAAGTGCGAGTCAGGCTCGAACAATGAGGGTTCCGTACTACAGTCGTATTTTTTCGACATTTTTCATGATAATTCAAAAACTATGATGCATAAAAATAAATAAAAATCTGTTTTAGAATGTACAGGTGAAGACCTTTCATATGATATCCCACTTGATATAGTCACTCACTTTGAAAGTGTGTGTGTGAATACTAATTATTAGTTCATGACCACATTTTTTTTTTGTGTAATCTAACCATAAATTCGCGGTTTTCAGATTTTTGCCCAAATGTCAGCTATAAGATCTACCTACCTGCCAAATTTCATTTCATCTAGGTCAACGGGAAGTACCCTGTAGGTTTCTTGACAGACAGACAGACAACAAAGTGATCCTATAAGGGTTCCGTTTTTCCTTTTGAGGTACGGAACCCTAAAAAATACCAATTTAACTGTGAGGATAAGGAAGGAGTTAATATTGCAGATGGGTTGTCGAAGTAGAAATGATGCTCATGTTTATTTGAAACCTCTTTACATGGCGCAGTCGCTAGGATCCGGTCCTACGCCCCCACAGAAAATCTGATTTCCAATTTAACATACTTATTTAACAGTACTAGAGACCACCTGCAGGTTCACTGATTTCAAATATAGATCCTCTTAATTCCCTTAGGAATTCAAAAAATCTGGCCTTATTTCTTATCAACATTATAAAGAGAACCTGTAAAATTTCAGCTTTAAGTATATTTCCAAGGGTTTGATGAGTCAGTCAGTGAGTCAGGAATTTTCTTTTTATATCTTTTGATTAGAGGGGTCAAATGCTTTTTAAGACTTTCTGTGATAGGAAACAATTTTATAAAAATGAAATCTTCTGTTCAGTTTTAACTAAATTCGTCGTTAAATTCCACAATTTCTCAAAACACTGGATAGTGACTATGCAACGGTGACCAGTTTACGCGCTAAAAGTGAAAATTTATGATCCATTCTCATAAAATAAACGCTCACTATTATAGACAAAGAAAGTTAAATTTAAGCTCAGTTTTAAATTCTTTATTTTGTAGTAGTCTCGTGAATTTAGTCTCTCTATTTTTTTTAGTCGTGTCATCGAATTTAGTCTAGTCGTGAGTTTATCTTCAAAATATAAAGGTTTATTGAATTTTATTAAAAGAGCGTTTTTAGTCTTCATGGATAATTTCTTGGTTTTTATAACACACGACTTTTGAACGCTGACTTTTATTGAAAATTAAACTTTTAACGCACACATTTCTACATAATGTACCCAAAATAATATATTAAATTCCTAGAATTTCTGCAATTATTTGGTATTTAACTTAAAACTTTAATTATTTAATGGTAATTAACTTTGGAATAGGTAACTGAAAAATTAAAGCAACCTACCCTATACCACGACTCACGTATTTGTTCAAAATTAGAACGACCATAGTTGGTTCTGTAGTCAAATACAGAACTTATAAGTGCACCCATGCAAGGTCACAGTTTCCGCAATTTATTGGGTACTGGATAGCCTATACCTATTATATACATACCTACGCGTATAGTAGGTATAGTACGCGAAAGGTCGAGATGGGAATCGGGCAGGTAACGCCCCGCACACCCGCACAGCCCCCGCGCGGGCGAGTGCGAGTGACGTACGGGTGTGCGGGGCGTGCCCCCACCTCATACCCCGATTGCCATCTCAACCTGTCGCGGATCAGGTATTTCATAAGCTAAAAAATAAAGATAAAGTTACTTACAACTCACTAATTTAAAATTACTTATTTACCTACATCCTACACGTCGCAAATACAATACACACAAGTCGCAAAATAGGAAAATGCTTCGTACCTAAAGTTATAAATCATCGTCATGTCAACCGATCGCAGACCTCCTCCAACGGTCTCCTCTCCGAATGATAAGGATCGTGGTTGGGAAAATTCTACCTCGCTCGCTGGTCAAGTGTGGATTGGCAGACTTCACACATCTTTGAGAACATCATGGAAAACTCTCCGGCATGCGGTTAACTCATGATGTTTTCTTTCACAGTTAAAGCAAGTATATAGATAAGAAAGATAGATAGAGAGAAGGTAAGTAGATGTTTATTATTACTACGAAATATTAATAAGCACCGAAAAGTCACAATCATCATCATCATCATCAACCGATAGACGTCCAGCTGGACATAGGTCTCTTGTAGGGACTTCCATACACCACGATCTTGCTCCGCCTGAATCCAGCGGCTCTCTGTGACTCGTTTGATGTCATCTGTCCACCCAGTGGGGGTCTTCCGACTTTGCGCTTTCCGGTCACAATCGCTGCCTTATTCAAACCCCAAAAATGTATTTGCAACTGCAATATCTTTTTTACAGTTTTATCAGTAGGGATATTTTTTACAGTAGGGATTCATATCTTTCATATCAGTGTGAGAGAGTCCCACTTATGAAACTGAAGTAGATAAACATTAAACTCATCTATCAGTTCACAAGAAAACTATCAAAGTGTAAAGTTGGCAGGTGCCGTACGGGTTATGAATTGAAAAACTTTTGCACGGGAGGTTTCCGCGCTAGAATTGTATAAGCTTATGAGTTGAAATAGCTTATGAGGTGTCTGCCACATGTTTTTATTAACTACTATAGTTATGTAGGCTTTGGGTAAACTATAATAATAACCTTAATTTCTATGTATATATGGAAATCGCGCGTCAACAATTCTATACCAGTAAAAAAATCCTATTTTAAACCGCGGTACATACCTAAATGTTGTACCCTAATATCGTAAACACTAAACAACGTACACAAACCGTGTTTGCAGGGTTCACTGAGTTCTGTTTACGGCTACCCACAACTTGTGCAGAGAATTGCACGTTACTTGAACTGTGAAAATTGTTCCTTTTTTGTATTAGATTTTATCTAAACAACAAGGAGATAATATACGTAATTACCTTTTATACTACCTACCGAATATTACCGAGGTAAGTATCTATAACAAATGTATTGCAAATGTAAGGTTTTTGTAGTGTAGATAATTTTGATAGAAACAACCGTAAATCGATGTACCTAAATTACGATTGTTCTTTCAAAGACAAAAATTGCCAAAAATTATTTTCGACCGTGGACTGGTCTCATCGGATGATATGATACAAATACCTATTTTTTAGGCAGAAGCGAATGTTTCGCTTTGAATTAGGTCTCTGGCATTCCTGAGAACTACCTAGGCCACCAACTTTACGAAACTTTACGAACTTACCTACCTATTATTTTTCAAAGACAACATTCAACAGAGCTCGTTTTGATTCTTAAATAAATAAATAAAGCTATTTTTTGTATTGTACTTAAAGTATTTAACAAACTATGAAAGTCGTAAAATATTGTAACATAGGGCATTCTAATAAGAGTTATCATACATACATTGTAATATTATGTTCATATAACATCCTGTATGTAGGAATCCCGATATATTATGCTGAACAAAGCGTAAAAAAAAATACCAACAGCTTGAGCGAAATAAAAATAATAGATGAGATTACGCTCGCGCTACCGATAACGAAACCGCTGCAAAACGCATAGGTATTAAACGTGCTGAAAATTCTCATCCCCCATTTTATCCCGACAATCTTATATTAGGAAATATCCTACAGCAAACGCTATATAATATCCAGTTGGAAATTACTATGTATGCTTTTATAGCTTTGTATTATTATGAAGTTACCAAGTAACTGTGATCTGGCAACATTAGGTATATATTATCCTATCTCAAATTTGTGACGATTTCACTTTATGCTATTTCGTAAGTCAATGATTTCGTACTCCGCAGAGTGCCACAATAATTATTCAAGACAGTTACCTAGTTTGGAACAAAAATTTGAAAAGCACGCACTTCGTCTATACACTGGTAGGCGTAGTAGTAGGTACATACATACGATTAGTGATTACTATTTAGCTGAAGAAAAGAACATTTTCCCTTCATCCTTTAAAGTTGTTAAAATAATTGATAGTACCGATTGCCAGTTCACACTTCACAGTCGCATAGCCGTAGGCGGGGGAGGGTTTGTCAAAAATACTGATCAAAAATCCCGCCATATTGGACCAATATTTTTTTTTACATTCGGAGAGTTCGTCAAAATTTTTACCTGATAAAACTCCCCCGAAAATCGATTCCTGTGCCAACGGCCTTGGACGTAACACCAACCTCTGTTTGCACATTTTATGGCGCGCTCGATGCTGTTGACGTCACTTACCTTTTCAGATTTCTTTCGGCTCTGGAGGCCATATATCTAAATTTACAAAATGCAAATCTGGCTTTGATTTTGACGAACTTTGAAAACGAAATCCTTAAATCCTGTATATTTTTGCCGCGTTTTAGCAGACACTGTGATTATTTGGTGTTTACGGCCTAAAAGACCCTCCATATATTAAGAAGCGGCTAACCCTTGCCTTTTGTAAAGAGGATAATACCGTTAGGCGAATACGAATTGCTTATCACGGAACCGCAGCGATTTTCCATTTATTATATGACTGTACAGTTTATATAACCTACCGTCCTTTTTATCATTTACATATTAGTAAACATTTTTAGGGTTCAGTATCTCCAGAGAAAAAAGAACCCTTATTGGATCACTTCGTTGTCTGTCTGTCAAGACCCGTCAAGGGAATCAAAACTTATAGGGTACTTCCCGTTGACCTAAAATCATGAAATTTGGCAGGTACCAATGTTAGCAGCAATAGTAATAGCATTAGAAATAGTAATGTCTTAGCAGTTACCTACTTATAAGACACGTAAAGGGGAAAATCTGATAACCGTGAATTAGTGGTTACATCACAAAAAAAATTGAAAAGAACTATTTCTTGTACGATCGTAGAACACTTTGTGTGCGAGTCTGACTCAATGACTCAATGATTTTGTTGCTAGGTCTCTATTATTTTTTGTTTTGTTTGCAGTTAAACGGTCCTTAGATCGTTACCTAATGAAAATGTACCTATACCTACCTTAGGGCAAAATTCCCACTTTTTACATAAGTATCTAACCTATAAATATGAGATTATATTATAGATATGAGAGGAATATAACTCGTTACATGCAAGTAAAAATAATTTATAAGAGAAATGGTAAAAAGTAGGCCTATATCTACTTTTTCTAAGACATAATTTTTATTTCTGTTATCGTTTTCATTTAAGGAGTATCTTTCTGTACTACCCCTCATTTAAAAAGTTTCTGTTAGATGCAACTCCAGCTGTCCAGCTTTGGTCTAAATACTAATAGAAACAGTGGGTAGGTATGTAGACTCACAGGTGCACTTCGTATGGTATTTGGCTGCTCTACGGCTTTGATCATTCGACCAGTAGGCTGAAACTAAATGTTTGCTGTCTCAAACACGCTTTGATACCTACTGCATAGCTTTACACAAATAGGCACCTTTTAGTTAGTTGCACACATGTCCTTTATGTTTTTAGGGTTTCGTACCTCAAAAGGAAAATCGGAACCCTTATAGGATCACTTTGTTGTCTGCCTGTCTGTCTGTCGGTCTGTCAAGAAACCTACAGGGTACTACCCGTTGACCTAGAATTATGAAATTTGGCAGACCTAGGTAGGTCTTATAGCAGCAGACATAGGGGAAAAACTGAAAATCGTGAATTTGTGGTTACATCACACAAAAAAAATTGTGGTCATGAACTAATAAAATTAGTATTTTCAATTTTCGAAGTAAGATAACTATAGGTATCAAGTGGGGTATCATATGAAAAGGCTTCACCTGTGCATTCTAAAACAGATTTTATTTATTTTTATGCATCATAGGTTTTGAATTATCGTGCAAAATGTCGAAAAAATACGACTGTAGTACGGCACCCAACTCTCGTTGCGCGAGCCTGACTCGCACTTGGCCGGTTTTTTATTTATATATCTTGCCTGTGTGACCTAGTTGTGACAAGACAACGCATATCACGTTGATCAAAGTTGGTAACTGAATGGGTGACCGACTTTGGAGGACCAAATTTGGCCCTTTGGTTTCTTCCGTAGCCATCGCATCGGACCCGATTAATATCAATTACCTACCTATCACTAACATAACATCATCTTTAATAATAACTGCAAAATAAGCGTCGAAATCTCGTTCTCTTAGTCTAGTCGTATGCGAAAGTATCTGGGAAGTGGGAGCCGACCACATATTATTATGATCCCAAGAAAACTTCTGCCATCTGGGAAGATGTTACGACCTTCAGCAATGAGGAATACCTACGACGCAGATAGATGGTGTACCTACTAATGATAGAGAATACTTACCAATATCACAGAATATTTAGGTAACCTCGTTATTAATAAAATATAGGTAACCTAGTTAATAAATAATTTTAAATAAGTACATATCAAAAATTGCGGAACCGACGGGATTCGAACCTGCGTCTCCTGGGATCGTGCTCAACGCTCTGATCGCTAATCCAATCATAAAAATTATAAATGTAATATATACGTAGCTTTATAGAAAAAAAAACTTCATTTTAGAGGAATCGTGGCCGGAAAAAACATTGACCGCCGCGCTCCATGGTTTCATATAGCTATACAGATTGATTTTTTTATCCAGTTTTGTATGCGAAACTATTAAAAGAGTGATTGATGGTTATCACATTCAGTTTTTCTTTACATCGTTCCATCCAGAGGATTTCGTTTCATGGTTCACCTATATACCTGTTCCTACTACTATTATAAATGTGTCTGTCTGTGTGTGTATGAAAGTGTGTCTGTCTGTCTCTTTATACTAAATCCCCAAAGACAGGATTTTCGAAAATTACGAATTTAACGTGGGTAAAGGCAAAAGTTAGCAGCTACGAATAATATTATAATGATCATGATCAACCCATCGCCGGCTCACTGCAGAGCAAGGGTCTTTTCTCAGAGAAAGAAGGATTTGGCCATTGTCTATCACGCTGGCCATGTAGTGGTAGACTTCACACACCTTTAAGAACATTATAGTGAACTCTCATGCAGGTTTCCTCACGACACTTTCAGCAAGTAATATTTAATTACTTAAAACGCACATAAGTAACTCCGTAAAGTTAGAGGTGTGTGCCCGGGATCGAACCCCCGACCTCCGTAGAAGGCAGACGCCCTAATCACTAGGCTATCACAGCTTTTTATAGGTAGGTATATTAAGGTAGGTATTAATAATTAGTAGGTAAGGATAAAATTAATAATATTATAATTAATAATTCTACACTGGTAAAGATTATATCTACCTACTTATTAGGATTATTTATCTTCTCGTTATGTCAGAATAATAAGAAAATAAAAAAGGTGATCTGTGACCAAATTCACAAACAGCTGGTGTAGGTATTGGTATTCCAGTAACAATCCAATATTGTTCAAACTTCGAGAGTACCTAGGTAATCCAAAATTCGATGATTTCACCCACCCTTATGTCTGCAGCAGAACCACTCAATAACTTTACCCCAATATCAGTTCCATAGAACCTGATAAAGGACTTTAACAACTTCCTGGAATTCTAAAATTACATCGAGATTCAAGCTTGCGCTATAACTTTTCTTTTAAACCACGCTCGGAAGCTTTTAGAATGCAAATGGGTGCATTTCGACTCTTTTGAAACTATTCCTACAAGGAAACTGAGAACATTGTAGATGTCGACCGACCCATGTTTCCTGGAGGAATTCCGTCCAGGGAATTTTTTTGAATGTATATTAGTAGAGATCTGTCTTTATAAATGGCGCGACCCACTCGAAATTCTTCAAACATGGAATATTTTAGAATACGTTGTAGGTACCTACTCAGTACTCTTGTACACCAGTGATCTGAGAGTTTGTGGTCTGTCCCATATTGCGGGACATTGCTCTTCGAGTGATATGATAAACCCATCAGTAGATATATCATTATATCTTCTACTGATGATTAACAGTAAAAATAAACTGCTAAGCATATACGATCCCCGGCAATATGCTGATTGTTATACGTATTTCATTTTAATTCCCGCATTAAATTATAAATAAAAAATATAAAACCAGGAGGATTCTCTTTGTATTAAACTATTTCAAGCCTCTTCGGAAAGAGGAGTGCGGATTATTATTTATGTTTCATTCATTGTTTTCC
Organism: Maniola hyperantus; assembly: GCF_902806685.2. Classification (NCBI taxonomy): domain Eukaryota; kingdom Metazoa; phylum Arthropoda; class Insecta; order Lepidoptera; family Nymphalidae; genus Maniola; species Maniola hyperantus. The sequence continues at coordinate 7,870,616 of NC_048555.1, forward strand.
ATAATTCAATTTTGAAATTATTTCCTTGCTTGGTTATCATATCTATCTTCTCATATAGTGAACTCTCATGCAGGTTTCCTCACGACACTTTCAGCAAGTAATATTTAATTACTTAAAACGCACATATTTCCGGAAAGTTAGAGGTGTGTGCCCAGGATCGAACTCCCGACCTCCGTAGAAGGCGAACGCCCTAATCTTACGGCTATCACAGCTTATTATAGGTACTAGTTTATGCCCGCGATTTCGTTCGCGTGGACTTGACAAATATAAACCGCTATTTTACCCCTTTAGGGGTTGAATATTCAAAAATGCTTTCTTAGCGGATGTCTACATCATAATAGCTATCGGCATGCCCGATCCGTCCAGTAGTTTTAGCTGTGCATTGATAGATCAGTCAGTCAGTCAGTCAATCAGCTTTTCCTTTTAAATATTTAGATTATTAATACATCATGTAAATATATGTTTAAAAAACACACATACATACACATACCAAATTTCATCTTTATAATAGTAGTGTGATAAAATAGGATTTGTTAGATTAAAAACGCAAAGTAAAAAACACGTAATCCAGCGAGGATTTTTCGTAATACCCCGATTAACGCAGGGTAACTTCATAAATGAATTATACCGCTAGAGGGTAACGAAATTGCATTAAAACCCCTCTAGTAAATCAAATCAACGGCCAACGTAATAAAACGTTGGTTAGCACATCCCTAAATACAATTTTTACTGACACATCGTACCTACTTTTATTTATTAACTAGCTCACGACTTCTTCCGCGTGGACTACACAAATTTCAAACCCCTATTTCACCCCCTTAGGGGTTGAATTTTCAAAAATCATTTTTAGCGGATACCTACGTTATAATGGCTATCTGCATGCCAAATTTCAGCCCGTACCGTCCGGTGCGTTGATAGATCAGTCAGTTAGTCAGTCAGTTTTTCCTTTTATGTATATAGATATAGCACAATTAACATCAAACACCGCGGATAGACAACGAAAATCTAGAATTACTCGATAGGAATCCAAGAAAATACATTTCAATGAAATTTTGTACTGAATGGGTAGGGGATATCAAGATTGGAAACATAATATTATTGAATATAATTTGAATTCGCACCGAAAATATATGTAGGGTTGTTTATGGCCATTTCATCTCTCTCGGATTCGAACCGGATCGGACAAAAGGGTAAAATTAGAAAGGAGCCACAGGCGATTTTTTAAAGGCCAAATCATAAAATTAATTATAAGATGAATTCTTTCTTTGTAGGTGGTTTCGTGAACACCACGAGCTGTTAGTACCAATAGAGAAGACGTCACTATGGCCGAGAGCGACGATACTTGGCGGTCTTCTCAGTATACAGAAGCTGCAACGGGAGGACGCCGGCAGATTTATATGCTGGCTGAACAACACAGCTGGGGGAGAGTCAGCACATTTCACTATCATTGTTACAGGTATGATAACTCATTAATTACTCATCGTTGGCTTACTACTGAGCACGGGTCTCCTCTCAAAAGGAGAAGGCTTTGGCGATATTCTACCATGCTGGTCAAGTGCGGATTGGCAGGTTTCCTCACGATATTTTCCTTCACCGTAACAGCATGTGATATTTAATTGCTTACAACGCACGTAACTCCGGAAAGTTCGAGGTGCGTGGCCGGGAACGAACCCCGAACCTCGCGACTAGGAGTTTGACATCTTAACCACTAGGCTATTACTGACTTCCTATCTCTCGATAGAATCAACTTCTTGTAAAATAGTTCATACCAAGTGGACTAGTCTAACCAACCACGCAAACCTCTTTTCATAAGAGTACCTAACGTAATACACTAACTAGAAAGACTTAGGGATGATTTATGCTAGACCGTGCCGGCCCAAGCCGTGCCGCGTCCGAGGCACGAGATTGGGAATTTGTATGAGCTCACATCAGACCGTGCGGTGTCCGAGTCCCCCAAGCCTCGTCCGTGTTACATACAAAATTGCAATCGGTAGAGCGTCCGCGCGTCGGAAGTGCCTCGTAAGTGGCACGGCTTGGGCCCGGCACGGTCTAGCAGAAATCATCGCTAATAAACACTTTCTTTACAGAACGAATATCCGTCCGAATCCAACCAGAAATGCTCAGAACAAAATTCAACATAGATGTCAATTTCGATTGCAAAGTATCAGGACATCCTATAGAAATGGTTTATTGGATACACGATGGAAAAGTTATGAAAAACTCGGACCGAGTCAGGATGTCGGAAGACGGTTTAAGATTACATATCAAAAATACGCAGCAAAACGACCAGGGGATTTACCAGTGCTTTGCTAGTAACACGAGGGACCAGGCCTACGGTACCGCGGAATATGTTGTAACTGGTAAAATTTCTTCTTTTAAAACGAATAAACCTGTGACATAGTGATACATATAGCACTATTGAATTAAAAAGTAAACAAAAGTTGTTATTTAAATATTCAGAAGAGTCTTTTTAAAATTAAAATAAAATATATTCCGTAAAAAATGTCTTAAATTATTAAATATTACGCGTTACACCTAACAATTTAACGAAATTACTTTTGTCAAACAAAATTTTAGACGAGACGAACGAACGACACAAGAGTCACTGTCAAAGACGATGCATTAGACCTAATAGATCGCCAAGCCCAAAGAATTATTGGCGATCAATCACTTATGCAGGCGAAATTGCTTAGCTTCAGCTTTTTCATCAAAGGCTTCAACACCGACGCAATTTCGCCCGCTTACTTATCAGTCTTTTAAGAGAGTGCTCAGGAACTTCACAACCTCGTACCTACTTACCTCTTTAATAGTTAACATTAAATGAAAAGAAGTAATAATTCTAATTGTAAGAATTCGTACCTAATATGAATCTTGATACTCCTATCAGTACCTAAGTGAATAGTGCCAATGTACGACAGCAACTATCGATTGGATCAACACACATAAATTAATTACCTACAGTTTCACCAAATAAATTAGCAGCAAGAACTTTAATTAAAACTCGAACGTTTCAGAATAATGAATCCCCATCATTTAGTGATTAGGGTGTTAATAGGGCTTAACTTAAAAATAGGCACACATTTTTGATTAAGAGATTTTCATTTTTAGATTTTGGGCTTAGGTAATTCTTGAGTTATGGCAGTACTTAAATCAAAGCAAATTCTTAAACATGTTCTTTGAATTTTTCAGTAAGTATTAGACAGCTGGCTCTCTGGCCTGCGCAACGCGCAGGGAATAAAATAAGTTATTTTATGGCTCCCTGTTTCATTAAGAAATCCATTTGTAATTAAGGCGCTTTATTTCAATTACGGTCAGCAGAGGGCTGTTATAAGGGCCAGTCTAAATAGAATCTATTCTAATGTTATTAGTTCTGTGAGTTTATATATAGGTAATCTCAGAAACTAATGATTCGATTCTAAAATTCTTTTACTGATAGATAGCTACACTATCCTCATTCCATGAGTGATATCTGTATATGTATATAAAATTCACTGATATATCAAATTACAGCATACATTATATATCAAAGCACAGCCTAAACCGCTAGTCCTAGAGACTTGAAATTTGGGGGGTGTGTTTTTTGTAAAGAATGAGTATTCACTGAGAAAGAATTTTTCGAAATTCCACCCCTAAGTGATTTAAATCATAAATGGGGCCTTTGAAATTTTTGTAGTCCACGCGAACGAAGTCGCGTGCATAAGCTAACAAATTATATCACGCAGAGGAAAACGTGGGCAAAAGCTAGTAACTTCTAAAATAGGGTTTTTAAAGCATCATAAATTTTGCAGTATCAGAGAGCCGGGCGCGAAATGCAGGGAATAGGTCTCGGAGGACGCCTTACGCTCGCAGCACACATACACATGACGCTGACTGGAATTTCACTGGCACTAGAGGTATGTGACTTTGTATAATTATTACAGCTTACAGGTATAATAATAATAATTACAGTTATTTTACTAGTCACTGTCATCGTGTGGCCTTTTCGAAACGAAGTTTGGTGGTCATCATGCGAAGCGCTTCTATCTAAAGCCTTAGCAAACGGATAGAATTACATACTTCAGACCAGAAACCACCTCAGCTGTAGATGAGGTGGGTGTGATAAGGATTATTAATTACGGAAAAACAAAATTAGACCACGCTACGTATAGGTTCCGCAAATAGCTGTTGCGCTGGAACCATGTCTCATTAACACCGAAATGACGTCATTTTGACGTCAGCCGAAATAAAAATATACTATCAGCTCGAAACTTCAGTCTAGTGCTGACATCACTAAAATGCAGGGAGCCACGCGCATTAGCAATTTGCGCGACTTATAACACACATTTGTTACTTACATCCGTGCCTCCGGGTTCTGTCAAGTCTAATTTTATCTCTTCAAAGTTACTTCTCTGGTATTCTAAATTAGATAATACAAACACGAAACTTCGTAACGCGGAGTCAAGAGCTTTATGATTGTGTGGATTTGATATGAAAACAAATTAATGAATAAAGTTTGTAAAACGTGGCTTGTAGAAATGTATGAAGTAAATCGTTATATAAAGTAAACGTTTTTCACTAATATTTTTTCATCAGTTGTGTGAAAAAACTGGGTAGGTAGGTACATTTGTTATTATTATCTACGATTCGACTCTTACTACTATGCCCTACTTTATTTATGGCACAGTTAATAGGTACTTACCTATCAATATAAGCATGCAAATTTTTGTGTCTCCTACGCTTTCTAAAGAGGAGTTTGTTCGTAGGGCACTCCTAACAAACATAGTTTGATTTTCATTTGAAAATTAAACAATTAAACTCAATCTTTATATCTGTAATTTTCCAAGTGAAGAAACCAAAGGCGCATGGGTTTATTAAAAACTGCCATACCCCTTTCAGGTTAGCCCGCTTCCATCATAGACTGCATCGTCACTTACCATCAGGTGAGATTGCAGCTAAGGGCTAACTTGTATCTGAATATTAAAAAACACCACGGCCGCAAATAAAGCAGGTAGGTACACCGAGGGTTTATCAACTTGCATAATTTATACAACGGACTCGTCGAGGACGGATACATGCCCGGCACGGATTACCTACTGTCCGGCATGGCCAAGTCCAATCATGAGTTTTACCACAATTTTACACCTCTTTAGGGTTCCGTATATCCAGAGAAAAAAATTAAATAGTCAATTCTAAACTTCAAGTTTGTAACATCGGCGCAAAGTTGCCTGTCGGTCGGTATTTTACAGGATATATTTCGGAGAGTGTGCCGAAGAACTTTTCAACCTGGTTCCTCCTTCACCTTTCTACTATCGCACCGCAAGGCATCGCCAAGGTCTGCACCCTTACGTAGTCGAAATTCCACCGATACGTGCGAAGCGATTTGCCTCCTCATTTCTAATTCGAACCGCTAAGATTTGACCCTTCCAGTATCAGTTTTAACCTCCTATTATAATATGGGCACCTTCAAGACAGGAGTGAATAGGCATCTTCTAGGATTGGCAAGCGCGCTCCACCTTAGGCTGCATCGTCACCAGGTCTGATTGCAGCCAAGCGCTAGTCTATAAATTAAAAAAAGGAACGCATATAAGATCACTTTATTGTATGTCTGTCTGTCAAAACCCGTCAAGAGAATCAAAAAAGCCTATAATACTTCAAAAATTACATTTTCTATTCCGCAATCAATCAGTTTAACAGCAAGGTAAGTAACCGTATCGTCCGTATCGTTTTTTATTAGTAAATGGAATCAATATCACTTTTCTATAATAATGATACAGTTTCTCTATCAACCGGTGCTACGACGTCCTCGAGCTCTCGAGAGCAGCGACACCAAATAGCGGGGAGCAAATTCATAACGGAAACGAAGCGACGTATAACACAACAAACTGTATTTCAAAATATACCTTAGAGTTACGTAATAGAATCTTAATTGGAAAATTCATGGCTTAGTACGTAGTTAGTAGAAACAATGCGCCGTATATTACGGTGAGTGTCAATCTAAACTCTACCTAAGTATTACGCTTCAAGGTTTAAAATCGTGTTATCAATATTGAAAGTAACGTTACGGTGGATGCGCCCGCGGCAGAAAGCTCTTTGTGCTGAAGAGCTGACTGTAATAGCCTTGCAACGGATCCATAAAAATGGACTATATTTTATGACGCAATGGAAACGGATAAAGATTACCTGTAATACGCGACAGGTCGCGATGGCAATCGGGGAGGGAACGCTCCGCGCACCCGCACGGCCCCACACTAACCCGGTGCAGGAAAGCGCGGGTGAAGTGCGGGATGTGCGGGTGTGCGGGCTGTCCCCCCGCCCCATACTCCGACTGCCATCTCAACCTGTCGCGTACTATACCTACATATTATTAGGTATATTAATGTCTTTACTTCGATTAGTTAACTAAGCAGTCAGGCTATACTGGAAAGCTATATTGATGACACTTCCATATACACAATAATCTATTGAAAGTTTGTCTGTCTAGACAGACGTATGCTACGTTTTATGGCCAATAGGTACGTTTTTAACCGATTAAGACGAACATGCAGACAACATCCGCGGTGCAGAGTTAGATTATCTACATCCTGGAGAACGAACATGAACCAATTTCTGTTGCGGTAAATCGAAAGGTTTTAGAATATTTTTTATTAAAACCTCCATGTGGATAAAGTTACGGATATCATCTATTTGGTATAAGTAGAGATAGCTTGTATCTTAGAGACGCTCGTAAATACTTTTCATCCCGAAATTAATCTCATAGGATTCTTAAAAGCCTCACGGATGAAGTCGTGGCTATCATCCAGAGAATAAATAATTTCAAAACAATATCATTAAAACAAAATAATTTAAAAGCTTTAATCTTTACAAATCCCGCAATACGATAAAAGGGATGGCGTTAATTTATCAAAGGGATTACAAGGAAAAACATAACCAGAAACGGCTGTCACTGGTATTGAGTAAGCCTCTAAGAAAAGACGAAGATTTGGTAAATCATTTACAAACGCAATTCATTTTATTTGTTAAATTCACCATTGAAAAATTTGAATTCACCAATGCCTAGTAGAAATTGCAAAAAACAGGTATAATGTAACATTTTTGTTTGTAACATATAATGCTCCGTTGCGGAGTGATTGAAGGACAAACCAAGAAATAAACACACTTGCATTTGTAATATGGGTAGTTATACCTTATTTATGTTTAGTACATTATTCAATTAGGTAGAAGCATAAGGGTAAATGTACAGTAGAACTTAAATTTTCTTTTCACATTAGCATCGCAAAGTTATGAATTTTCCGGCTATTATTAAAGTTTTTCATACGGAGCGTGCTAGCGGACATCTTTTGCGAATTTGCTACGACCCATTCATTCTAGCCTTTACGATAAAATAGGTAAATGTTTGTATTAGCAATTTCATAGTCGTCGTTTTATACAAATTTATTGCTCTATAAAACTTTAAACTAAAACTACTTAAATGTAAGTTAGGAAATTCTAGTCTAGTCTAGGAAATTTCAACGTCATGAAGCGTTAATTCGAAATAGGCTAATAATACTTTATACTATTTCGTAAAAAATAATCACGTATATTCACTCGAATGGTACAAAGATTCGTGCCGAAACGACGAAACGCTGGATTTGCGACCACTCAATTCCATAATACCTTCAGTACTTACCCCGATTAAAGCCTTAATACGGTGCCAATTACCGAGGGAAGGAATTGAATGGTATCGAGAAATACAATATTATTAAATTGTGACAAATTACGTCACGAAACCAAAATCAAGTACATGAAGCTGGATGAAGGGTCAAGACTCAAGGCGAGTCTTCTGGCGTAGCCATTTAAAACACTAAGTCTAGGGGTAGGGCAAAATTTAAGACTGTGTGAAGATGGGGGCTCAGGTTTAAAACCATTTTAACTGTTTTTTAAAAAGTATTTTTGACCGGCTAAGGGTTTTGACTGTAACACAGGGAAAAATACGCCTTACTCACAACCTTGATTGGGAAGCTGGAAGAAATCTCTGTTTAGAGATGTAACTTAATTTATTATTACTTTGTAACTACAATTTTGGTACATGAAAAATAAAAATAAAAAAATAAAAATACTATACATTAGGTACAATAACATTATACTATGTGCCTAATACAATGTGCAAATTTAACTGCTTCCCGTATTATATTTCATGCCCCGACCGTGCTCTACAAATTAAAGACCATTAACTTATCTCTGCACACAAGCCATTTTTCCAGCGCTAAACAATAGACCCTGAAGTCATTGTGTTAGCCGTTGGGTATATAATTAGCATGAATAAAGATAATAGGGTAGTTATACATAATGTAATGGATAACGCTTATCTTGCATTCGGTATAATATAATATGTACCTACTCGTAATATGTATGACCGCGTTAATTGTGTTTATTTTCTTCCTAGAGTCAAAACCGGAGTTAGTATACTGGTTCTCGGAGCAGACTTTACAACCAGGGCCAAGTGTTTCACTAAAGTGCGTTGCAATGGGTCACCCGCCTCCACAATTTACATGGCTGTTGGATGGTTTCCCCATTCCAACAAATTCAAGGTAAGCCTACTTATTACTACTTATTAAAATAAACCTACTTTTTAAAATTAATCATTAGATTTGTAGAAACTATAAAATATTCAACAACAACAAACTTCTTATTCAGATTCGTCGTGGGCCAGCACGTTACTCTTCAAGACGACGTTGTCAGCCATCTTAATATCAGCAGAGTTACAGAACAAGATGGTGGGGAATACGCATGTGTTGCCAGCAATTCAGCGGGCAAAGCACTTCATGCTGCTAGAGTTAACGTTTACGGACTACCGTATATAAGAGAAATGCCTAAAGTAACAGCTGTCGCAGGCAGTGATTTGAACATAAAGTGTCCTGTTGCTGGGTACCCCATTGAATCCATTACGTGGGAAAGAGGTAAGCTAGCCACAGTAAACTTATTTTTACCGAAGATTTTCCTTTTTCTTTGTATTATTTAGTTGGTATCTAGGTATGTGTGAAAATTTTTGCGTTTTATATTATGTGCTTATTTAGACATCTACCTATATGTTTGATGTTGTTTCATCATCTAACGTAATGGATAATTTTTTACCTCGTTTCGTGCTCATTACGTTGTGAAATTGGATTGTCGTCTTATTTCTGTCTTGGTATTTCTAACAGTATTTTTCCAAAATGTGTTACAGAATATCGTTGTTTTTATATTTGGTGTTTAAAAAATATTAAACTTTATTATGTCGTTGCAAATCTCCTAACGTGCCTTTTTGGAGAAATTTAGTTTTCGTTTTTCTCAAAAAATTACCTTTTAGGATCGATGTCTTTTTAGCATAAGAAATTGCAACTACGATTTTAAAATATGCAATGGACTACGACTCATCCATGATTCATGAAAATGACAGGGCGACTTTTCAAAGTTGAACGAAAAACTTAACGCAACAGACCAGAAATAACTCAAAGTGACGACAAAATTCAACAATGCTTAGAAGAAAATGGGGGAATCAAATATATCACTGATTTAACCAAGCGTTTGAAAGGACACTTTAGTGAAAGAGTATCGAATTAAACTCGAGGGAGAGTAACTTTCTCATAGCAACAGGTCGTTAAGGAAACTGGGGCAAGTAAGCGAAGGCAAAAATACACAAAGAATGGCATAAAAGCCTCTGTGACGTCAACGTTCTGGAGGATTGTTGACACTTTCTAGCAATGCGACAGTCTTATTGTGACCTGACGACAGCCTAGATTAAATAATAGTAATTTCATACGCATTTTCTTTTTAGCATAAATATGGTCAGACACCTCTGAATTTTAACTCCGCTAAAAAAAAGTAATTCGTGACGTCTAGAGAGAGCTAAAATATTTAATTCGAATGAAATTTTCCGCCATCCGTTGGAGTTACGAGAGTTTTGTTGAAATACGATGCGCTATCTGGCTATCTTTTAGTTGTTTAACTTTTAATATTAAAAATAGGGGAGGTGTTGATATGAAATTGTCAAAATTTTAAACTATATTTCGCTCCCCTATTTTTATTTTAACATCAACTCGTATTCGTAATATGAAGATTAACTTAAATTTAAAAAAATCTTCATTTAACTTTACATATAAAATAAGGTTTTATTAAATAGGTAACAAATTGTTACCACAGAAAATTACATAGGCACAGGGAGATCAAGTTATATTGTTTTAAACGCTGGCAAGCAGAATTTGAAAGCCCTTTATACTCAGGTATAAGTTGAATAGTTGCAAACGTAGTGCTTGGATCAAAAATAATAAAGCCATTTAAAGACTCTCGCTTAATGAGATCTCCATGAAAAGACAAGATCGTTGTTGACAAGGGTCGCAAAGGAAACGGAAAATTACGGGGGAGTGACCGACGAGTCTTAATTTGAACTTGCTCGGTAATTCTGTTAAACTGACTGAGGATTTTACGCTCTGATATTTTGTTTATATCACTTTGATCTGTGGTTGGCGGATGAGTGTTTTGGGTAAGAGTAGTTGTTCCATTTAGGTAAAGTGGGTTAGGAATTTATTCTTGATATATAAGTATTTCAGTTAGTCACAGTTGATGTCACAATGTTGAACCAAAAGGGGTATTTTTAAAGATAAAACTTCTTTAGGCACGTTGGGCGATTTTGGGATGGGTAAAAACTTCAAGGTCGCATCACCAACATGCTGATGTTAATAATGCTTGGAGTGCCGAAAAATGTATAAACTAAGCTAACGTTAACGTTAAGCGGTTTTAATTTACAAATTAAATTTTGATTACTGATACTACAATGAATTCGAAAATCCGAAAATCCCACGTTTTAAGTTTTCATTTCTACCGGCACACCCTACTGACTGCCAAGTTTTTGTTTTATTAGTGTTCGGAAACAATCATAATAATTATAAATTTGATTAACAGATGGTCAAACATTGCCTTTAAACCGAAGACAAAAGGTGTTTCCAAATGGGACTCTAATCGTCGAACAGACGCAGAGAGGGGAAGACGCTGGTACATACACCTGTCAGGCTGCTAACCGACAACGCCACGTCGCGCGACGGGATGTTGAAGTGCAGATATTAGGTATGAATACCTACCATCAATAATTTGGAGAAAACTCAGCGAATTCACTAATTAAAGTATAATAAGTATTACATGATTTAAATTTTTAGTAAGTTAACAATTTACCCATTTAGCCATTACGCACGGTCAACTATATTGGAAATCGCCGTGTGTTTGCGCATGAAGTTGCGGCGATTGCGTGCGTATTGCATAATACACGGCGATTTCCATATAAATTTAATGATTAATTTATAATTAAACAAATTCTAACGGTCGCCGTCGGCCGAGTTGCGGGTCTTAGTGAAAACAACCAATAATAGGTATATCTTGGAATATTAAAACCTTCATATTTCTTGTTTCGGTTGTATATTTCGACATTAAGTACACTCATTACCAGAGAACTTTATTTACTACACACACATATATCAAAAACCTGATAGAAAGTTTTATTCTGCAGCCCGATTTCAAATATTAGTAGTGTAAGAGATTCCAGCTGGGATGCTGGATCTTGCCTCACGTTGGATAGCTGGACTGCTCCACGTTGGTTAACGGGGTCCGGATGGCACAAGAGAAACAACGTCGTAACAGCACCACGTTTATTTTCGCGTTAAGAGTTAGAGTCGTGTCCCAGCGTCGTCCCACGCAGTGGAAGCGAGAGGTCGGAAGCGCGACTAGTAGTGTACGACGCGACAGCCGTGTCCCGTGCACACGTCCCACGCGGTGGAAGCGAATGCCGGAAGCGCGACTGTGCTGCACTGTACGAGTAGCCGATAGCCATGTCCCGAACAAACGTCCCACGCAGTGGAAGCGCAGTCGGAAGCACGACTCAGCGTACTCGTACGTTGTACGATGGTGAATCCGAAGACTGGCGAACCGCGAACTCTAGGATTGAGTCGGTTTGAGTCGGATTGAGTCGGATTGACAACTGATGGCTGTGGCTGGGTCTTATACTGCGGCCGGACGATCTCCGCAGCGCGATGCGCTTTTGGCCAACCCACAGCCAACGCCATCTAGTGGCAACTTGGCGAGTTCGAGGGAGTTAGCGCGATCCACACCTTGGCTAGCGCCATCTGGTTATCGCTTGTGTTACAGTCTCCCCCTCAGTTTCCGAAGGCGTCCCGACGAGGAAACTGGAGAAAGAGTTCGTTTCGTAATTTGTCCCTCCTGTTGAACGTTGAATTTCATCCTCAGTGTGTTACAGTCTCCCCCTCAGTTTCCGAAGGCGTCCCGACGAGGAAACTGGAGAAAGAGTTCGTTTCGGCATTTGTCCCTCCTGTTGAATGTTGAGCTTCATCCTCCCCCTGGTTCAGAGCAGCTCCCATGGCATAACTCCAGTGAGGTCTTCGTACGTTATGTTGATAGCCATCACGTAGACTCTTGGGTCTGAAGTTTTCGATTTGCCTGTGTCTGCCGGTTGTAACCAGCAGCCCCACACGTTGTGCGCCACTGTAAGAGATTCCACGTGGGATACGCTGTATGCCCCACGTTGGTTGACGGGGTCCGGACGGCACAAGAGAAACACCGTTGCGTGACAACAACACGTTTATTTCGCGTTATAAGTCAGAGTCGTGTCCCAACGTCGTCCCACGCAGTGGAAGCGAGAGGTCGGAAGCGCGACTAGTAGTGTACGACGCGACAGCCGTGTCCCGTGCACACGTCCCACGCGGTGGAAGCGAACGCCGGAAGCGCGACTGTGCTGTACGAGTAGCCGATAGTCATGTCCCGAACAAACGTCCCACGCAGTGGAAGCGCAGTCGGAAACACGACTCAGCGTACTCGTACGTTGTACGTTGGTGAATCCGAACATGGCAAACTCTAGGGTTGATTCGGATTGATTCGGATTGATTCGGATTGATTCGGATTGATTCGGATTGATTCGGATTGATTCGGATTGATTCGGATTGATTCGGATTGATTCGGATTGATTCGGATTGATTCGGATTGATTCGGATTGATTCGGATTGATTCGGATTGAGTCGGATTGAGTCGGATTGACAACTGATGGCTGTGGCTGGGTCTTATACTACGGCCGGACGATCTCCGCAGCGCGATGCGCTTTTGGCCAACCCACAGCCAACGCCATCTAGTGGCAACTTGGCGAGTTCGAGGGAGTTAGCGCGATCCACACCTTGGCTAGCGCCATCTGGTTATCGCTTGTGTTACAGTCTCCCCCTCAGTTTCCGAAGGCGTCCCGACGAGGAAACTGGAGAAAGAGTTCGTTTCGTAATTTGTCCCTCCTGTTGAACGTTGAATTTCATCCTCAGTGTGTTACAGTAGCAAAATTTTTACAAAAACTTTCCCAATTTCCTCAGCGAACACCATAAAGAATTTTAGATGGCCGAATTCTTCTTACATAACTCAATGTGCTTAAAAATGATATAACAGCATAAAATATTAGGTCGGTTATGAAACTTTGGTTGATAAGTGACTTGCACTTTTAATTTGGTAGGAACAAGCTTTCCAATAACTATAAGCGAATACCTACCTACATATTAAAAAAAAATGAGTTAATTTATGTCCATGTTTCTAAACTCTAGATTAATAATATAGGCAGTATATACTAATATCAGCAATAGGTAGGTATGCTACGTTTTAAAGGAATTAATTAAACTTTACCATTCTCGCGCGATTACCATTCTCCTAGCATCCACGAAACTTTTCTTGGTAAATAGGCTCATGAAATAAAAAGAAAGAAAAAGATTAACGCGGCGCCGCAGCCGTCTACTTAAGAATTCCTAAACGGTAGCCAAAGATTTTGCACTAATTAAACGTTAAAAAGAAACAAGGCAAGAATGTTGGTTTGTAGTTGCAAAAAGTTTTCAAGGCGGATTACTTAGGATATAGTTACCTACCAACCTACTTAGGAAGCTACGAAGAGATTAATCTAACTAACTGCATAGATAATATGTAGTTGATTCAAAATTGCATTTACTACGGACGTCTGTCAAAAACATTCTGCTAGATTATACCTACCCTAGTACCTACATATTATGTTAGTAGGTACAACGGTTTTTCATTTCAGTGCAACCGAAGATATTGCCCATTCAGCCACTGACGAATTTACTAAGGGAGGGTATGAGAGCAGCTATTTCCTGTCAGATATTGGAGGGCGATTTGCCGATTGCATTCCGATGGGAGAAAAATGGCCAGCCGGTGACGTCGTCGCCATATGCACCGAGCGGGATAATAACTAGGCGGATGGACGAGTACAGTGCGTCGCTTGTGATAGAGCATATCACGTCGCTACACAGTGGAAATTATACGTGCATAGCTTCCAATGTTGCAGGATCTGAACGGTTTACTGTACCGCTTACTGTAAATGGTAAGGATCTTCAAAATTTACTATTTTACGTATCTCTATCTTGTTTCTTGGCTGCTCAATGTACATTGGGAGCACCTCACTCTCAACACCTGGGTGTCTGGTGCACTTCGACCGTCCGTTGTGCCAGACACTTCTTTCCACGCACACGCTTGCTGTGGAATCAACTCCCATCGGTGGTGTTCCCACTAGATTACAACATGGGGTTATTCAAGAGGAGGACCAACAAATTCCTGAAAGGCCGGCAACGCGTCGGCAGTTCTTCTGGTGCTGAAAATGTTCATGGGCGGCGGTAATCGCTGTTTCTATTTTTTTAAATAGGTACCTACTTAATTTGACTATTTGCGCAGTACCCCCTCGGTGGCGTCTGGAACCAAACGATGTAGCCGTTGCGGCTGCCCAAGATGTGACCCTACAGTGTCAAGCAGATGGCTATCCGAAACCTAACATCACTTGGAAAAAAGCTGTTGGTAAGTATTAGCTTTCAGATCTGTGTGCCTTATACAAGGTGATTAAGTTTGTTTTACTTCAAGTTTAAGTCATATTTTGTTTTACTTTTTTAATTTTAGATTTTTATCATTTACTTTTATCTATTTTTTAATCCTGTCAAGCATCGCGACATTGCTGTCTAAGGAAAGTAAACCATTTCCGTTCCTGTGGAAACTGAAGTGGTGGTCTGTGTATATACAACGTTGTGTAGATGTATCAAGAGTGTATAAAAGGGTTGTAAGAGTGGTTTAAAAATTTAGTCAATCGATCAACTTTTCTACTTTTGCGGACCCAAACTAACGGAAGCTGAATTTTTGTATCTATATCGCAGGGAACACGCCGGGCGAATACAAGGACTTCATGTTTGAAGGAAGCTCTCGTGTCTTGGAGAATGGATCGCTAGTCTTCGAAAGAGTGGCAAAGGATAGCGAAGGGCATTACTTATGCGAGGCCAGAAACGATATTGGAGCAGGGCTCAGTAAACTAATCTTTTTGAAAGTCAACGGTAAGTAATTTTATATTCATACAATTTTCTAATAACAATATTTATCGACTGACTTGCTTACACTCGCGACATCTTCCGCGTGGGTAGACTACACAAATTCCAAACCCCTGTTTACCCCTTTAGGGATTGAATTTTCAAAAATACTTTCTTAGTGGATCCGGCTGAAATTTGGCACGCAGATAGCTATGATCTGCGTGCCACATTTCAGCAGTTCGATCCCTCCAGTAGTTTGAGCTGCGCGTTGATAGATCAGTCAGTAAGTCAGTCAGTCAGCTTTTCTTTTTATCACATCACACTAATATTATAAAGGCGAAAGTTTGTATGTGTGTGTGTGTGTATGTTTGTTACTCCTTCACGCAAAAACTACTAGACGGATTTGGCTGAAATTCGGATTGGAGATAGATTATACCCTGGATTAACACATAGGCTACTTTTTATCCCGAAAAATCAGAGTCCCCGCGGGATTTTGAAAAACGTAAATCCACGCGGACGAAGTCACGGGCATTAGCTAGTATTATATAGATTTAAAAAAGTTGTCAAACCAAGTCTTTGAAAGCCGAGAAGAGGCTGGGAGGTTCGACTGTCATTTCTAGAGCACAGTAGGTATATCAATTTTATTTTGTTACTTACTCAAGAATCTTATATTATTATCTTACAAGTATCTCTGTTATCTCTATCAAGGATACCCATTCCTGGAAGATATTTATCTCTGTAAATCTATCTTCGAGGCAGGAAAAGCTGAAAATACAATAGCAGTTCCGCTAGTATTATCAGAAATAGACCATTTTACTTAAGATTTCTGGCCTTTTATTTTTACACTTTATTTATAACCGGAACGCCCCTTGACGTAAAGAGAAGCTTAGAAAAGAAACACACACAATAGTAAGAATTTTGTGTTTTGGTGTTATCATAAACATGTTTAGATTGAAACGAGTTATACAATATTTAAGCTTTATGGCTTTTAATAAATAAAGCAAATAATAAATTCAAAGTATAAAAAAAATATGAATTTGTAAAAAATAAAGTTTGATGAGGCGGAAAATGTAACAGAGTAGAAAATTTAATGGAGTATGCCGCAATACCTATAACTTAATACTGCCGTCTGCCGTAGCCCTTATTGGAATACTAGACAGTTGGCTTCAGCCAGGATAGCTCCGTGCACGTGTTAGTATGTCGCAATATTGGCTTTGCGGTACAAATATATCTTCATCCATTAGAACTGTGACGTTTCGCAAACTGTCTCTTCGCTTATCGCTATCTAATAAATTAGGCGTGTAGGTAAATGGCGAACGTTAGATTTCGGTCATGTCTCTTATCTATGAAGTTTTGCATAATATATACCTACTTATGTAGGTACTTATACTTTTGATAATGTTTCATGTAGGTAGGAAACATGTATGGACATAATCACCGGAGTAATTTCGTTCGTAAAAGATTGGTATTTATGGGGCACATCCGCACATGGCCAGCGCGGTAAACTATGACCAAAATCCTTCTCACTCTGAGAGGAGACCCGTGCTCTGTAATGAGCCGGCGATGGGTTGATCGTGATGATGATAATATATGGGGCATCATTAGAATAATTACATCATCGCTAGTGACACTAGCTTTAATTTGTTTTTTAAATTCAATATGGCAGGGCAGTCATGTTTTTTTTTTTGATTATTTAGTATACCTACTTGCTAGTTGCTATAAGTCTTATACTTTTGTGGTTCGTGGTCAATGTACCTATGTACGTTTCGTACACTTGGATGAACGACAAATGCAATAAAGAACTTTGTTCAACTGCGAAGAACACCGCACGCGTTCCAGCAGAAAATTCAATGTTCGTATTTTCCTTATTAAATACGAGACAGTCGGTTTCCACCAGAATAACTCCGTTCAGGTATTTGTATTCTGCGATATTGGCTTTGTGGAACAAATATATCTTCATCTATCACAATATTGACGTTCGCAGTCGTTAGAAAATTGAAGGTAAGACTTCATATTAGTTGATTTAAAAATGTGTTTAATTTTTAAAACAGTTGTAAATATGTGTTTGAGTAGGTCGAAACACATAGTTTAGGATAAAATAATACGAATAGCTAACAATTCTTTTACAAAATATATGGCTCGCTGCGATTGTAGGCAGTCGGAAAGGTATAGGTGTTAACAATCATATGAAGGAAGGTTAAGACGTTTAAACAGTGAATTGGACGGGCAATACAAATGGAATTCGTCCCCTTTTTATTAAAAAGTTTACTTCCCGTTGATTAACTCAGTGCAAGGGATGTATCAGTGAATATTGGCTTTGTAGAGCAAATAAGTATATTGCTTGGATGAAATATTAGTATACTTACATTCGTGGTACATTGCTATATTGACAGTTCTCAGATTAGTAAGTGTAGATCTCGGTAGATAGGTATATTAGGTATATCTACTTTTAGGTGCACACGGTTCAATACTACAGTTTTTGGAATTTAATAAGGCGCTCAATATGCTTCTTACTTTAGATACACTAATGTAAGAACAGACAAATTGGAATTGCAACAAAGAAGTATTTTCAATTGTGACGGTCGGAAATCGGAAAGCGGCCGCGTCTGTGCGGAAGACTCAATAGGCATACCGACGGACGTTGCAATGTGTTTTCCTTCTCATTGTAAAATGGGATTGCAGAATTCCATCAGAACAACTAGACACTTCACTATATTACACAAGCCTCAATAGCTCAACGGGTAGAGAAGTGGACTGAAAACCGACTGACCGTAAGGTCGACGGTTGAAACCCCGCCCGTTGCACTATTGTCGTACCTACTCCTAGCACAAGCTTGACGCTTAGTTGGGGAGGAAAGGGGAGTATTAGTCATTTAACATGGCTAATATTCTTTAAAAAAAATGGCTTTATTCTTTTAAATAAGAATGACTGCACATACTGAGATGTAGAAAACAAAGTAATGGTAATTGTCCGTCGTCGTCGTTGTCAACCGATAAACATCCACAGCTGGACATAGGTCTCTTGTACGGACTTCCAAACAAAGCGGTCTTACACCACCTTGATCTAGCGACTTCCTGTCACTCGCTTGATTTCGTCCGTCCACCTAGTGGGGGGTTTGTCAGTTGTGCTTTCCGGTGCACGATCGCCATTTCAGCACGTTGAACACCGGACGTCTATCAGTTCTTCAAACTATGTGCCCCTGGTCCTATTAGGTACCACTTGGGCTTCGCAATCCGTTGAACTATATCGGTTACTATTGTCTTTCTATTAATCTTCTTCTGATTTAATTTTAAGTGATCTAATCACACATCATAAATGGCATGAGGAGAGTAAGGTTGTTTTTACTTTTCGAAAATTGTATATAAAGAAAGCTACTGAAAAGATTTGTTTACAAAAGCGTGCCGTTTTACGAGGTTTGAATCACAAACAAAAGCTACCGTAAATAATAAGTATTATTCGCGGACCCGAACGAAACAAGGGTTCGGTTTATGCAAAACTAACAAGTTTCTAGATGTCTCGGCACTCGCAAAGAGTTTCACTGCCAACTTGGGTACGGTCACGTTCCGGCCAGTTTGTAAACATTTAAGTTTGTAAAGCTTCCAAGCGAAATCGTGTTCTACTAATTTTATTTTAGCTTACTGGATACTATTGTATGATTAATAACTAGCAAAACAAGTTTGTAATGTTCAAGCTAAAAGACTGAGGATTTGTATTAAAATGACATTAGAAAATTTTTAACTGGCGGGAATTATTTTGCAGCACCAGCTAGATTTCCTATGAAAAGCAAAACTGTACAAGTTACGGCTGGGGAAGCCGCTCACTTGCAGTGTGCCGCTTCTGGCGACGCTCCTTTAGAAGTTAGCTGGCGAAGTCCTCACCACCACACCATTGCTCATCATTTAGACCAACGGTAAGCCAAACTTAAGTACCTACTACTTGTTTCATGAACCAATCACACAACTATGTAGGCACTTTAGCCATGAAACAGTCGGATTAGTTTAGTTTGATTATATATATTTAATTTCAGATACACGATCAGAGAACAAGTTCTTGATGACGGTCTGGTGTCAGAACTAAGTATACTGCAGACATATCGCCAAGATACTGGTGCTTTAACATGCCGTGCTTCTAACGCTTATGGTCAGGATGAGATGCTTATACATCTGGTGGTACAAGAGGTCAGTGAAATGTTTGAAGAATCACAAACTCCTTATTTCAACTTATATTTTTCTAAAAGTAAACAATGAATCCTTTTTTAGGTTCCAGAAATGCCAAAGAACATAAGAATAATAGACCAGCAATCGCGGTCAATACAAATATCTTGGACGCAGCCGTATGCAGGGAACAGTCCTATTATCAACTACATAGTTCAATACAAGGAAGCCCCGGGTAAAGCTTATTTTATAAAATAAACTCAATAAATTTCGAAAGAAAATAAGAGTTACCATATCGAATGCCATTTTTCCAGAACCATGGCCAACTACACCCCAGAAAGTAATCGTACCTGGCAGTGTCACATCTGCCAGCGTTCAAAACCTCCAACCTGCCACTTCTTATCATTTAAGAATCATCGCCGAAAACCGACTAGGACAAAGCGAACCTAGTCAACTTGTGCAAGTTACTACTACAGAAGAAGGTAATTTTTACCTTGCACCAATTCAATAAAATAAAATATACCTACACATGCTAACATGGCATCATTTTCCAGTACCCAGTGGACCACCATTAGACGTGCGAGTGGAAGCCAAAAGTTCAACAGAGTTAACTGTTAGTTGGGACCCACCACAACGCGATCTATGGAATGGCAATATTCTAGGGTATTATGTGGGGTTTCAAGAAGTAAGTTAAACATTCAATAGCACTTAAAATAACATTATAAACATGTATACCTATCCTAATATTAGCATATAATTTTTTCAACATCTTCTACTCCAGCTAAACAGCAACAGCACAGTCCTCAGCGCGAGTGGTCCAGGTGGGGCATCTTATACCGTAAGAACGGTTGAGGGCACAGGAGTAGCGCGAGCTCGTACAACGTTGTCAGGTCTTCAGAAACACGCAGCGTACGCCATTGTGGTTCAAGCGTACAACAGCAGAGGCGCGGGGCCTGCCTCGCCACCTACCACTGCGACTACTATGGAAGATGGTAAGCTGGATATTAGAGGACTACAATATCTCTGACTCCTTAACGTAATATAATCGCAGTTTTTTCTTATCCTCTTTCCAGTGCCCAGTCTCCCTCCCGGGGCGCTTCAATGTACGGCACTAAGCTCCCAATCA
Organism: Maniola hyperantus; assembly: GCF_902806685.2. Lineage (NCBI taxonomy): Eukaryota > Metazoa > Arthropoda > Insecta > Lepidoptera > Nymphalidae > Maniola > Maniola hyperantus. The sequence goes on from NC_048555.1 coordinate 7,891,219, forward strand.
GTTCGTGTGACTTGGGAACCGCCACCAATGCGTGGACGTAACGGAGTGTTACAAGGCTATAGAGTAACATATGCTCCTGTCACGGAATGGTATGGTAAGTGGATCCCATATTTCAAGTTCCATATTAACATACTCATAACAGCGAATGTTCTGCATATTCGTTCTCTCTCTTCAAAAGACATTGCAAAGTTCAATATTCAAGTTAGATGTAAAAAATTCTCATTACAGGAAGTGAAGAAGCGGTAACAAAGCAAATATCTGGACTGCACACAACGTTATCAGGACTGCGTCGCTATACAAACTACTCCGTGACTGTGTGCGCTTTTACTACCGCGGGTGATGGCGTGAGAGCAGCTCCTGTATATTGCCATACCGAGGAAGATGGTAAAATATACTTCTATATTTAAAATCTTCTTTGTCGTTACGAGTAAAAATACATTGTAAAATATTTTGTCATTTTTTGATTGCAGTTCCATCGGCACCAGCGGATATAAAGGCAGTAGTATCATCTCGAAACAAAATTTTGATATCATGGCTGCCGCCTGCTTCTCCCAATGGTGTTCTTGTTGGATACACACTTTATATGAGTGTCATAGAAGATGGAAGAGAAGTAAGTATTGCGCACATATCATAATATGAGGTGGTATAATAGAATGTTCCTGTGTACTTAACCTTGAAATGATAATTTGCAGGAAGGGACCCACAAACGCATGCTCTCACCGAGTACCTTATCGCACGATACTGCCAGGTCTCCACCACGGGCCACTCACCAATTCTGGGTATCAGCCTCAACACGTCTTGGAGAAGGAGATGCCACGAGAGTTGTCACTGTACTGCCCTCTGACAGTGGTACATGCATTGCAATATTTTTTGACTACAATTTTAGCACTATTAGCCTTATATTAAATTTTATTATCAGGATTGGGTCGATCCACAGATTTTTCTCACAAATTCTATTCTTTATTTGCAGTGCCCGCTAGAATAACATCATTTAGCCGAAGCATAGTAACACCTTGGAAGGAGAACATTTCACTGGCATGTAACAAAGTTGGTATTCCAACACCATCTACGACATGGAGTATGAATGGAGCTCTTTTGGAATCCACGTTGCGGAAGAACGTGTCAAGCGATGGCACACTTATAATCAGGTGAGCAATCTATTGACATGATTACAGCAGCCGGCAGGATACATCGACCTTTAAAAAGGGATTTCGGCTTCGTAGAGCGTTTTCTTTGTCACTCATACCTATGTGACTTTTGTCGGTCTCAACGTCAGAGACAAAAACGAAACCGCTATCTTTTTCTAAAGGTCGATGAACAATGTTTCCTGCCTGGTACTCTTAGTTTCTTCTCCCGTCTGAATCTGATTTGAATAGCTCTACATTTTTCACAATAGGTACCTAATCTTAGTAATATTTATTTAATTTTTTGTACACAGCATGACACAATACGCAGACAGTGGAAACTATACTTGTTTGGTGGAGAACGCTCATGGACGCGACGAAGTCACATATGGCGTAGAAGTCAAAGTGCCGCCTCAGCCACCAGTTCTAGCGGTAGTGGATTCCTACGCAGATTCTCTGCATTTACAGTGGAGTGATCAGGGAGACGGTGGCAGCCCAATTTTAGGTGAATAACTACCATTTCACCATTTCATTTCATTTCATATGAATGTAGAACATTGTAGACACGCTAGTGCCACTAACATAATTATGAAGAATTTTTGCAAGAAGAAACGTAATGTAAAAAGGCCTGGCATTTCTTGAAAAAGTTCACAGTAGGTACCCAGTATAATATTGTAGTATTTGGTTCACAAAAGACTAAAAAAAGCTTTAACTAAGCCAGCACAAATACCAACAAACCTAATTAAATAATTATTTCTAGGTTATGTAATAAACTACAAGCGCGAGCATGGAGACTGGGAAGAACTGCAGGTAGAGGCCGGTACATCAGAGCACGTACTTCCTAATCTTTGGTGTGGGACGCGCTACCAGCTGTACATAACCGCTTTCAACCGCATCGGCACGGGCCTGCCCTGTGATATTGTACACGCGTATACTAAAGGCACAGGTAAGTCCTGCGTTCTGCCTTTAGCAAATTGATATCGCTAAAAAATTATCTGCCTGCGAGGGATAATAGATTTAAAGTATTATAATTTTATTTAACTTTCTTAAGGTACACTTACACGGACAATTGAAACTCCTCAATTCCAGGCAATTTAGTCAATTATGACGGCACGACCACATGAAACAATTTACTGTAATACCTAGCAATTTGAAAATTTCCGCAATGTTATGAAATTAAATTGCTCCAGAATGATCCATACGTGTTGCCGAGCAACAATTGCTTAAAAAATTGCCCATGTCCATAAGGCTTAAACAAAATTGTATAGATTTTTCATCGATTTTTCCAGTGCCTGTGAAACCGAAACATTCGCAAATGATAACGCTCAACACAACAACGGTCACCGTATGGCTCGACTCATGGGGTGACGGGGGCTGCGGGATTTTATACTTTGTCATCGAGTACAGAGAGATCAGCCAATCACAGGTAAATATAAAATTATTTGAGTAGAAATAAATAAAAAACGTTTATTTGGAGCCCCAGTTAATTTTAACCAAAGAGTGTGTGTAGTTTCAAAATGGAGTCCACTCAGCATTAATTTTATAAGGTTTTGATGGGAGCTCGGGCACAAAGGCACAGCGCTGTTTTTCTGTGCAGCCACAAGTTAAGTTTCAGTCATAGTTTTATTTAGATTTTTACGCGAAATCGTACCCTAATGCTAAATCACTTTGCGGTGTGTTTGTACCAAGGGTAATTACTGATAACTTCTATTCCACCAGACCTGCCTAATCATAAATTCCTAAATTGACCTAGCTGAGGGATCAACAATTCACGTCACGGCACCAGATTTTTTTTTGAATAACAAGAAAATTGTTAAGGGAGACAACAATAATAAACTAAGATAATATATCATTTCCAGTGGCGCCTCGTGTCAAACAGCGTGCAAGCCACGGAGCGAGTTTTCAGCGTCACGGGACTGTCGCCCGCCACGCACTATCAGTTGCGAATCACGGCTCACAACAACGCGGGACATGCGCTCGCGCTTTACAACTTTACCACGCACTCGCTTAGTGGCAGTAAGTAATTTTTTTTTAGTTAAAGCGTATGAGATTTGACGAAAATCGAGTAATTTTAGTAATATAAAAAACATCTACTGACTTCATTATCCTAGTCCTTTGAGTAGGCAAAATTTTCTAAGCCGGGAGAGACTATCCTTATTTTCACTGTTTTAAAGAACGTGATTATTGTAAAGCCAGTTTGCGACTAAAGCATTTTTGCATTTGAATTTTTTTCAAGCACAAACAAAAGTATAGATACCGGCAGTTCCCGGCATCGTAGAGCAGTCGCGTCTGCCCTACGATGCAAGTGCGAGCTCGCGCAGAGGTCTTGTTCCACGCGCTCGTGTACTTTGTACGGAAGTAGCATTCCATTAAAATAAATTAGGCATAATCGTTATAAATTATGATGTACCTATAACTATATTTTTGTACCACTATGCAAAACAGCAGTAGCAAGCAAGGTAAAGAAAAGCAACAAAAAGCAATTGGGATGATGCCTATGTCAAAAATAAATTATTTCTTAGTACTAGTTATTAAATAGAAGGTCTTCCGAAATTTGTTAAATCCACATACGCTACTAGTTTTAAGTTTGCTAACCATTTTAAAATTATAGATTTAACTAAAAAAGTACGTCAAATGTTAATGACATGTTCCTTTACTAAGTGAGCGTTTTGACGTTTGATAAAAAGTTGCTGATTTGACTAGTAAGTAGTTATTATTTTGTCCCCTATTGTCCATCCAAAACAAGCTACTAAACTAAGCGAAGCTATTTCCACTATTATAGTGCTTGAAGGCGAAGTGTCTCCTGCCGTCCCAGCAGCGGGCACGAGATCCTTCGGCGGAGCTCGAGTGTTGTTACCTGCAGCACTTTCCCTCCTCGTTCTGGCGGCATTAGTTGCAATTGTGCTTCTAGTACGAAGGAACAGTGAGTACCTGTTTAAAATAAAACTTTATTAATATCTTTTCAATAAACTTTAGAAAGAATAGAAAGATTTTTATTCAAATAAACTATTGAATCGTGAAGTAAATCTATAACTATGTATACTCTATCCGCGGAAATAATTTAGTGTAGCGCTCTCTGTTATGTAGATGGAGGCAAAAATCTCAGTGGTCGTTTTGAATCACCAACCAATCAAACAAACACATTTTCAAAAACATTCGAAATTCAATTAGAAAAGTTTCGTTTGTGATTGGTTGGTGACTCAAAATGGTTAGCGCCCACTGATATTTTTTCCTCTATCATTTGTGTGGGATGACGTAACAGAGAGAGCGCTGTACTAACTTCTTTCCGCGGATAGAGTGTAGTTCGGAATGCCCTACCTACCGAGAAAAACCAGCAAGAAACTCTGCGATTACTTTAGTAATTGGAGTGTCGCGCATCGCTTTATTAAGCTATGATAAGAAAGATGGCGACAGTACTTTTAGCTACAAAGGCATCAAATTAGAACCCCAAATTCGTTTTGGATATGATTATATCAAAATAATTTAGATGCCTGGGAACTCTTAAAATTTTTGATTCGAAACTTTGTTCGATCTTACAATAATTTTGATGTGAAAATACTTGATTCTTAATTTGGTTTTTCTCCAGAAGCTGGTCCAACGGAAACGGCGCAACCAGAGAGCGGTGTTGGTGAATCTCCATCAGTCGCTCAGCTGCAGAACAAAGTGAATCGCGATCAGCAATACTTGGCGACCAGAGCACAACATCCGGCACCGCAACATCATTACAAACATGCTTCTAATGGTATGTGCTGCTTTAGACCCCACTTAAACCGATATAGGCCAGGGACAAATCTGCCGCAAAACTTTTGCGTTTTATCCGAGCAGGAGAGCAACACATCTCTTATTTCAATATGTTACATTGCAGCTTAATTCCTTGAACATGTCCGCTCGCGATTGATCCACTATCATCATACCGAGACATTTCGAGAAATCATTCTGCTCACGATCATGGTCCCAAAACCCATTTACCTTACTAATAATTCTACTTTGTTCTTTTTTCTCTTTGAAATCAGCTCCGTAATAAAAAATTATACCCTTATTTCAAATTTTTTATCATTCTACTCAGAATCATTATCCAATTACTATACTTATTTTACTTTGATGACAGTTTATTTTTAAATCAGGTCCGTGGACAAAAAATTTAAACCAATATTTCAGAGTAGATTTGTGTATCGTTTATAGAATACATCGAGGATATCTGTCCGTACGCGACGTTCCAGCTAACAAAGCCTAGCGCATACAGCGAAAGCAGCTATAGCGGGAACGTGTACAGCGGCCCCTACCACTCCGTGCGAGGTTCATTCGTCTATCATGACCTCAAGCAAAACGATAAATATAAAGTAGGCCTTCAATTTCATAATTTGCATGGTAGAAACTTGTACTTAGTTGTTTTAAATTTTTAGGGTACAACAAGGTAATATTTTCGGACCAATCTTCTTCCTCATCTTTATCATTAATTTTTATAACATTATGTTTATTCTAAGTGACGAATTGAATGTGGACATTTTTACTATAGGTATTAGGACTAACTTTACTCTAATAATAAACCCGAATGCTAAAAAGATATTATATTAAATATTATCGTGTTACAGGGTAAAGAACCAGAATATACAAAAGTACGAAGAAAAGGAAATAGGCTAAGAGATCCACATTCAGAAAGTCAAGGTACGCATTATGATTGCAAAATTCAAGTCGAATAAAGCTTGTTTATAAGTAGTTAGGTACATTAGTTTTATTTTACGTAGATGCACCTTCTATTACTTGAGTTTACTACCCATTTATGTTATAAGTATTGATATTTGAATTTGACAAAATGATCGCCTTTTATGCAACCTGATGGGAGCGTAACTGGTGTTGTAATTTATAAAGGTAAGCATGCACATATAATGTATTGTATTATCCTTATTAATCTTTGATTTTTTTCATTATATATATCTAGAATTCTTCTCATTACTGCCATGAACTAGATCTATTGAATGAACCTTTCATTTCCTCAGCTTTTAAATATTCAGCATTCATCCATCTGTCGTCGTCGTTTACATCACCATCGTCTCTAACAAAAGAAAACAATCACGTCATACATCTTTTTCTACTCAGACACTCTTTACGTGCTTTTTTCGCTGTGTCAATGATATTACAAAAACGACAGCTGACAGAAACAGTTTCTTTATATACATAATATAGCCACATTTATATTTAGCACGACTTTGATACTCTAAAAAGGATTCTCATCATAAATCACATCAGGATTTTAAAAATAAATTGTCGTTTCCGTAATATCAACACAGCGTCATATCCCAACGTATTGAGCATCACGTTATCGTATCGGTGTCGTTACGTTGCAGAGTCGGACAACTTGGGCTCGACGGACTCGGAGGTGAAGAAGATACTAACGCTGCACCTGCCCATTACAGAGTACGAAGACGACGCGAGCGACGACGCGAGCGCGCCGCACTCCGACAGCGAGCCGGGCGCGAGGCTGCGGCCTGCGCACCCTACCGCTTGTAATTTATACTTTATATGAACACGATGATGCTCGCGACTCATGTGGATTTACGTTTTTTTATGTCGGAACTCTTTGATTTTCCGAGATAAAAAGTCGATGTCCGTCACCGGGTTGCAAGCTATCTTTGTACTTTCATAAAAATCGGTTAAACACATCTCTTTGATTTTCAGAGATAAAAGTACCTAACCTATGTTACTCCGAGATGTAATCTATTTCTGTACCAAATTTCGTCAAAACCGAGCAAGTGATCTACGTATCGTACGAATTCAAAATGGCGTTGGTTTTGTAGAATTATGTGAAAGCTGAAAAGGACAGTTAGAGTTACTGCGACTTGCTTGATGTCATCCTCCACCAAGTGTGTTATCTTCCAGAGCGAGATCGCCATTCCAGCACCTTGGGACCCCAACGTCTATCGGTATTTCGAACTATATGCCCTGCCCATACATCCATATGCCCGGCACGGGCCGGTGTCATGCAGCAGTGACACCGACGCGACCAGTCAGCCTTGCAATCACGCCCAGCGCGGTCATTATAGGCGAATTCTTGTAATGGGATAGATATAACAACAAGTAATTATGTTATGCAGACCCGAGCGTAGAGCGGGAGTCGTCGTCGTCGTCGTCGGGCGAGTCTGTGGGCGGCGCGGTGCGCAAGGCGTTCCCGTCGCGCAAGGGCAAGGCGGGCGCGCTGGGCAAGCGCCACGTGCGTTCCTCCAGCGGCTACAGCAGCCACAACGATGAGACCACGTTTAGGTGAATCCTGAAACACTTTCAACTACACGCCAGAACACATACGATAAGATTGTATGGAAATTTATTAACTGTTTAGTTGGTTTTAGTTCGTTTGAACTCTATTCATATCTACAGCCATTACATACGTATCAGACACATAGGTACAGATTAGATGTTCTATTTCATGAACATAAGAAACGGGAGACAATTTTTTCCCCCTAATAATTCCTAAACGATTTAGCTTCATTGTGGAACGACGGTAGGTGTTTTGCTAAAAGATCGGCAATGAAGTCTCATTTTCAAGCTTTTTTGTTGATCCTATGCACACACGCCTTGTTCTGGCAATGCGCTATATCGAAAGTTCAAAACTAATTTGTTAGAGTTACATAGGGTTACATATTTAGTTGTTTATTTACATTATTAGCACTATACAATACATACACATAACAAACACCTTGGACATCAATTGATATTTGTTACAAAAATATAATTTAAATGTAATTACCCTCACTTTTAAACAATTCGAAATACTGGAAAAATATTCCTGCACACAGTGTAACACTTTTTATTTGAAAAAATTATGTTACGTTACAAGCACTTCGTTTTCATTATTTTTTTACTTCGAAATACTGGAAGAATATTTCACACAGTGTAACACAATTGGCTATAGATATAGTACCAAAATAACCCCTGGTATTACACAGTAGCAAAATATTTCTCGATCCAGTATATCGAACTACCCGTCGTACACCGAGCACATCCACCCTCCGTCGCGGTTTTCAGACGACACCGAGTGCGAGGGGCACCCGCGCCGCAAGCGCGCGCACGCGCTCGCCAGCGACCCCAAGATGACACGAGAAGCCTTCCAGATTAACGTGTGAAACACCCCTAAGGTAAACCCCATATCACGGAAACGCAACTCGCAAAGATTGGCAAACCTCGTGTTTCAAACATTGTTTCTAAAAATACGCGTAACTTTTATGCATTTTTGGCGAATGGTATTGGCGAAAAGTGTCTGCAAAATAACGTAGATTGTTGTAGATACGCTATATTTTTTACGATTTTTAATACTGAGAAAGAGTGGTTTAAATTTGTATTATAAATTATTATCGTACTTATAGAAATTTCTAATACCTATAAGTAGTTTTTTATTACAATAATTATCAGTACCTATTTTTAAGTTACTTGCCGATAAAAAATATAGCGTATTTTTCTTGTCTTATGCTGACGTAATGTATACTTACTGCTGGTCTCGTTCAACATTTAACGAATTAATTCAAAATGTTCTTGGAATCTAAGCCGAAAGTATTGAGGATTACTTAACGGAAATTGTGATGATTCTTCGAAACAATTCTAGTCTGATTCTACTGATGATGTATTCAACTTTTGTGATTCAATTGTGGGGTCAATCTACAGTTTACAAGTTCCATTTGATACATTGATAAAAGCTGTTCCTATTTACCTATTTACGATCAAATTTTGACAAGGAAAATGGTGATTAGATTTATTTATACGAACTATACTTTGAACTTCTGCGTAAACAGATTGGCCTCACAAAAACTCTTGCCAAAATAACTAAATATTTCTAGTCATGTAAATATACTGTAGATAGATAGTTATAGTAAAACAATTACTCTCACCGCGAGACGGTTGTCAAAAATCTATGTATCGAAAGGTTCATCTAGCTATCTTTCAGACTTCTGTTATCGGTGCAGTAATACTACCATTGAGTTGACAATGTGTGCAACTGAATTATACACGAATTAATATATTATTAATATTACCCATAAAATATTGATTTTATAAATTGATATGCTTCGCGATTGACAACGATATATTTGTATATATCACTTGATATGCATGTCTAGATTTCTTACGATCGTCTCTTGGACTATTAGTGCCACGTATAACAATAATCATTTTGTACTCTGTACTCAAAACTCCGAGATATATAAAGAACTTTATGGATACGTTAATGCGATATTATAATATAACAATAATGATAAGCAGGGTGCCTACTAAGCGCGGCAATATTGCGATGCTATGACAGCTCTCTTGATGTGAACGTCTACCTCGAAAGAGCGATGCGCATTTGCCTCGGTCGAGGCGCGTCTACATCAGCCGCGCTACCTAAAGCAATGCCTCACGCCTTTTGTACATTATAAGACACGAACACTAGACAATAAAAGATTAGTATGAGCGTGTCTGATTCATATCTGATCCGACATAGGAAAAAATATCTTGTATCTAATGACGTATGATTTCATGTAACAACCAATAAGACATTTCTCATAAGACAAGTAATTTTCTTATAATGTGTCTCACGATGCTGCTGTGCTTAGTAAAGACGCTATTTATTAATGAATAGGTATTTCAAAAAAGAGAAGTGTCAAAGGTTCTAATTGCGACGTTTTGTAAATATTGTTGTAATAAATGTGTATTGGATATCAAATGTAAAATTAAGGAGAACAATAATTAAAAGTAAATTTATATTTTAAAAGTTTATACTTAATGCCTTATTGACCAAAGTCGTAAAACTAGTTGCGGATACGATTCCAGAGTTGTATCACATATTTAATTGTTGGTCTAAGAGGTGGTGGACGATTTCTTCATAGCGTCACATATCGGTCTAATCTGCATCTATAGTACGCGACAGGTCGTGATGCCAATCGGGGTGAAGACGCCCCGCACATCCACACAGCCCCCGCGTTTACCCGATGCGGGATAGCGCAGATGATGTGGGGGTTTGCGGGGCGTGCCCACACCTCATACCCCGATTTCCATCTCGACCTGTCGCTTACTATACAAACAAAAAGATTTCGGCAATCAGGCTATGCCAATCCGATCCTTACCTACTCCCTTATTAACGCTCAAGACGATAATATCCACGCGTTATTACGTACTAAGAGAGAGGTTTTAATAAAAAAAATGTAGCGGTAGAAAGCTTGAAAAAATCGTTTATCAGCTCTCAGTCTATATGGATTGTTTCATTGTTGTAAAGTTTATGGAAACTGCTCGTTTTCATTGGGAGATAAAAATCTTATCGCTGTCTATAAATAATAACCTTAAGACATAAAAATATGTAAATGGTAAATTTTAAAATACCCTAAACTATTTAAACGTAGATGTAATAACGATCAAATGTATAAAAAAATATGAAAAAAATGTTTTTCTCACATTTTCCACATACCTAATTTAAATAATAATTGTTAATGTGTGAATGAAAGTATTTTAACGTATTTTAATCAATTTTCACAATTTCTCTGTCGTTTTAAAAATCTATAACATAATAATTACTTGATTAAAATCGTTTAAATATTTTTATTTTTACTTCCTATGTGAAGTTACAAAAATATCTACGTTCTACATTGTATTAAAATATTTAAAGAACATCTGGTTATAACTATTCCAGTGAAAAAATTGCATACCGAGTAAACGAGTTTTGATTCCCATTGAAAGCATTTGTATAGAAAAGGGGATGAACTTTTCACCCGAAATTTATTTACTATCTAGAATATCACACCTATAAATTCTCCACACGCTCCTCTAAAAACAAAATGTACTTTACTTAAGATTCAATTTTTCAATTAAATAGACTAAATTTTAACGTAAGTGTTATGGAATTTGGAATCTTAAGTACTGTTGAATAACATACCTTATATATCAGCTCTTAACCTACAATAAGGATGTAAAGTAACGGTGTTAGAATATACAATCCTCATTAACAGTAACACAAGACAATACACTTACCTATAGTTTGGTGAATACGGCAGAAAGTTAACTTTGTAATTTTGTACAGTGGATTGGTATTTCTGAACGGGTGCTAGAGACAAAATCCGTAAACGCAGAAAAAAGACACCTGCATATTTTACAAGGACATAATAAAAAAAAACCGACGAGGGTTACGTACTACAGTCGTATTTTTTCATCTAACCCTAAATTCACGGTTTTCAGATTTTTTCCCAAATGTCAGCTATAAGATCTACCTACCTGCCAAATTTCATGATTCTAGGTCAACGGGACCCTATGGGTTACTTGACAGACAGACAGACAGACAACAAAGTGATCCTATAAGGGTTCCGTTTTCCTTTTGAGGTACGGAACCCTAAAAAGCATAAAAACTAATGTAGGCTTATAAACTTTCACATTCGATTACCAGTTTTACCACAATATTGTTGGAGTACAAGACATATAAGGATATATCAGTCAAATTTTCGTCAATGGCTCAGTCAACGACGGATTTTCAACACAAAACTATTCGACAGTACCTAGTACAGTACAGTTATTTCGCCATTCATGCCCACTACGAAATACCACTGCCACTTTACTGTGTAGTTCTAGATTGGGTGTTGCATACGTTTTATACGGTACGACACGTTTTTTATGTGGGATTGCGTGTTTTTTTTATATAATTTACAATCGTTTACGTTGACTCTCTTTCGTAATTCCAACGAAGACTGCCCTATATTTAATTGAGATCTATTTTATATATAATCTAGTCACAAATACCTAATGCTAGTTAATCGAAGTTAATCCTTTAGTAGTTTTAGCAAAATGTAATTTAGTTCAAAGATTAAATAATTTATCTCATAAGTCATGGATATGAGGAATAATCTATAAGGTTTTCCAAGCGAAATGTTGCAGATCATATAAAGTCAAAGACAAGGCCTAGGCAGTCATAAAATGGCCCGACAATTTTATTGCGCAATAACGTAATATTTATAAATATTATTGCAACGATATTGTGTTGCGATATTTATTGATTGTCTGGTCCTTGCCTTAGTTAATTAAATAAGAAGTTCGACCACAAACGCACAAAACAAAAGTTACGTTCACTTATATGTGCTGTTGCATTTGACACGTCAGATTTATTGTATTATTAACTAGTAATAATTATGTATTTACTTTTTACAATACACATCTTAAAACGGCCACATATAAAATGCAAGTTGGCTAACCTAACAACCTATTCTCACAAATCAACAGCTTATATTGTCTCTAGTGACTTTCGAGAGTCTCTATTTAAACATTTTGACGTCATCATACAAAATCATAACCACGCTTTTTTCATTCCTTTTATCTGTCATTTAGGGCGCACGCGAATAAGCAACTTTTATTTCCGGAACAGCACTTAATCACCTAGATTAAGACGCAAAATATCACGTCGCAACATGGACTATTTTTCATAAGCAGTAATAGAATTGGTATAGAAGATAAAAGTGCTTACAACTTAGAAGTACCAAAGTTGATCGTCTGAGGGCGCCCTCAATGATGCCAATTCGGTTATACAAAATCGTAATACAAATCGCAAGTATCGTTAGACGTAAATTAATTGTAAGACAGATCTAAAACCAATAGTTAATATACCATCTTTTCCCCAATGTTATATGCGGAAAAGGTTGGCCGTTTCCTTTTCCTGTCATTCCTGTCCTTTTCTGTCATTTTGGTTTTTTTAGATTTATGTGGACGTAACTATCGGGCTCATATTATTATATTTTGTGTCATAATATATTATGGACTACAACGAAAACTCGCACGTCAAGACACGAATTTCGAATCAATCCATGTCGCATCCTCACGAATTTCATCATTTTCGATCAAGTCAATGTACCATATCATTTTTAATGTTATGTTAATTATACATTGATACACGTACATAGATTAAGAAGCTAGTTAATCATGTTGTTACAGATATGTTTTTATAAAAACCAAATGAGTTATTAGGAAACAGTACGATGTGAACGAAAATAAAAATTCATTTAATTGAGTTTGATGTTTTATTTTACATTTTAAAATATCGTATACTTATTATTATTTTTAATATGATTCAAAAATTATCATAAATTATTATTTTATTATGAAAATATGTGAAAAATTAATTCAATCAATCAAGGGACAGAATCAGCTGTCGAATACGTTTTTCTTAGTGGGGGGCTGGTTTAGACCTTTTTTGACATCTAGCATTTCGGTCGCGATTGGTCATCGCTAAAATACTCGTCGACTATTTCACTATCAAATAATAAGATTTGTGTTGACATATCGTGATGAATAGCTAAATGTCACTAAAGAAGGTAATAAAGCCCGAAAGTGATCAGGCATACACCGACAAAGCCGGACGAGTAATTCTGGTTTCGCCTAAATCAAATTACCAAATACAACTACATAAATAGCAATTTTATTTCATTTTATTTTAATTTATTTATTCATTACTTTTATGCACAAACGAATACAATATTTCAGTTTATGCCTCGCCAAACTTGCACAGCAGTTTGTTGACGGGTATGCGCTCAGAAAAGCCTACTATCACGCCACGACGACAAAAGCCAGACATGCTAATATCGTCTAAATTACATTAATACATTAAATATATCGCATATGTATCATTACACCACGAGTTTTATACAAAACTGTAACATATATATTACACGACAGATTGAAATGGCAATCGGGGAGGGAACGCCCCGCACACCCGCACGTCACCCGCGCTCGCCCGCACCAGGTTACTGGGTTACACCGCAGCGCGGGTGACGTGCGGGTGTGCGGGGCGTCTCCCCGCCTCATACTCCGATTGCCATCTCTATATTATGTCGCCGACCTTGTTGTTAACTTTGCTCACTTGTATCATAAATATTATGCTTATAACATACTTTTAAAATACTAACTACATAAAAGCGATTAGTGTAGTATAATGTAATCTACTATCAACTATCTAGATTCAACAGCACTGTTGTGCAGCCTTTCTAGAAACTGGCATACCAGACATAAGCAAATGTATCACGCGCTGATATTCTGCTAATACCTGGCATGCCAGCTTACCATTCACTGGCATGTGTATCACGGGCTTAGATTGAGGAAATTTCAGTTTGTGATACACATGCTAGTTACTCGCACAAAAGCATGCCAGTTACAAGCAAGAACGAGCTACTCGCGTGTGTATCAAGATTCGGCCAGTAGTTCGCGTGCCAGTACAAGGTATACCAGTATATCGCAAGGCGTTTGACTTTTCCCCCTAAGAAGTGGGACGGGGAATTCGCGTGCCAGCTACAAGTACGCGAAGCACGTGTTTTTGTCCTAGTTTTTATTTGTATTTATTGGCGTCTTTTGCGTCTATTTCTTGCCATAAAAATTTTCTTCACTAATATAATCACGAGTTATATTGTAACACTATTAATTTCTTCATTATTAATACTCATTTTACCAGATTCATTTTTGGAATACCAGACACAAGCATGTGTATCACGCGCTGACATTCTGCAAGTAGCTGGCATGCCAGCTTACCAGCACCTGGCATACCATTCACTGGCATGTGTATCACGGGCATTAGGCATCGTTCGTGTCACTCACTCAGTCACTGTCACTGTCACTGTCCTCGGCCGTGAAGTCGAAGGGGCGGAAATTCTTCCGGAAGGCCGCAACGTGCGAATCCTCCTCTTCGCGGCTGAGCAAACACTGCTTCCAGTCCGCTTTGTCTTCGCAGTTGAGTATCGGCGGGCTTGATAATACATCTCTGAAATATATCCGAAAAAAACTATAGAACTCACTGTGAGGGTAAAAGCTTCTATGTTTATTGTCCCCAACACAGGTAGGAACGATCAGCAACTATGAAGCTTGGATCATCGTGGCTTTGGCATATGACAAGTAACAAAAATAATATCTTTCGTCAAAGTATAAAGTGTATTTTTTTTCTTCGGAATAGTATTAGAAATTAGGTCATGCATTGCCAGACACTTACTATCGTGCCAGACACCATTAAACTTTAACACTATTAAAGTAAACAGAAACTCAGTAAAATAGAGTTCAAATTTTTCACAGAACGTGTATTTCTATTATTATAGTCTTAAATCTACTACTAGCTTTTGCTCGCAACTTCGTCCGCATGGACTATATAAATTTCTTGAAAAGTCCTTTCTTAGTGGATACCTACCCTTTACAAAGAACACACCCTTCAATTTTCATGTCTCTAGGATCAGCGGTTTAGGCTGTGCGTTGATATATCAGTCAGTCAGTCAGACAGGACTTTGAATCTTCTAAATATATAGAAGGCAAAGGTGACTGACTGATCTATCAATTCACAGCTCAAACTACTGGACGGATCGGGCTGAAATTTGGCAAGCAGATAGCTATTATGACTAGACATCTGCCAAGAAAGGATTTTTGAAAATACAACCCCTAAGGCGGGTAAAATAGGGGTTTGAAATTTGTGTAGTCCACGCGGACAAAGTCGCGAGCATAAGCTAATTTCATATATACAGATTGCTTCTACAACAACAAATAACAAAAATGTCATAATGACCGCCACGTAAATTTTAAAAAAAGACACAATCTTGTAGTATGGTACAGAACCTTATGTGTGCGAGTCTGACTGGCGCCTTACACCTACCTGCCAAACTGTAGAGGGAAGTATTTGCTGGTCTTAGCGTATATCTGTTCGCCGGAAGGTAGTTCCGCGTGGAAGTAAGGCGCGCCGGGCAGCGTCACTTGTGATATCTCTGTGTAGGGAGGCAATACTTCCATTTGTATGCTGTTTATACCTGCTTCGTCCTGAAAACGTGTTTTTAATTATTATTTAATACAAGTAGTCTTCAAATTTATTGGCAGTGGTCACTTGAAATAAAAGTACTATACTTTTTTTTATATATATTTAATATCTTTTCGCCCCCATGAAGAGATGGTGTGCTCTTCATGGATCTCTATTGTTAAAACAAATATAAGTAAATAAGCATACCTGAAAAACCTCCAATATCTGCTCGTTGCACGCCTTAGGGACAGGCACGCATTGTATCTGCATATGCGAAGTGCGATAGTTCCTCTCAAAGAACACTACCAGTTTGTCCATTGAAGAGTAAAACTTTTTCAACACATCTTTGAATCTTTTTATTTCGTTATTTACTTCATCGGGTGCCTAGAAACAATATTTTTTGTTTTGATTTGATAACAAGTTGACTGCAAAGTTTTTTTTTTATTCATTATAGGTATACGCTTGACCACAATCACACCTGATGGAAAGTGATGATGTGGCCTAAGATGGGACGCGTTTACCTAGAAGATGCCTATTCACTCTTGTTTTAAAGATACCCGGGTTTTAATTGGTAGGAAACACATATCGCGGAAGAGTATTCCAAGTGATGATAGTAAAAGAAAAGTGAGCTTAAATGGATGGAGTTAAAGTTAAATCATAAATCGATTTGCGGCCAGCCCAGCCACAGCCAAAGCCTCCCACCAGACTAGACCAAAAGAACTCTCAAATTACCCTGACTTCAACTTATAACCTTTTACCTCCAACTTATAAAACCGCAGCGCCATTCACTGCTTCAGATAAGGCTGAAACCACAACTCTGCGATGCGACGTCGAGTCGTAAAAATCTACGACGTCGCACAATGCCCTGTGCCCGATGCGGCGCCGCACCGTACAAACTTGTGATGCGACGACGTTTTACTGTTCAGTCGGAGTCCACACCTCTCTGTGTGCCATTCTGTGCTGTGTGTGTTTTCTTGATGCGTCTTAATGCAAGTAGAAGTAGGATAGTGTAATGCGGTCCATGGCTTACTAGAAATTGATGGTCAGAGTTTTCTGGTACGACGCCGTAAGCAATGAAATTTTTACGTTGCGTCAACGCATCGCATTGCGATGCGGCATCGTTATTGTGATGCGATGTCGCACCGCAGTGTTGTGGCCTCGCCCTAAGTCCTTAATTTTCATTTTAAACAAAGAATGCAGGAAAAATCATATTATTATTATCTAGTGGGATATGATTCGTTCTAGCGTGAATTCAGATTTTTTTTAATCCTGTGGAAACTCTGATTTTCCAAAATAAAAAGTATCCTGTCTGCCTCTGGGATACAAGCTATATTTGTATCAAGTGAAAATCGGTCAAATATGGATGGGCTGTGAAAACGTAACAGACAGAAATAGGTACACTTTTGCATGGCTTATATACCTTGGTAACACTCTGATGATGCGCAATAGGCAATATAAGCACGTGATATGGAGTTAAAGGTCCCTTGGGTAACGCTAAATAGCAGTGAGTTCCCACACAAATGACCAGGTGCTTTTCCACCGAAGGCGACGATAGGCAGAACCAACATGTATCTGGAAATAAAATTATTATGGAAGTGTCTATTCCATTAAAAAATTAGGCTTATGGTGCCGCCAGAAGATTGCGGCAAACAACATACAGCAAGCATTAGCAAACACCACAGATTACTTTTTATACGTCGTTTGGCCATGGTTTGGCTTGCAGCCAATCGGATCGAACGACAAGCGCTCCCAAGGGTTAGCAAGCATACGCAAACACCCGTCCACACGTTTTGCCAGTGCTTGTTATTTGTCGTAAGCGTCTGGCGGCACCTTTAAATAATATAGTTTGCGTTCAGGAACAAATTAACACTTTTTTTAACATGCTTTCTTTTCGGTTTGTTTGTTTGTCTGTTCAGCACAAACATTGCAATCGATTTAAACTAACTTTCCGATGAGCTAGTGGCTTGAAATTTTGAACACAGGTTGGAACTGGATGACAATGCAAATAACTTGCTTTCTTGTTTTGCCGTAAACTTGGAAACATAAATATAAGAAAATAATATTAATACAGAAAGAATTTATATAACTATTAAGACACGGTATTTTTAAAATTAATATGATCTTTAAAAAAAATATGTTGAAAATAAAAATATTTAGTTTAATGATCAAACCTGGATCAAACTCCTTCCTTTTTCGTTCAGGATTATCCCCGGATTTTCTTTTCCTTTTTCCGTGATCGTCGTCCCCAGCATCCATATTGAAAAAGAATTGTCCATTGCCAGTAACCTAAAAGGATTAAATGGTGCAAAAAAAACTTAAAACTTCAGTGAAATAAAACTTGAAATATTTTTAGTTGTTGGCTAAGTTCTGATTAGAAGTTATCCTTCATCAAGAAGTATTTTATTTATTTATCAAACAATGTTCGCTATTTCATCAGCTTGAATATAGGCTCTTTTAAAAATTTCATGAGAATTCTTTATTTTCTGCGATGAAAAAATTGCTTTTGTTTATCTCCGAGATGCAAGCTATATCTGTATCTGAAAATCGGTAAAGCGGATGGGATGTGAAAATATTGCAGACAGACAGACACACTTTCGCATCTCTAATAATTTATTACTATCAAATATCTATACACCATTCAAGCTACTTTGAAGTTGCAGAGCACTGACTGCCTTATAAATAAAATGCTGAGGATAGTAATCTAGCCGGAAAGGATCTTTTTACCTAAAAGACTATTGTTATTGGTGATATTTTTACATTTAGATAGTATGAAGTTATGAACTAGTTACAAGATGATGCTAACGAATTCGACCACGTGGATTTAGGTTTAGGACCGATGACCTGAAGAAGGTGGTGGGGAGCGGTTGGATGAGGAAGGCGGAGGACCGTGTTTGGTGGCGCGCTCTTGGAAAGGCCTATGTCCAGCAGTGGACGCAAACAGGCTGATGGATTGGATTGGATTTAGGTTTAAATCCCGTTAGAACTCTATGATTTTCCGGGGTAAAATGTAGCCTGTATCCATCTCTGGGATGCAAGATATCTCTAAACCAAATAGATGACGCACGCGGCTTCGTCTGTGTGGATTTATGTGGACGGACGGACGGACGGACGGCCAGACAGACAGACAGACAGACAGAGAGAGAGAGAGAGAGAGAGAGAGAGAGAGAGACAGAGAATGACAGACAGATAGACATAGTTGCGTATTTATAATATTAGTAAGACTACCTTGACCACTTTTCCTGGCTGATGCTGCTTCAACATATCAGGGTCATAAGGACAGGCAGTCTCGTCGGTCGTACTCTGCAACAGGTCCGTCATCCGCATCTTGGAGATAGGTTGTAGAGAACACGCATATATCCACTTCTCTTTGTTTTTGTTGCCCACTGGAGCCAGTGCGAAGAACCTCGTTGCACATTCTTTGTAATCTTGATGTACGCTTTGATTTCTGATTGATTATGTTATTATTAGAATTAGTTATATGGATTGTAATGTATAGTGCGACAAGGCTCTTTTGGCACTTGAATTACATTGACAGGGGGGCGCTGTTTGAGAACAAAGGCTTAGACTATTCAAACAAGAACAAAGGGGACAGTTGACGATAACGTTAGTTCCGATTTTCGCCATGCGCCAAAAGGTACTGATTTGTTCTAGAACACATTTTTTTTGTGATGTAATCACGGTTCTCTGAAAAATTCACGGTATTCGGATTGTTTCCTTTACTTGTGATATAAGACGTTGACAGACACGACAGACAGACAAGTGATCTTTTAAGGGATTCTTTTTCGTTTTGAGACACGGAACCCTAAAAATTGTAAGTTTATCGTGAAAAAATTAACAGTCGAGATTACCTGTATGGCTGTCTTTCATAGTACTTCTCTGCTGATGGAACAAAATGGTACCTTGGCTTAATGTGTATGGAAAGCCATGCTATTAGGTCTGATAGACAGTCCGGTTCCACATCTGCCTGAAATAATGCTGAATCTTGTATCAAATAATACAAGGTAGGTTTGGGTATTTATAATAGTAACATAATACTAATTTTACATCACATTAAACTGTGAACTGGCAACATTTCCTATCTCTTTTTGATCGCTTCAAAGCCTGCCCCTAGTACTTCTATTTGTTATTTATTGTTCTACTTTTGTCTTTCTTTTTATGATGGTGATAAAGCATATTTCATTCATTCATTTAATGTTTATAAAATCGCAAATTTTAGCACATTCTTACTATCAATCTATACCTATAATATTAAAAGAGGTAAAAGTTAGTTTGTATGTAAGGGGTAATCTCTGGAACTAATGATCAGATTCTGAAAATTCTTTCACTGATAGACAGCAGGGTTATCCCAGAGTGCTATCACTACCCTTATTATAAATGCAAAAGTATGTTTGTTTGTTTGTTGGTTTGTCCTTCAATCACGTCGCAATAGAGCACCGAACCGACGTGATTTTTTCTATAGGTATAGTTGAAGACCTGGATAGTGACATAGGCTACTTTTATCCCGGGAAATCAAAGAGTTCCCACGGGATTTTTAAATACCTAAATCTAAGCGTACAAAGTCGTCGGTATCAGCAAGTATATTTTACTTTTAATTTATATAAATCCCACCTGAACATAACTGAGTGTTCAATAAACACTCAATATAATATACAAACCTTCTGTAAGTCATCCTGCTGTATTCCTGAAGGCCACAAAGTTGTTATTAGTATATCAACTCCCCTGAACTCACTCTGCCCTCTGAAACAGGCGTCCCTAACTGCACTGCAGTCACTTGGCTCAAATGTACACATTGGTATGTCTTTGCCAAGTTCTCTTCTCGACAGGCCAGTCAAATAAGCTATCTTAAGCTCGGAACTAGTGGTGAAAATACCTCTCTTTCCTAAAAAAATTTTATACATAATTTAATTTTAAAACTAATCTATTTCAATCCTGGTTATGAGCCACCATATGCAATGGGCACCATGAAGCAAACTCGAAGGTGTCAAAAGGTGCATAAATCTGTGTAATATGTGTCACCACACACACACAAGCGTATGAATGTCTTCACTTTTTAAAATATGACTGTCCAGTGCGACAAGGCTATCTTGGCGCGTGGCGAAATTCGGAACTAACGTTGCCGTCAAGTGTCCCCTTTGTTCTTGTTTGAATATTCTAAGCCTTTGTTCTCCAACAGCGCCCCCCTGTCAATGTCATTCAAGTGCCAAGAGAGTCTTGTTGCACTGTAATATGATCTTTGCATAGGCTATTCTGGAGTTCTATAATATCTTTGATTTGCCTCTGTATTACGACACTAATATGATCGATGTGAGAATAGCATTTAACTGTTCTTCTAATCTCAATGATAGCATTCTTGTCTCACGTGATTGTCTAGAAATTATTTTTAGCAAAATTATCATAAATATCTGTTCCCTTCCACTCCACCTGAGGCTGCATCACATGCCATTAGGTTTAATTTAATTGCAGACTAGTGCTAGTTTATCCACACTATTGTGTAATGAAATGAAATGAAATGAAAATCTTTTTTATTCGTATAAACTTTTACAAGTGCTTACGAATAGTCGGATGCATCTACCACTGGTTCGGAATGCCTTTCCTGCCGAGAAGAACCAGCAAGAAACTCGGCTGTGTGAAAGTGTGTCGGTCCATCTAGCTTTTCATGGCCCACCTATTTTACCAATTTTCTTGGAATTTGGTATAGAGATAGCTTAAGATTTGAGACAGAGAAATACATAGGTTACTTTTTATACTGGAAAAACAAAGAGTTCAATCAAATAACACAGACAAAGCGTCATCATTCAGAGTTACATCATCTAGTAAACAAAAAAAAAACTTACCCATATAGATAACATTAGGAACAATTTCTGCTCCTTCCTCACAATAATATTGGACATGCTCAGCACTACAAGGTCCAAAAATGTATGTTGTGACTGGCACTATAAAAAATATTTTAAAATCTGTACTTGGGAAATTCTATACAACTATTACCAGCACTTAAAAATGTCATAAAAGTGATGATAGCCTATAGTCGACGCATTTTAAACTGAATTGTCGAGTTATCTGTCTGTTTCGTTTGCAAGTACAGGTTGTAGGTAAATGCGAGCGAAACAGACAGAAAACTCGACAACAGTTTAAAATGCGTTGACTATAGTGGTTAAGATGTTGGCCACCTAGTCAGAGTTCAGGATTAGATCCTGGGCACGCACCTCACACTTTTCAGAGTTATGTGCATTTTAAGCAGTTAGTATTACTTGTGTTAACGGTGAAGGAAAACATCGAGAGGAGACCTGCATGCCTGAAAGTTCTTAATGTTTTCAAAGGTGTGTGAAGTCTGCCAATCCGCACCTGGACATTTACACCATCGCCAATTCCTTCTCATTGAGAGCAGACCTATACTAAGTAGTGAGCCAGCAATGGGTTGATGATGATACATGTCATTGGGTAAAAAAGGACTCTGGTTAAGAACCTGCATTTGAGTGGTCTATCTACTTGGTGGTGGTGCAAAGTGGGATATCACGGCAGGGATGTCGTCACCCTGCTATTGGTTCATCAGTGACTGATGAATCAATAGCATGGTGAATCAGTCAACCTTTGCTACCCATTCTGTAAGTAAGTACTGTAGTCATCCTCTTTCCGATCATCCAGGGCTTTCTTCATCACCTGATGACATCTCTACGTTTGTGTTTCAGAACATAGCAAACCTTTTCTTGTTCCCATCCGATAGGCGTCTAGTTGCGAATTATCCGCGCCAAAAAAGTTCCCCACACATAACAGAACTTCAAATGTTCCTGACTTTTTGATTATAGATTCGACGCGGGAAAACAAAGTATTGAAATTTCCATTGACATCACCACATACAAGTCTGAAACATATAGTAAGAAGCCCTAAATACCTCTTATTTAAACAATTAAATTATCTATAAGAACTTATTAAATACAGAATGTAAATTAAGGTTTTAAATTAGAATTTCATTTGAACTCACGTCTTCTGCTTCTCTGCCATTTCTTATTTCAGCAATTTCAGCCAACCGTACAACAAATCACTCGTTTTAGAGAATATGTTTATAATTATACATTCACACATGTAGGTCGCTACATAATATAATATGTATTAAAAGATTTAATTTAATAATTTAATTTTTTTCTCAAATAAAATACAATACGACAAGGGAAGGGTATTTTGATTTTGCATGTCTTTTGGCACTTGAAAGTTGAAAGTATATATAATGTACTCTGTGGTTGAAACCACCGACAGCACCGACCGAGTTCAAAGGCTGCCAGCAAATAAAATCTCCTCAATTTTAGGGAATATATTGAAAATGTCCATAATTGAGTAAGTTATATTTAATTTTAACTGAATGGGAAATTGGGAAAGCCATCCCTGTTTCCAAATCAAGAAAGAATAATAAAAACCATTTATGGACCTGCAACTTATTATGTTTACCTGCTCAAATACTATATTTAACTAGTGCTAAATATAGCTATAGGATTCAAACACATTTATGCTGTATATATTATCAGGATATATCGTGATGCTATGTATTATGTAACGGCTCTAATATTTAACAAAAACACTGAATTTCAAATTATTTACTTAGCAACAGCGCATATAAGAGGACATCGTGACACTTCACAAGATGGCGGTGTTAGTTTCAATTTTGGCCACGCGCCAAAAGAGCCTTGCACTGCAAGAGCTAATGATGTTCATACTTAGGGGTGCTTGATATGTATCGATATTTCATAATGTATTCATAAAATATCAATATGTATTTTCTTTTTAAAATATAATATCATGATATATCAAATCGACCCGATATTATTAAATCATCCAATATCGATAAAAATATCGATACATTTCATCCGATATATCATATAAGACACGAAGTATATAAATACAATTATTTTACTATTTACGATATAGGCTTCTCCAGTGTTTATAATAATTTTAAAAATATCAGATATAACTATAATAATATTGTTTTGGTTGCAAAATCCATGGCTACCACAAGAACGAAAGTGGGGCCATTTATTTTCAGCTCTATTCGGTCGATCTTTATTTTTAATGGGGTGAGAGATGACAGGCCTTAGAGGACTGACATCCAGGGCCGTAAAATAAATTAAAAAAAAGCATGATGACATTTTGTGAATATTGGTGAATCTCATTATTCTGCTTATTCTGAAATCATCTGCCTCCTCTGCCAGATCTAGGCCTTAAAGGACTGTTATCCAGGGCCGTAAAATAAATTAAAAAAAAAAGATTTTGATCTTGGATGAATATTTTGATGATTATTTGCATTTTTTTCTGATTTTTTTACACTCTCTAAGTATAAATAGTGATCTGTGTTTTACACCATTTGTTTGTTGATCATGGAGGATTGCGTCTTTTGTTAAAAAAAAAACCTGTTTAATATACTAAAAGTCGGTCAAAATATCACATTATGGGATCAGCCAGTAAGTTGCCTGGTACTGGTTTAGAAGACGTTGGAGTGCCCGGACAAACTTTCCTGCGAGATGCTCTCACAAGTTGCACCGATCCGCTAAAAGCAATCGAAGAGTTTCAGCTCGAGAACGGTATCCTGCTTCCTTCATTGAGACCCATGTTGCCGTTACTCGATCTGCACGGTGTCCGTCGGCTAGACTTTCATACATCCGTGTTGGAAGAATTACGAGACAAACTCATATCACACATTAACGAAATGGGCACTAAGGATAAAAAGGAACACGAGAAGAAACTCAAGGAGCTTCTCTCTAAAAGCTTCCCTGTGGTCAAAGTGAAGGCTATCAGACCTATTATTATGAGTATTCTAAAGAACACGCCGCACATTGATGATAAATATTTAAGAGTACTTGTTCGTGATAGAGATTTGTATAATGATACAGATACAGAGGTCAAGAGACAAATCTGGCAGGATAACCAGTCTTTATTTGGTGATGAAGTGTCTCCACTGCTCAGTCAATACATTAGAGAGAAAGAGAACATACTATTTGATCATGAAAATTTAACTAATCTTTTTTTCTCTCCTTCACCAAAAGTGAGGAGACAAGGGGCAGTAGTACAGAAGCTGGCACATATGGTAGGCACCAGCATAAAACTATATGATATGGTTCTTCAATTTCTCCGTACTCTGTTCCTCAGAACTAGAAATGTTCACTATTGTACTCTGAGAGCTGAACTTCTCATGGCCCTACATGATGCTGAAGTACAGGATATAATATCCGTTGATCCGTGTCACAAGTTCACGTGGTGTTTAGACGCATGCATTAGAGAAAGAAATGTGGACATCAAGAGATCTAGAGAACTTCAAGGTTTCTTGGATAGTATTAAGAAAGGACAAGAACAAGTACTGGGTGACCTCTCTATGACTTTGTGTGATCCATATGCAGTTAACTTCTTGGCTACTTCAGCCATAAAGATATTGCAGCATTTGATTAACACAGAGGGGCTTCCCAGAGATAATACAATTTTGATTCTCTTATTGAGAATGTTGGCACTCGGTTTGAGTGCTTGGGAAATTATTGATTCTCAAGACTTCAAAGAGCCAAAGCTTGATAGTCAAGTGGTCACCAAGTATTTACCAGCCTTAATGTCTTTAATGGTCGATGACCAGGTGCGAGCACTGCATAATAAATTACCACCCGATGAAAGAGAGTCGGCTATCACAACAATAGAACATTCTGGTCCACCTCCCGATGCTTGCGAAGCTTACATGAGAGAGAGCTCTGTATGTGGAGTCCTAGCCATGTATTACACCCTTCATGCAGCCAAACTTCGAGATAGGGGAGCTATATTAAGGATCTTGAGTATTCTAGGCAGCTGTAAAGATGGTAGAGCTTACGAAGACCCATTCTTACATGCAATTGTTGCTTTACTGATACAATTACCTGAAGAGTTTCAAGGGGAAGACTTCAGTACTGTTTTATTTGATGAGTTCTTCTTTGCTGGGCTCGAAAAGGACAATGTAACCAGACATCTACTAAAGCTTTTGTGGTACATACACCCCAAGTTACCAGAGACAAGAATACAGACTTTGATGAAGGCTTTACAGCCTGGGACTCAGCACAATGAATCTGTGCATAAGCTATATGAATCTCTGCAAGTGAAAATGCATACACAGGTGGAACCAGTTGCAAGCACTAGTGAGATGGAGTATTTGGACTCTCCATTGATGAGTGTCCCTACTCCTGCACCTTATCACATTAATTAATTTTATGTACACATACTATAGTATTCATAGTTGGCTATTAAATTATAGCAAAAGAGTTATAGCAAGTTCTCAGTTTTCAAGTTCCTCTTCACTAAAATAATTTATGTGCTAAGTTTATGTCCTACAGTTGACTATTTTTTAGTAAAACAGTTATGCTAATTCTTATTTTTAGACTCAGTCTATAAAATGATGTAAAATTTCTACTCCTATACTAGATAGCTGACTATTAAAATAAAAAAAAAGAGCTGATACTAGTTCTTACTAATCAAATCTCTCTTTATAAAATATATCTATTTTTAAATAATGCTATACCTTACTGGATAAAGCTTTCACATGAGAAATAAAAGATTTGCATAATCACTGTAAAGACTTTTATTTATTAGTACTGACTTACAATAAATAAATAGAATAGAATTAAGAAATTGAGTAAAAATCAATTATTCTGTATTACAATTTACAATAGAAATAAAAATAAAATAAAAGATCTTTGGACGGATTAGAAACTGAGCACATTATTAGGCAGTTAAGACTAATTATATTATTTATTTATTTAGTTAGTCAAGAATGTAGACATTTATTTAATTATTTTATAAGTTAAATATTAAAGCAAGCCCGCCTAATGAAATATTACCGCACAATTCAGCACTTGCGGTAAAAAATAATGTAGGTCTGTAGTATGATACAAAATAAACCCTACTTAGTTCTGTTAAGGTCGATTTAGTTTGTTCAATTGGCGCAGTATTATTTCGCAATGCAGGCTCTTAAGTAAAGTGAGGGTAGTTCATATTTTCATGCGTGATGTTCACGACGATCGGGTTTCAAATCCAGTGAATGCAGCGATCGGAGAGACCTAGACCGTTCGAAAAGTGAGGGGTCTGTGTATATTGGTTCACTGCCATCGTCGAATGCGTTTGCCAAACGTCCTGACGAGCCTGCTTCCTCGCCTATTTCGGAGAAGTTTCTTCCCAGTCCACTAGAAACAAAAAATAAGGTTATACCTGTTTATTGGCTGTTGGTATTTGGTAAACATAAACATAACGTTGGGATACGTAAAAAGAATGCGCAGTGGCCCAGTGGGTGATTTATCAATCTATTTGGTGATAGAAGAAAGAGAGCAGCAGCGGCAGACTTTCTATGGCATAGACAAAATTTGTCTATTATTTGTGATTTGATCACCCCATCCCCAATCCCCATCATAAACGTAGTGATTACTAGCTTATGCCCGCGAATTCATCCGCGTGGACTACAAAAATTTCAAATTTTACCCTCTTAGGGGATGAATTTTCAAAAATCCTTTCTTAGCGGATGCTAACGTCACAATAGCTATCTGCATGCCGAATTTCAGCCCGATCCGTCCAGTAGTTTGAGCTGTGCGTTGATAGATCAGTCAGTCAGTCTCCTTTTCCTTTTATATATTTAAGATTATAGGTACTCTTTGCCCATCATGGCTGTCGTCCAAGGCATCGTTTACTTGACAAGCCAAATTGCTAAATTATTATATTTGACTTGGCCGTTTATGGACAAATTACGCCTTCCGAAAATTAATAACAATATCTACTAGATAAGAAAAATTCTTGTTTGGTATCTTTTGCTCGTAATTTCATCATCAGACATCAACCCATCGCCAGCTCATTACTGAACACGAGTCTCTTCTCAGAATGAGAAGGGCTTGGCCATAGTCCACCACGCTGGCCAAGTGCGGTTTTCCAGACCACATCTTTAAGAACATTATGGAGAACTCTCGGGCATGAAGGTTTCCTCACGATGTTTTTCTTCACCGCTAAGGTACCTACCTAAGTAATGTTTAATTGCTAAAAAAATAACTGCATAACTCTGAAAAGTTAGAGGTGCGTACCCGGGATCGAACCCCAGATCCCCGAATAGGAGGCTGACGTTTTAATTTTAACCACTACCATTAGGCGATCACTGCGTAATTTAGTTTAATTCATTTACAAATCAAATTTAAGTATGCAAGTCTTCTTATCGGTCGTGTCATTATTATTTACCCTGGAAACTTGACTGTCTTGTTGGTGAAGTGCTTAGCATGTTTGACTGCGGATTACGAGGTCGTCTCGATTCCCGGGTCGGGCCAAAAATAAACAGATATAAGATAGGTACAGTTTATTGGGTTTTTCTGTTAAGAAATTCTCAGTAAGTATAAGTACTAGCCCGGAATTAGTAAGTTGGCGGTATTACATCCCCGTGCCTCGGAGAGCACGTCGAGCCGTCGGTCCCGTACCTAATCTCTCTCCAGTCGTGTTGGAGTGCCGTCCCATCGGGCTATGAGATTGAGGGAATAAAGAGTGCACGTGTGTTTGCACTTTGCAAACACACTTGCGCTCTATAGGTAATAATATCTCCCGCCCAGTTGGGTAATCTCGCTGAGCTTTGGCCGAAATTCGGTTGCGAGGGCATTTTTATTATTTACCTACAGACCCACCACCTATAGACGTCTTAAATATCCGAACACCCCCGATCGCCAAGCTTAGGCCGTTGCTTAGGATTAAATTCGGCCCACGCCCGTTCGGTACCCTCATTTCGCCCATTGTCTTCATTCCGTGACTTTTGAGTCCACTAATCAACAAAAATATTATTGAATAAATAAATCATTCATTCATTCATTCATTCAAAGCATTCTCCCCTGT
Organism: Maniola hyperantus; assembly: GCF_902806685.2. Lineage (NCBI taxonomy): Eukaryota > Metazoa > Arthropoda > Insecta > Lepidoptera > Nymphalidae > Maniola > Maniola hyperantus. The sequence goes on from NC_048555.1 coordinate 7,919,944, forward strand.
CCCCCCCTTTCAAGCATTCTCCCTTGTATATGCGTACTCTTGAGGTTAAATTCTCTGTGTATTTACCTTAATGAGAATGGTTTATGTAGATGTGAGGCGGCGAACAGAGAAGGTCGCGTAGGACGCGGCGCGGGCGCAGCTGCTCGGTGCATGGGCGCCGACGTCACCTCGATGTTCTTGCGTAACACGCGCCAATACCGTCTTGTATGAAAAATGTAAGGGTCAATTAATTCTATGGTACAGAATCTCTAAACTAAATAGGTAGGTCTAATCTACCTGCTGTAAAGAGCATTATAAAAGGGATTGCGGGGGAAAGCTAATAGTACCTAAGTAGCCTGCCATACATTTTCTATAATACCTATTTATGTCTATGATATGACCTTATCAATTTCTATTTTAAAGAAAGCAAAACTTGTTTTTTGCTTTTCTTTAGTTTTTTTAATTAGTTAAGTACGTAATTATTGAAAAAGAGATTAGCTGTTCAACGTGAAAAAAAAGCTGTAACAAAGCAAAGTAAGCAAACGAAAGATTAACTTAGTACTAAAAATTCTTTCTGTTTTCGTGTGTTCAATCAGAACATGTCACCCATGTCACCCTAAAAAATTCTTACGAGACGTTTCACCGCGGTTAGTCATCTACAACTGAAGGGCTGGCTCATTTTTTGCGCAAAGGATTAGCCTGACTGCTCAGCGCGGAAATGCAACCAGTTTTTTTTTTAATTTATAGACTAGCGCTTGGCTGCAATCAGACTGCTGGCAAGTGATGATGCGACCTATGAAGCGCGCTTGCCTAGAAGATGCCATGTTTAGTCTTCACTTGAAGGTATTCTTGTCCTTCCATGCGGACAGATAAATAAGACATACTAAACTACTTAAACTATGTAGTTTAGTATGTTTTGATACATTAAAAAATCAATAATCTTACTTGTAAATATACAGTGCAGCGGTCAGCATAGCCAACAGAAGGGACAGAAGAACGCACAGAGCGACGAGTACAGCGCGGTAGTGGTACGGGGACACGCACACGCCTACCGCGGCCACTACAGGTGCTGAGTCCGCCGGCCCGTTTTCTTCTATCATCTCGTTACGGTTGTCGAACACCTAAAAGTACATAGATAGGTACGGTTCATACCTACTACATAATATCAAAAAAGGAGAGGTACTTTTCTGATATAGGTAAGCTCTTCTATCTGCCGTTCTATTTCTAAGTTGTTAACTAAGCTGTTAAAATACTACCTATACCGTATACCATCAACCTGTACCTTCAAGGCTCGAGCTTTGAACTCGAGATCGAAATTGTCGACAACGGACAAGTATAAATTTTTAAATTTTATCATCTACTGCTAATAGTGATGGAGTGAGTATGAAACTTGATGAATAAGTATGTATGTCGACCTAAGTATATTATTTAATTCATATGTTTCAAAACTAAATATAGCTCGTACATATTATTTTGCAAAATCATTAAAATGTGTAGAAACGAAAAAGTCAACAAAATTACCTCAATCATCTTTCTAACATGACTCGGAGTTTCAACTTCATCCTTCAGATATTTATCAACAGTTGCCTCTTCGTACGAGATCTTGTACACAGATGCTTCGCTCTTATTGTCAGTTTTGTTCGTTGCATCTTCATCTGGTTTCACAGTTTCAGTTGTGTTATTCTTTTCAGCTTCAATAGTAGAGTTGACGTCTCTTCGTCGACGACCGAAGGAAGGTTCAGATCGGCCGGTGTGGCTCGGGCAATAAGCCTGGAATAATACGAAATATTGTATGTAAGTAGACACTAGTATCTACTACACGCCTCAAACTTTCGGTGAAATATGTAGTGAAGCTGAAAAATTGTAATAAGTATGTAGAGACTTTATCAGTTAATTGTTTTGTCTCCTTTTGCTATGGATGTCTTGGCAAAATATTTGGTAACATTTTGGTAAAGGGTCTCGCTGAATTACGTAGGTACCTAAGTGGGTATATCGCGAAAGTCTGGGTAGGTCCCAGTGTACCTATAGTCCACGACAGGTAGAGATGGCAATTGGGGTATGAGAAGGGGGAACGCACACTCGCACATCTCGACCTGTCGCGTACTATTATTATACATGACTAGCTTATGCTCGCGACTTCGTCCGCGTGGACTACACAAATTTCAAACCCCTATTTCACCCCCTTAGGGGTTGAATTTTCAAAAATCCTTTCTTAGCGGATGCCTACGCCATAATAGCTATCTGTATGCCAAATCTCAGCCCGATCCGTCCAGTAGTTTGAGCTGTGCGTTGATAGATCAGTCAGTCAGTCAGTCAGTCACCTTTTCCTTTTATATATTTAGATTAAAGTCCAAGTCCTAACTGCTCAACCATGATGATGACGGGTAACTACTGCACTTTTGGATTTGAGGCTCAGTTCCGTACCTTAACCTTTGGAGGTACGAAACCCTAAAAATGGTGACAATGAATTAGTTACCTACGTAAACTTAAAACTAAAGCTACGGGAGTTCCAAATTTCCAAACGCGCTATGGTGTGAGAAAAAGCTATTCTCATTTATAAACTCAGAATTGCTAGAATATACAACTTGGTAGATTTCATTCATGTACTTAGATATTCTAAAAACTTAGCCCAAGAAAATAGATTGATAACACAAACCAAACCCATGCCTAACTACTTGTTGATTAAACTATTTATAAATAGAAATAGTCACAAATAGGTATGCGATAATACCTAGATTATGTGGAACAAACAGGCGTTAAGTATATCGATAACCTAGACTCAACCCTAGCTGGCGAGTCTGATAAGAAACATTTATTTTTATTAAAACGCATTGACGTAAATGTTATCAACTTTAATACAACAAGTAGGTAGGTAATATTATATCGCTGGCATCCTATTGTAAAATATTGTAAAATTGTATAGGTACTTAATTTTAATTCTTTGCACACGATTATAATTCCTTCTGGATTTGTGGAGTGCGGAAAAGTAAACCAAAATAAAAATCAAAATACTAGCTTATGTACGCGATTTCGTCAGCGTGAACTACACAAATTTTGAACCCCTATATTACAGGATTTTTCCAAATTTCAGCCCGATCCGTACTACGGTGGTTTGGAATTAAGATTCTAATGAGAACAGCCGGCAAGAAACTGATCGAGCAGTTTTCTTTTTCCAATCGTAACATTTTAACAAAACAATTACCTATGCCATCCTGTTAGCAACTGAAAGCTCTGCAGCCGGAGCTCAGCCGGTTGCTTCCACGCTACTTTGTCACTATAAATTCTACAATTGTATACCCGGGCACAACCGGGCGCATCCGTCACCAGCTCAATTTAGTGAAGTCATCGCGCTTCAACTACATGTACATATATTGTGTTGCCGTACAACTACAACAAAAGTACAAGGTCTACAAACTCACCGGCTGGCATCCCTCTCTACACGTCCTAACGGTAGCTTCAAATACTAAAAAGTTCGACTCGGGAATCTTAAATGCGTTGAATCTAGCTTCCAGCGAGTCACCGCTGCGTCCTTTATCTAATTCTGGGAAAACGTCCGGATCCACTGGGCATCTGAAAATATATAGATGTTGCACCGAAAGTTCATCAAATAAAGAATATATAAGTAGGTACTTATGTAGATAATACTTAATAATGTGTGACTGTCCATTTTAAAACATTTTAAGGGGTTCCAAAGGTTTTCTTTAGGGGAAAGCGAGCTGGGTTGAAGTATTTTTGTGTAGGTACCTAAGTATCGGAATTAGGTACAAGAAATTGTGGGTAGGTTTTTTAAAGAATTCAATGAGTCCCGTAAACCTTAAACAATATTATTTTTGCAGGCAGGATCTATCACTACGTGATCATTACAGACTAGGTACTATAAAAAACTAAAGGCAGGTAATCAAGTATAGTACGCGACAGGTCGAGATGTAAAAAACCACATCACTATCACGCACCGGGTTAGCGCGGGGGCTGTGTCCTCACACTCGGTGGTCCCCACCCTGATTTCCACCTCGACCTGTCGTGTATTATAGCTATACCTACCTATAACATTTAGATAACAGCCGTACTTACCCGACTCTATCTATAAGTTGAACCGAACGACCCGAATAAGGATCTCTGGCGATTACATTCGTTGCAAATATATCCGTAGCATAATTATATCCATCTTGAGCTTCAAGTCTAAATGTCAAAGGATCTCCCACGGCGATCGTGGTCGTCGGTCTGCCTTGATACAGGATGAGCAGTCTGACCTTTGAGTTCAATGAACTTTCCTCTGGCAAATACTCTATCGGTATCGGACTTCCAGACCTGTCGACCAAATCATAGCCAAATCTACTGTTAGACTTTAGATGGGGCTTTTTAAGACATAATAGATGACTTTGAATGAAACCGATTTGATTTAAGAAATTATTAATTTGGACAAAAAGTTATAGATAGCATCATCAAATTATTTCCTGTTATAACAACCGTAGGGTGATTACGTAAAACTTTGCAGTAGCGACAGCAATGCGTCAGCAGTAGCAATGCGACAGTTCATTTGCTGTCTCTCTTTTTCTTCTTCTTATTTTGCTTTGTGGCTATTGCTGTCTCTCTGAAACCACTGTTACGTGTGACGTTTGACAGTAATGATCGCGAGATTTACGCCTGTCGCAAGCCTGTCGCGAGATACGCGATCACCCCGCCGATTTACAAAGAACGGTTAAAAATATAAGACACAAAGAATTTATTCGAAGAACGGTTTCATTCAAAGTGCTAAGTTAGTAGCTGTTAGTTAATAACAGCACTCAAAATAATATAAATAAAATACACCCATACAATATGCAAATCGCTCTAATAACCTACTCTAACTACCTAGCACAGACAACATAGGAAACACACACGCAAAAAAAGAACACCCACACTCAAACATTGAGAAGCTTAGCGATTCTCTGAAACCCAATACCCAAAACATGAACTAGTTTCTAAAATTACCCTCAATTCAGAAATAGCACGCTTCACAGTAAATCACGCAAACTGTTAACTGTTAATCATTTCTCTAAAACTATGTAAACAAAACATTTGCGTCCACTTGAAAAGTATTATATTTGGCGAAAGTCTGAAAACGAATGCAAAGTCGCATGCTACCTACCTACTTTTCAAATAGACGCTAAGTATCTACACAGCTAATCTCTCACCCAGCTCCAATGTAATTCGATGTAACAACAGCCTCAGCAGGTCCTCTGAATAAACAGGTCAAATTGAACCGTTTATCTCTTGACGTCTGAACATTGTCACTAAATTGCACAACTACAATATTCGTCATTGTATCACCGTACTGAAAACATCATTAATCATTATCATTTATTCTATTTCCTAATCAATAACAATGTAACAATCAGATTTCTTATTTACCCGCTGTGTGCCACACTCAGGGTAACCATGAGCTCCGGTAATTCTCAGTACGTTAGAGACACCACCATTGCCGCGGAAGAAACATCTGTCATAGAAGCCATAAGTGTACATGCGTCCATAGAAACCTTCTGGTAATCTGAGAGTAAATTCCATTCCATCCTCGTTACATACTTGTGATACTGTTGAAGAAAATTACTGAAATTATAGTTACAGAGTTGCTATAGACTTAACTGATGACAATAGGCTACTTGACAATTTTTTTAAGTTGGTCTTAAATGGTTAATATTTGTCCTATTATATCAAAAAAATTAACACTATATTTTTTTGCGCCCTAAAAACCGTAAAACTTTAATTTAAAAAAATATTTTTCTTAGACAGGTGAAAACACTGTCGGCCATGTTTGGAAAACACTGTCGGCCATGTTTGGCCGATAGATTATCTGTGCTCTGACGTCATGCATTTGTAAACAACAGTATAACCCTGTGGTTATACTGTTGTTTACAAATGCATGACGTCAGAGCACAGATAATCTATCGGCCAAACATGGCCGACAGTGTTTTCACCTGTCTAAGAAAAATATTTTTTTAAATTAAAGTTTTACGGTTTTTAGGGCGCAAAAAAATATAGTGTTAATTTTTTTGATATAATAGGACAAATATTAACCATTTAAGACCAACTTAAAAAAATTGTCAAGTAGCCTATTTAAATTTCGATTACCATCTAAGCAATCATCAGCGCTTCGTCCAAGTGCTCTTTCGTAAAAATCGTATTCATTTGCCGTATTATCAAAATGTGCTGGATTGGCTGCATCTAATTCACGAGTATCGCGATCACTAAGTTCACAATTGTCACGTGGTTCGGCTCCGTAACCTGCATCCCTACAAATGTTTACATTACATTAGTAGCATTTCTTATCCCAAGTTGAGCAATCCAAAGCTATATATAAAGTGATACCTGTAGTTGAATGACCGACAAATGAAATCGCGAGCTTCAATACACTCCCGTTGGCAATGTGCCAAAGATTGAGCTGTTGTGAAACGACGTACAAATCTCCGTTGCATACGTTGTCTGCCAACTTGTCTGAAGCTTTCTTCTTCACACCTAGAACCTTGCCATGGCCTTGGAGCAATAGGAGGTCTGCCACCAATGGGGCCGCCAATTGGTCCACCAATCGGTCCTCCAATAGGACCACCTATTGGTCCCCCAATTGGCCCTCCAATATGACCACCTAAAACACCACCAACCGGAGAATTTACTGGAATTCCAACGGGGGGTATTGGTCCATCTGGTTCGTAACCACCGTAACCACCTAAAATAGATCAATTATTTTTAATTAAACCTTTACATTTATGATACCAGCAAAATCAAATTCCAAAGTTATGGATAGGAGGAAATTCCATAAAAATACCTTACCTATAGGTCTATCTAATGCTGGCGGTGGATAGCTTCCACGATAACCACCTGGTCTTTCTACAGGCCTTCTTGATCCAAATGGAGGCCTTGGCTCAACAGGGTACCTAAAAATTAACGGTACAAATAAATTCAAGGAATTTTGAACGTAGTGAATTTTCAATTAGGTATTTAATTTACCTGTCTGTTCCAGGACGAACTCCTCTATCAGGATATCGGTCTCCAGCCGGGAATCTGTCTCCGGCAGGGTAGTCCTGGCCATAGTAACCACCTCGTCCATAACCTGCTTATAAGATGACCAATAGAGAACACTGTTCAAGAATAATCAATTCAAGTACCACTACCTTTGTACGTAAAATAAATAAAAATAAAATGAAAATCTTTTTATTCGAATAAACTTTTATAAGTACTTTCGAATAGTCGGATGCATCTACCACTAGTTCGGAATGCCTTGCCTAAAGACAATCATAACCTTAATACTTTAAGTTCGCAATAGTTAAATAGACATAATAAATAATTTATTACAAATAGAATATAATTTTGTTAATAAACAAACACACAATATTATATTTCTTTATGACTAAAATTTTCCTCTTCAGGAACAAAAGATCGATCGTAAAAGTGCCCTACATAAATTCGTGCAAATAAAACATCGTGCTTACCAGGATATGATGATCCGGTCGGCGGATATTTATCATACATATCAGGATAACGGTCACCGCCCAAAGGTACAGGGTCCCGATTCACGCCAACAGGGTACTGACCGTACGGGTACCGACCCCAATCACTAGAGCCAGAAAAACGGTCCTGATTGTACCTATCAGGATATCTGCTAGACCATGATGGTCTGATCGGCCTCCTCTCTGGTACCGGATACCTGTCTGCTGGGTATCGGTCTGGAGAATATCTGTCAGGGTAAACGTCGATAGGATATCTACTGACAGGATATCGATCTGAGGTTGGGTATCTACCACCAATATCATTCGGTGGATCATAAGGAAGCCGTCCTCCGTCAATTGGGTATCGGTCTCCTACTGGGTATCTGCCACCAGGGTACGCTGGGTATCTGTTGTCGACGCCTGGCGGATACTGGTCGATCGGTGGAGGGTAGCGGTCTACTGGGAATCTATCCGGTCCAACGCCAGGAGGGTATCTATCATCCGGGTATCTGTCTGCTGGATACCGGTCGCGATCACCCGGATATCTATCAGGGTAAGGTTCAGGACCGATCGGATACCGGTCATCTGGGTACCGGTCGGGCCGTGGCGGGTAACGATCGTCTTCGTAGTACCGGTCGTCATCCGGATAACGATCCACGTCGGGTGGATACCTGTCCCGGTCCCTATCCCGATCCCGATCCCGATCCCGATCTCGATCTCCGCCTTTACTACCACCTTGAAGATAGAACAGATAGTATTAGTAGTACAATGACTGCAATATAAAATGCATATACTACTACAAATTTTCTAATTGGGGCTACTTTAACGTTTATTTTGACTATTAGCAAACTACTTCAAATGTTAATATTACTGCTGAATTACTGCATACCCACAACCCAACAACATAATTAATATTATGTATTTTTCTACAAGTCTATACTACAAATTAATTAAATTGAAAAACAGTAGGCCTAGCACCAATGTTGGACAGCTACAATACGATAAAGACTACAAATGACGTGTGGAAGTCCAGCTGTGGCCGTCAATCAATTGACGATGATGATGATGACAACAATCGCGATTGTAATAATCATGACTTTGGTCCTAGCCCCCCTGAATTCAGAGTATATATTCGAAAATTAGGTAACTACAATTACTTACTTATAGATAAAACGATAAGAATTAGGAACATAAGTAACTTTCATGCTCTAGAACACGACATCTAACCAATAATGATGGTTATAGGTACCTACTGAGTAAACACTATACAAAAACACTTACTAAGTAATATCTCATAATTTCTACAATAGATACTCCATGCATATTTTTCAATAGGTTTGATAATTTAAACAAACTAAAAATAAAATTTTCTACTAAAGATCATGCAATATTCAATCGTTTTCTATAATACCCAATTATTACATTACTAAAATTTAATATTGAACCAAAACAAGGTTGAAAATGCATCCAATCGAACCTGATGAATTAGACCCCCAAGACGATTTCGATCCTCCTCCTGATCCCCCAGCCTCGTTTTCTCCACTTACTAGCTGATCTGATAGAATAATTTTATTTATAGAAAAATGCCAATTGTACTAAGTAGGTTGTCGAAACGAGGGTCTCAGTGATGCGTAGTATCTTCGTGGTAAGATCGTCAGATTTTACCTTCGTTAAAGTAACGTTGCTAAAGTTTGCTTGGATTTTAATTAAAATTTCAAGATTTTAGAAATCCTTTTTTGTAAATATTTTAGTTCTTAGGGTTCTTTTCTGTATTCAGTTGACAAAAACGCTCTGCTCTTGGTATTCGACAGAATCGACGTAAGTGTTTTACCTATTTGAAAAGTAAATCTTATCATGTTCCGTGGAAATATCCAATTCAATTGTGATTTAGGCTTCGACTTATTTATCAAAAAAAAAAATGATTTATTGAAAATATTACAATAAAACTCAAAGCCTATCTAATTACTATACAAATCATGCCCGCGTGGATGGATTGTGATTTTCACTTAATTATTTAACTTCAGCTTGTTCTAATTAGTTTTTCTACATAACTACCTAAGTACCTATTATCTATGTCTACGGCTTAAAGGGTTTATAATGTAGCGAATTGCTGTTCTATTTTCTGCTTCAAAGGTTCAATGTCATGACTCTACTTATGCCAATTGGCTTTATAAATGGCAATAACAGGACAACGTATCATTTGTATCGTGTAACTCTTAACTATCGTCGCTATATTGATATCATCCGTCTTGTTCATTCGATAGGTATACATCTAGGTACGGTCCAGTTTACTAAATTACTTATATCTGATGATGATCTGCCCTAGATACCTATTGAATATTGTTTGTGTTTTTTTTATAATCATGTCATTTACCTACTATAATGAGTAATGACCTACGAGTATCATCTAATTCTAAATTAACGTTTTACTTAAAAGAAAAAAGTTGCTAGGTACCTATTGTGTTTGACTTCATAGCCTTAGCGATATTATTGTACGTAACAGGTCGAGATAGCAATCGGGGTGGGAACGCCCCTACACCCGCACAGCCCCCGCGCTAACCCGTTGCGGACGAGCACGGCTGACGTGCGGGTGTGCAAGGCGTCCCCCCGCCTTATATACACCGATTGCTATCTCAACCCGTCGCGTGGTAATTATATAGCATTGATTAAAATTTTAAAGCCGTTGTCAAAGAATATTTTCAAAATTGGGTCAAATTAATAACTTAGGTCTTAGACGATGCTTAGACGACTTTTCCAAAAATATACCCAACCAAATTAATCAACAATTAAGACAATTAACGTTTACTTACGCATTAGATTTTCGTAGTAATCGAAGTCTGGATCATACAACAGTCGCATGCCATCCTTTTGGTTATATCTGCTGAGTCTGCAAGTCCTTGCGCGATCGCTGTACACGGCGGACCTTATGAAACGAAAAAAAATATTTTCTCGAAGAATATTGGGGTCTCCTAACATTTTCTACTGTTAGACATAGACTACCACCTATAATAGACGCCTAAGAGCCGGACACCCCCGATCGCAAATTGGTGTTATAAGTTAACACCAACGACACGTAATAGGTAATTTTATTACTATGTACTATGGTACTATAGTCTATACTTGTAGTGTTGTACATACATATACTATTGACGCACTGTTTAGATTCATATATCAAAATAAATATTATTATTCCCGTCGTTTCATTTACAACATTATTATTACTTAATTTATACTTGCTAATCTATTCTACAGTCACGTTTAAAATAACATGCTGATAATAATTATTTATAATATGGCATATTTATACACTGCTTCTTTATTTAGAATACCTGAACAATTTAGGTATTCTGGTATTTTATACCAGACTATAGCTTATGCCAGAGATAATCTGTGTAATATATTATCTCTGCTTATGCCCACAACTTCGTCCGCGTGGACTACACAAATTTCAAACCCCTACTTTACCACCTTGGAGGGTCAATTTTCAAAAATCCTTTCTTAGCGGATGTCTACGTCATAACTTATAACGGCTAACTACCTACCTACCTGCATTATACAACCCGATCCGTCAGTCAGCTTTTCCTTTTATATGTATAACTATTAAGATTAGATACAGGCATGGTTTAAACGCTAAGATCTATATGTTATAGATCTTAGCGTTTAAACTACCGTGAGTGATTTCCATTATAAATACTATCTGTCCCGGCTTTACTCACGTGTGTAGTCGACGTTAGCCCGACTAGTTTCGAACCCATACGTGAGTAAAGCCGGGACAGATAGTATTTATAATATAAATCTTATTTAGGTGCCTAATTTTTTTACCTATGCAATGTACTCAAGGTTCTTAACGCTATTTATGAGTTGATTAGGTACCTTTACATATGCATCTGTCTTATTGGAAAAGTTGGAAACGACTACAATCCCCCCGCATTTGTCTGTCTGGTGGTATATTGGCAAAGTCGGTAACCTCTACAATTAATTATATTTTTGTATATATTATGTAGTTACCCCGCACGAATAATTTATCTGTTGGTTTTCGGGACCAGTTATCTTGTTTGCGTTTGCTTGTAGGTATAGGTACCTAAATACTTAATGTTATAATTATGTAAACTTGATAGGAAGCTTAATTCAATGAATTCAGTTCGTCAATGATATTACTTAAGTAAATTATTTTTAAACTACACCAAAATTATGTAGGTACTGAAGAACATGATAATAAGTATCAAGAACAGGCATGGCAAAGAAAGAATTAATAAAAGTAATAAAAAACTCACTTAAGTGAGTTTACATGTACGTCTACATATAAAAAACTCACTTAAGTGAGTTTTTTTAAATTATTGATCAGTAAAGGTATATCAAAAACACCTTGAAAAATACAATCTAAAAGCGTATAAGTTTATTTGAAAAAAAATCTTTCTATTTCTATTTGGAAGTTGTTCTTACCTGCACTGGAAACTCGTTTGCCTCAGACACTCGTCCAAACACTCGCTGAGCGATCGTCCGGTTATTTCGGAATGGAACTCGCCGGTGATCCGGCTGTTCCGGTACCTCTGGAAGGCGGTGTCCGGTCTTCTCCCGGGCGAGAACAGGTGCGACGTCACACTGTTGTCCGGGTACTCGGTCCCTCGAGCTGTCACCCGATGAGAGACTAATCATTAGAGAGAAAACCTTATTGTGGTTTTATGTAATGTTCAAAACCGGTCAAGTGCGAGTCGGACTCGCACACGAAGGGTTCCGTACCATCGTACAAGATTTTATTAATTTACGTGGCGGCCATTTTGAATTGAGCTGACAGACAGACGGAGGGATGGTCAGCGGGACTTAGTAATAGGGTTACGTTGGCAGCCTTTGGGTACGGGGACCCTTATAACATTTTCAGTTAAAGGTTTCTGTCTAAGTAGGACTTTAATTTTCGTATTAATATTGAAAAGCTGTACCTAAACGTTACCTACTTACTAAACACAATCATTTTTTACTGGCGCTCGGTTCTCCACCATTTTGTTAACTATTCGGCTTTACCTATATGTCTTTTAAGTGCCTTTGTCAGAAAGGATCTTTTTAAAAGATTTTGTAGCTTTTTATAGCTAAGAACCTCTAGCACTATGAGAGAATCACCTTATACCTACGCCAATGTATTTTTATTTCTATTAAATACTAGCTTATGCTCGCGACTTCATCCGCGTGGACTACACAAATTTCAAACCCCTATTTCACCCCGTTAGGGGTTGAATTTTCAAAAAATCTTTCTTAGCGGATGCCTACGTCATAATAGCTATCTGCATGCCAAATTTCAGCCCGATCCGTCCAGTAGTTTGAGCTGTGCGTTGATAGATCAGTCAGTCAGTCAGTCACCTTTTCTTTTTATATTATATTATATTATATTATATTATAAATATAAATATTAATATATTAAATATAGGTATGTTAATTCGTGCTAAACTTTTGTCATGCAGGAATAGGTAACATCAATAATATGTTTATTACGAAAACAACACAAATATACTTACGATTATCTAAACAAACGAGATCGTAAAAGTGGTGTGTGGGTGATGCGCTGACAGTCACGTCGTCTTTCTGAGAAACAGAATCTTCTTCCGAGAGGACGCATTGCTTCGTCATTGCGTCGTGCTCGATGGAGCGACAGAAATATCTGCAGGAACATTTTAGGAGCTGATTTTAGAGATCCAGGGTTCACACCTCTAACTGTTCAGAGTTAATATCACTTCTGAAGCGGTGAAGTAAAATATCGTGAGGAAGCCTGAATGGCTGAGAGTTCTTGTTCTCAAAGGTGTGTAAAATCTGTCAATCTGCAATTTGCTAGCGGGGCAGACTACAGCCTAAAAACCCTTCTCATTTAGAGAGGAGACCCGTCCTCAGTAGTGAGCGAGCGATAGGTAGATAAACCATGTTGATGAGTAAGTCTAACCAAATCTCTTTAAGTAGGTACTATCCAAAACGTAAGAATTTTCTGATTTAGACCTAATTCGATTAGAAATGAAAAATCATACGAATTATTCCACTAACTAGCTCATAATATTATAAGGAAATCAGATGATTTGCCCCGGTTTCGAACACATGTAGCTTCTGATTATCTCTCTTAGTGAAGGTCTGCTTTAGGTATAGAGAAAACTAGAACTTAGGTATGCTAAATTTTCTAAACCCACCGATATAGCTTTACGTTGAGACACTAACGATATTATGGGTATGTTTCACGTACATATTACAGAAGGAAACATGTGCAATGTGCCAGTTGTGTTTCAATGGCAACCTGCCAGGCTATAAAGGAATGAAGTCGAAGACTGATCAGCTGCAAAGACATTCCGAAGTTTATTCGTACTTATCCACGCTTCGCTTAGAAAAGAGAATTCAACTTACTTTTCAGCGCGAACACACATAGATTGGCACTCATCCAGAGTCATATTCGAGAAGACATCAGCTTCAAATGGACCTCCAAGTCTTTTATTCTCCTCTTTTATGAATACCGCTAAGCCGTCACATCGGCGTTCAGCTGTTAAAGAATAGATCAGTTTAGAGAAATCCCATAAATTATTACAGTAACTGATGATCAGATTTTTGACGATATCAAGTGGGAGATTCCGGATTCGATTTCCAGTGAAGACAATAATTTAGTACTAATGTATAATATATCAATGGCTTTGATCTGGTGGACGGCTTCAGCCGCTGGCAGCTAGACTTGAAATAGATTTTGACGAAAGGTATAGTGATAGCTTGCAATCCGGGAATGGACATAGGCTATTTTTCGTTCCGGAAAATCAAAGAGTTCCCACGGGATTTATAAGAAACTTAAGTGCACCTGGATACAGTCACGGGCGTCATCTATTTGGTACAGAGACAGTTTGCACCCAGAGACGGACATAGGGCTTTTTATCCCAGAAAATCAAAGAGTTCCCGCAATATCACAAAAAAAAAATTATCTTCGCGGACGTAGTTACGTATGTACATCATCTAGAATGAAATATTTATTAGATATCAGTCTTACCATTCAAACAAGTATTTTCCAAATAATCAGCATTGTGGTCATCTTCTAAGAGTTCAGGGTGCGTTCTTCTAGTAAATCTGCTTAGAGAACATGTTCGTAAGGCGGAATCGTAAGTCGCCGATCGGCATACAAAGCTGAATTCGCCTAAACATTTATCCTCACACTCAGTTCTATTGGTAACCATAATTTCCTTGAGATCTGACGGTGGAAGCTTCAAGCGCTTTCGAGCATGACGTTCGAACACATAGCGACGGGATGGGCACTCTCGTTCTGGACGATTGGCTACAAGTTAATAATATTAAACAGATGTTAGTACCTACCCATTCTTCATTGGGTTAGCTATAATATCTATAGAGCATGGACATAGTTCACGACAGTTATCCAGCTCCGAACAAAACATTTAAAAAGCACGCACACAAGCGAAGCTTCACCTTCACTGGCGTTTCGTCAAAAATAGGCTAAGAAACGGCATGGAGTATCTATAGTTCGCGACAGGTCGAGATGCCAATCGGGGCGCCCCCCTGCCTCATGGCAGGGGGACGCCTCGCACACCCTCACATCACCCGCGTACGGGGGCAAATGATGCGCCTAATCTTTAGATTACGAGGACGTATGTAACTAAGCTTAGGACTAATTAACATTTTTGAATAAATTTGATATATCTCTATCTCGCTCGCTATCTCTGATTAATTAGGAATTGTCGTAAGAATAGTGTATATTCTATGTAAGTCTATGTTCTGTAGTAGCGAACAATGGTCCTTGTTTGAAGATACTGTAGGACATGATAAGGTTGATTGATTGACTTTTTAGTTAGCAACAATCTTAAAATGGATTCACGTAAACATATTTCTACTTATATTTATTCTAATCAAATTTATCAGATAAATATTTGAAATGTGGACCAAAACATTAGATTTATACCTGCCTAATAATCATAACGGGTGTCTTGATATGGTAGTCATTCGACAAACAATTTCGGAATTTTATAAAATTGAAATAAGTAGTTAGGAACGTACTTATTTCGATTTCCAATATTTTTTAAATGTTACTGTGTGTATTTATTTAATAACCATTTTAAATCTACCCGCCTTTCATTTTTTGTGAATTATTGTTTCAATATTTAAATCTTCTATGTTGTTCGAAACTTTTTGCTAAACACCTACTAGGATAACAATAATAATCGTTAAACAAACACTTAACATATTATCGATAAAAATCTCTTGAGCAGAATATTTCGATGTTTCTTTTTCCAGTTCCTGCTTAAGTACCACAACAAGAACAAAGCATTGAAGACATTTTCGTCATTTTGTATTCTTTGTCTCTCAGATGTCCTGAATACGCTACGAGCTATGAATACAAATAAATATATTTTAAGAAACTCACACGTCAGACAAATTTCATTGAAATGCACGCTGTTGGGCACGATCATGAGCGTGCCAATGCCCTCCGGAGCTGCCTGTTCTCTCGTCAAATAGCACGTCGATTCCTCATACTCCGGTTCAGGGCTAAAAGCTGCAATGCGTGCTCCAGGCTGGAAGTCTATTGAGTTACAAGTCCTGACCAGACTGTTACCGGATCGATCCCTGAGACATAGGTCCTGACATTTTTCTAATACCCGAAACGGGGGTGCTGTTTCTCGTATCTGTGGGGAGAAATTGCAACATAAAAGCAAGATAGACATTGCCTAACCAGGCTAAGCAGTTTTTGCATATTAAGTATTTAAGTAAATACATTTTTATTGCAGTTGCTGGTAGGTAGGTATACCGTATGTAGAAATAGCCCGGAATTTAAAAGCGCTAGCAAATCATGTTTTATACGTACTACATCGTCATCAAATCCATGCAGCTGCTGATTTGGTAATCTTTCGTACATTACCCGTCCCATTCCTTGGTTGCATGTAGTTTGGGCTGAAAGAAATAATACTTTAGTACGGCGTCGTTATCATATACAACATCGGTAACATATATACAACTGTCGTCACGATAGAGTTGGAACGCGCTTTTAGTCGAAACCTACCGTTAGCCATAGTGAGCATAGTCAGGGCAGTAAAGGCGTGCATGACGCTCGCCCCTCGGGGCTTCATCTTCTTGCTGTCTTCTTCCTTATGTCACCGACGGCACATAAGGTCCTTGAAACATAAACCAAAGTTAAGTAGATAGCATAACTAAAAGAAAAGCAGAAGAAGATTATTCTATCCTAGATGATGTGTATTTTGTGATGACCTAACATTGATTGGTAGAACTATAAGTCATCAATCAAATTAATAATAGAGAATAACCGAGGTAGAGAAAATAGTAGGTAGTATTTAATAACGTAGCCATATCAGGTACCTACTTAATTGTTATTAAATATTTTTTACAATGTACCTACCTACCAACAGCTATAAAATAAGAAACTTTTTACACTTCTTTTTGATTTACCGGGATAAAAATCCTAAGGCAGCCTCTGTCATCATTGTCATTAACTATACCCATGCAAAAAATCACGTGTCGGTCTGTTGTTCCGTTGCGACGTGATTGGAGGACAAACCAACAAACAAAAAACAAAAATACTTCGCATTTATAATATGGGTAGTGGTGCTGCAAAGATAGTCAATTTATGACTCAATTTATGATTATTCAAAAAGCACCATTTCTTTTTGTTTTCATATCAGTTTATTTTTTTACCTAGATCTAGAAGAAGCTGAAATCAAGATACAATCTATAAATATGTACTTGCTCGATAAGCGCGAAAGATGTTTATATTTACCTATTTCTGAACAAAGCATATTATATTTGTCTTAACAATATTTACTATTAAATAAAAGATAATGCACTGTTATAAAATAGCTGTTTTTCCACGATCAAAATATAAAGAATCTTCTAGTAAAAATCACTATCATTAGCATACCTATAGAACATGAGCTCAATTAAAAGTCATTTGGGTTGAGTTGAAGCAAGGCATTGGTATTTATAATACATATTAAAGCCAGGGTTAAAATTTATCGGTTATGAAGAGACGGGACACTTATTCGGTCAGGATACTATTTCAGTATCTTATTGTTGTACTCTCATGAGATAAAACCAGGATCTTATGCTTGCACGGGGCTAGGTCCAACACGAAGAAGCTTCAAAAGAGAACTAAATAATTATGAGTTCAGTACAACACTCGAATCTAATCCTTCACCTACCCTATAAGATGCACTTAACGATGATCCCGGTGGGTATAGAACTATTGCAAGACATGGACACTAAACTATTTAACGGAGCTCGGATGATGATGATAGGCATGCAGGTTTCTTCACCGTTAAAACAAGTTATATTTAATTACTTAAAACGCACATAGCTCCGAAAAGTTAGAGGCGTGCCCAGGATCGAACTTCCGACCTCCGAATAGAAGGCGGACGTTCTAACCACTAGGCTATCACAGCTAAGGCATATTAGATGGTGGCGTATTAGGTGTATTAGATTATATTATTATTATGTAGGTAAGTAATTGAAACATAATGCGACTCCCTGGGATGCAAGCTATCGCACCTGCAAGAACATTTTGACTGATGGTCCGTAAAAAGCTAGCAGACAGACAAACAGGTATAGTTTCGCATTTAACTTAACTTAATAATGGTTAATCCATTATGAGCGTAAACTCGCCGATAAACTGATGTGCAGTTTGGCGAGATATAAATTGTTATATAAGGTACACGTGTGCATTATAATAAATAAATAAAAATCATTTAAAATAATATTACTAGCTTATGCTCGCGACTTCGTCCGCGTGGACCACACAAATTTCAAACCCCTATTTCACCCCCTTAGGGGTTGAATTTTCAAAAATCCTTTCTTAGCGGATGCCTACGTCATAATAGCTATCTGCATGCCAAATTTCAGCCCGATCCGTTCAGTAGTTTGAGATGTACGTTGATAGATCAGTCAATCAGTCAGTCACTTTTTCCTTTTATATAGTTTTAGATTAAGTGTGGATTTACAAATGACGTCATAGATAGACCTTATTGTAAAATCACTAATATCCATGTAGCTATAGTTACTGGAAACTCTATACAAAACTATCGGTTCGCTGCACAAGATGAATGTGATGAAACAATCGAGAACAAGGTTGAACAAATATCACTACCTAGCATTAATACCTATACCTAGATAACAAATGTCACAGAGGATCAGTTACAGGTGGTGTTAGGTCATTACTCATTAGATTTGTTTGTTTGATCTCAAAAGTCGACTGACCGATAAAAAGTGGATAACAGGCATCGTGCTAACAGACTGAAATATACCTAATGACAATTATTATTTATTATTTCTATCTCTATATATAAAAATGAATCGCAATACAACACATTCAGGTGTTGCTGATCGCAAATCTCGAGAACAGCTAAACTGATTTCGCTAATTCTTTTTTCATAATATTCCTTGAAGTAGCGGGGATGGTTCTTACGGAGAGAAAAATTAAGAAAATATCCTGAAAAAGGATCGACTGTTAGGCGGTACGAAGTTCGCCGGGGCAGCTAGTACTTTTATAGTTATATATTTTGTTGTGTTTTTGTAATGTAATTCACTTGTCTTTACTACTGTCTTTGTTCTAGTACGGGACAGTTCGAGATGGAAATCGGGGTATGAGGCGGGGCGTTCCCACCCCGCTTGCCATTTCGACCTATTACGACGCGTACTATAAGCACAGAATATAGTATAATGATAAAAGTACGGGATATCTAATCATGTAATAATACTAACGTAACTGTACTTTACGATAAAATTGGTGTTAAGAAATACCTCAACCATTTTTTTCTGTAGCCATCCCTTAAACCCCAAACTGAGCCTCAATAGCTCAACGATTAAGGAGTGGACTGATTTCCGAATGGTCGACGGTTCAAATCCCACCGGTTGCGTTAGGAGTAGGTAGACAATTAGTATCTACTACATAGTAGCACAAGCTATACGCTTTGTTGGAGGGGAAAAGGGAATGACTAACATTACTAATATTTTTATTTAAAAAAAACTTATTAGCTTTAGTTATCTAATGCTTAGTATTTCTTTATTCCATCAGTTTTGTTGAACTAACCTAGCCCGAACTTTCTATTCTAATGTAGACCATAAAGTTAGATATCAATAGGTAATAGCACAAAATTGTCCAAATACTGAGATTCAGTGACCATCAACATTATCAGAATAATATCGCAAGTAGATCGCAATGCAAATAATGACGGTCATTTTATTTGCCATTTATTATTGACACATCGTGTGATCAACAATGGATCAATTGTTATGATCAATAGAGAACATGTAATGGATAGCAATAATTAAAGTACTGTTAGGCTTTCCAGGGTAAAGATACACCGTTATAGCCTACCTACCTATACAATGTACCTAAATAAACGACTTCATAAAACCAAATCATTTGAGATTGTCATCTAAATAATTTCGTACTTGTGCAGGACTAATTTCAACTCTCTAATTATTACGGTTCATGATATACAGCCCGCCAAACGACAGACGGACGCGACGAACAGACGGACGGATGGACAGTGGAGACTAGGGTTCGGGTACGGAACGCTAGTAAAATAACGCCGCAAAATATAATTATTTTCAAGATGAATCACCCACACCTTTTTGAAATTAACAATGTCCCTCCATCATATACCTAATTTGAAAATCTACATGACAAAAGCCATGAAGGCCTGCGGTGTAAAATTTTGGCGTTTCCAAAAATTGTGCCGATGGAAAGCGGATGCCAGTTTCCGGTGCTTTGTGGTCGACCGATGTCCTCGTCGGAGCAAATTATTGTAGGTAATGGCGTAGTCTGAATTTGAAACCGTTATCTGTGTCGCGAAATCTCTCGTAGCCTTAAATGGCAAGAATCGTAAACTTTTCAGCCTTATTTTTAACTACTCGTAGCTTATTCCCTCGATTTCGTCCGCGTCGACTACACAAATTTCAAACGCCTATTATTTTTACCCCCTTACGGGTTGAATTTTCAAAAATCTTTTCTAGGCGGAAATCAACGTCATAATAGCTATAGCTGCATGCCAATTTTCAGCCCAATCCGTCTAGTAGTTTTAGCTGTGCATGATAGATCAGTCAGTCAGCTTTTCCTTTTATACATATGTAATTATGTACATAACTAGCTTATGCATGGACTACACAAATTTCTAACCCCTATTTGACGCCCTTATAGGGGTTGAATTTTCAAAAATCCTTTCTTAGCGGATGCCTACGTCATAATAGCTATATGCATGCCAAATTTCAGCCTGATCAGTCCAGTAGTTTGAGCTGTGCGTTGATAGATCAATCAGTCTTTCAGTCAGTCAGCTTTTCCTTTTTATATATACCTAGATAGACATTTAAATGATTTTAATCGGTCCATGAGCCTGGACGCGAAAGTCACAATTGATCGGTGACATTTCCCCGGAGCACGGAAGTTCATTCATCTGATAACTGCTTAACGGGACTCTTTCATGAGCAATCACGCACGACGCGCTAGTGTGAAAACTGCGCCTATTGTAGAGGTGGGATGGGCTAGGATGGGCTCGTGGGAAAGTATTTCTGTGTTTCCCAGTCCTTTCGCAATACATTGCATAGGTACTTAGTAGTACAACTTAACCGTAGCCCACATAGAATGATTGAAAATTCCATCCTCATGTAACATTGACTATTGTCAGCGTGTATATCAATCCGATGCGCGCAAAACAAATAGTCCAATCTGAAACTGAGACGCATTGTACAAAAACAGATTTCAACCGGGCTTGTGTAGTTGTGTACCTATTTTAATCTTTCATTTATGACCTGCGCGAACCGCCATGTTGCAACTACATTTTCAGATTGCAGTATGTATAGTCCACGACAGGTTAAAAAAATTAATGAAAAATCTAAGTAAATATTAATTATACTTACCTCGCATAAATCCCAAATAATTTTTAAATAGGTAGGTACCTACCTACTTCATTTCTAAATGCATACTGGTTCGCGACATGTCAAGATAGCAATGGAGGTATGAGGCGGAGGGACGCCCCGCGCACCCGCACCGGGCTAGCTCGGGGGCTGTGCGGGTGGGGGGTGTGTGTGTGTGTGTGTGCGGGGCGTCCCCACCCCGATTGCCATTTCGACCTGTCGCGTACTATAGCTATACAGTAAAATGGATTTTACAAGACTGCATGAGACTAACACAATCAGAATTCCGCAAGCGGAAAATGCGAGCGACAATTTCTTCAGCATTTTTCTGCGCAGATAATCTGGCGCACATAATTATCACCTAACACATACCTACCTAACATCATTCAAGTAAACAGATGTAGCAGAATAATTTCGAACCAATGTTGACAAGATTTGTCACTAACTGAAGTAAACAAGTCGCAATTTAAAATAATTAATAAACGCGACTACCCTGCCAAAAAATGAACTAAAACGTAAAATTTTCCATATTTGAAAATGGCGCCATACAGCCGCCATATTGTTTTTTTTTTCGTTTCTAGCCAGTGTTACTCTGGATAATGTAAGGATTCTAATGATACAAAGTAAGTACGTACATTCAAATCGGTTTAGGCATTCAGAAGTTATGGTGGTATAAAGAAACTCACTTGAAACCTGAATACATTACGCTCCTTGCTGAGCAATACGCCTATTATAGAGATGGGTGATGGGGTTGGCTTAGATAGGAGGGGCTCGTGAGAAAATATTTTGGTTTCTCCAGTCGTTTCTTCTTTTTAATATCTACCTACTCGTAGACGTAGCGTAGTGCGTAGCCCATAGAGGTGCGTAGCCAGTGGCGACAAGGATCCTGTCATCTACTAGTGTGCTGTCATGACTCGCGACACGTAGCAATAAAAAAATCCAGATTTGGCGGTACCTCAGTTGTTTCGCTGCTTTGGTAACTCTATGCGTCTGTCAGACAGTAGCTTCCATACTTCTTCCATATTACTTTAAAGTTTTCGAGTTTGATGTTGTTACCTAGTTTACACACATGTATTTTCATTGTTTGTTCGGCTTAGAACTACATAATACCCCTTGTAATGTGCATAATACGACAATACGTGGTTATTGTAGTGTGTGCACACGTGGTCGCAATTGCATAATAATTCCAACTTCCTACCTTTAATTAGAATGCGCTGGCGTCAACCTATTTTTATCACCAACGTAACAATTTGTGACAAAATGTACCTAAACGCATATAAACGCAATTAAATAGCAATAAAAGGAACGATTAAAGAAAAGCTTAGATTAACAATAGAGTATAGGTAGATTGGTAGGTACTTAACGCACAGAAGATAATATAATAGTACTAAACGTATTATAAATAATATCTGTCCCGGCTGTACTCACGTGTTTAGTCGACGTTAGCCCGACTAGTTTAAACGCTAAAAAAGTACTAACGTACTTAACGTCAGTAATTGCATCGTAGTAGGTATATAAATTCTATCTGTTACTATTTAGGTAAAGAAATACTGAAAATACATCGAAGTGGGTAGGTAAGTAAGTATTTACTATAGGTACTTACACTTCCAACTCCAATCATTAAGTGTGCACATTACTAAACTTACACTGTAAGTACATAACAGATTATGTTTCGAACGAAGAGACTTAAAATTCATCCAAAATTATACAAATGCAAATTGTAGGTTATTCTCGCGACCTTGTCCGCGTGGTCTACACAAATTTCAAACCTCTATATTATACCCCTTTAGGGGTTAAATTTTCAAAGATCCTTTCTTGGCGGATGTCTAAGTCGTAATCTATACAGCTACTAATAAGCTCATAAGTCATAAGTATATGGTTATGTGAACTGTACAATTAACTTAATCATAGGTAGAGGAGTGGACTGAAAACCGAAAGGTCGACGATTCAAACCCCGCCCGTTGCACTATTATCGTACCTACTCCTAGCACAAGCTTGACGCTTAATTGGAGTGGAAAGGGGAATATTAGTTATTTACCATGGCTAATATTCTTTTTAAAAAAAACTTTGAAAAAGTCTGTTTGAACGGGCTAATCTTCGGAACGGCTGAACCTGTTTTTGACGGAACTTTCATAAACAAGTAGGGAATTAGTCAAGGAGTATCATAGGCTTTTAACCGACTTTCGAAAAAAGAGGAGTTGTGTTTTTCTACGGATCGAAGTGATTTTTGCATGCATATAGTTAAAGACCTGGAGAGTGTGGGCTACTTTTATACCGGAAAACCAAAGAGTTCCCAAGGGATTTTTAAAAACCCAAATCTACGCGACGGGCATCAGCTAGTAATAATTATAATAAGTATCTGCATGCCCAGTTTCAGCCCGATCCGTCCCGTAGTTTGAGCTTTGTGTTGATAGATCAGTCAGTCAGTCAGTGACTCAGTTAGTCAATCAGTCAGTCAGTCAGCAAAAATCCCGCCCTTGCAAAAATCCCGCGTAGCAAAAAGCCTGCGTGATTATTTTGATCACCACACGAAAACACTTACATTATATTTTAACGGTAGGTACAATGTACAAAAAGATTCTAAATTCAAAAATTAACCATCGAACAGAGACCTCAGATTAAATTGCGACACCCAAACTGGGTATCCATGGGGTATCCATAATCCTACCTTATACATAGTTTATGGAATTGCAATACAAAAAAAATAAAAACCGACTTCGTTACACAAACACTAAAAATTGAAAAATAATTTAATTTATTACCGAATATATTATGTATACAAGAGTTAATATAGTTCCATAATAATACTTTTTGGTGCCGGTGCCAATTAGCTTTAGCTGCGCGAATCGTCTAGACTTCATATTTTTATGGGACTCCACAATGGCACCTCATTGGTACCGACCCCAAAAAATATTATTATGGAACCATATTAACTCTTGTATACATAATATATTCGGTAATAAATTAAATTATTTTTCAATTTTTAGTGTTTGTGTAACGAAGTCGGTTTTTATTTTTTTTGTAAAAATTTTTTATTTCACAATTTTTAGTGGCCCCATGGAATTATGCTATGACTGGTTAAAAATCTATTGTTTACTAAGCTATTACACTGATCGCGAGCAATTTACTCTTATCCGTTGAGGAGTTCCAGTATCTATCTTCGAAGATGTTCATCAGATCTTCACCAAATTGAAATGGGACCAACTTTGAAGTATACCCTTTCAAACAAAAAAAGAATTTTCAAAATCGGTCCAGGCGTTTTCGAGTAATCGGGGAACATACATAAAAAATAAAAAAAATAAAAAAAAAAGATTCCGACGAATTGAGAACCTCCTCCTTTTTTTGAAGTCGGTTAATAAATTGAAATTGATGTTAGAACCATAGAACATCATGTGGCCTGTTTGCAACGTGTTATTTAGGAAAAGTGTAATTTTTTAACTAACAATGTTCAAACCTATTTACTTATCGTATATTTAATGATAAAACTTACATTCCGTTCATATTGTTTCTTATTCTATGATACTGCACGGTTAATCCCACAGAACACACTCCTTCTAAACTCGATAGAACCTAATTTACTGCCGTTGCAAATATTTTTTCTCAAATATCAAGTTTTTTTAAAATAACACGTTGTAGTTGCAAACATGATGACGTGATGTGTCCTGATTCCCGAGTGCGTCCTATTTCATATTTTCCGATTATGTACAGGAAGATTTTTTGGTTTTGCACATTTTTTTCATGTTGTATAGAAGAAACCAAAAAATCTTCGTGTATAATGCCTCACTTTGTCCTCAACCTACCTTATAACATCCAAAGAACACCACAAGGATTCAAGCAAAATGAATTCTAAAAACGCCAGATTGTATGTTGTGAAGTCATATCCGAAATGCTAGAGTAACGAATGTTAGGCAGTTCTAGTTTGTCTTTTTACCTGAATGTTATAAGTCGAGTCAACTTTAAGAATTGGTAGCTCATGTACTTTCTCGGATGTAAAAATATCAAAAATACAAACTATTTTCTGTAACACTCACTTGAGCTTTCAACGTCAGGCGTCTACGTCTCGTAGCTTGTCGTAGCACTTGCAATAACCACACTTTTCAGGATAACAGTCTATATTATGTCCACTATGGTGTAATAGTACCTCACGGGCGCATCACTGGCCAGTCAAAACTATATTGTGGGCATTTCTACACCATAATTCAGTTAAATTACATCAAGGGGGGGACTGACAATGGGAGAGTAGTATGAGCGAATCACACCGACGACATGCATCGCTAATTTTCCATAGATATGCTGACACCGATGACCGAGCCGAAATCATCATACTTGTTGGATACCAGTCACAATATTCGTGTTAGATATGTAATTTCATCTGTCCATCTAGTGGGAGGTCTGCCAGCGCTGCTCTTTCAGCTGCGAGATCGCCATTCTAGCACAGGGGACTGGGGACCCCAACATCTTCTGTGCCCCAACGTCTATCAATTTATCGAACTATGTGCCAGACGACATACAACGTCGCAGGAAGCTGCTAGATTCAGACCGAGCGTGCGATGCGCAAGACCGTGGCGTGTGAAGTTCCTACAAAAGACCCATCTCCAGCGGTGGACCTGTATCGATTGTCGATGTTGATGATAATGCGATGTAATTTTAGAAATTTTTAATGCACCTTTACTTTCAGTACAGCCAGTTCAGCGAGTTCAGCTTCTGAATTAAACCAGACTGTAAAAATCTATGTAAAATACCTATTTTAGAAGTCCTTATTCAACAAATAATAAAGGTTAATTTCAAACAAATTGATTCGCAGACATACAGCAATAATAATTCAGTGACCCCAAACTGCGCGCTTTTCCGGAAACCGCATACAAAGGATAGCGTCGCGCGCTCTTTCAATATGGCGGCAGCGTGGCAGCCATATTGTCATGAACACACAGATTGTAGTCGAATTAATTATGATCATATTGTTTTATGTCATGACCTTGAGTGCGGTCATCTAGTATGATCGTCCAACGCTGATCCTTATTGCGATTGCAGGTCGTTAGGTCGGTTCAGAGATTTTTTTACACGAATCTACCAAATACGACACAATAGAAGTTAGATAATAATGACTTGTTCAGGAGTTATCAACAATCACAATGCCGAAAAAAGCGAGATACTTAATTTTATTACATTACAATGCAAAATTTATGCTTAATTTATTTCAAAAGTTAAGAGGTCATTTTTCTGAGCAAAAAGAAATGAATTAAGCACCTACCTAAGTAGGTAAGTAAAGAAATAGCGATGTATTTATAGGAGCATCAAGTTCTGTAGAATCTTATACAACGGTCGCCGTCCACTCGGTCTACGATAATCTGCGTAGATAATCAGTGGCTCTACCGCGGTTGTTTGACAGCTACAATGTCACGATCGCAATCATCTCTGATTGGTTAATGCTCGCTCACTATTGGCCACAATGCATTGTTGCTCATTGTTGCAACAAGAATCGCACAAATTCAGCCAATCAGAACTATTGAGATTGTAATAATGATTGATGCAGGTTTTAGACAATCGCCCCGCAGGAAAACGTATGATGTTGTTATCTTTCAAGAAATAATTACATCGGGGTCACTCTTATCAAGCGAATAACAGAATAACAGGGAGTAAAATAAACCCTTTATATTTTATTAGATCTAGGTGTAAGACAGAAATCTACCTAGAGTACCTACCTAAGGTATAAAAGGATAAGCTTGCTGACTGACTGGTTGACTGATCTATCAACGCACAGCTCAAACCACTGGACGGATCGAGCTGAAAGGTGGATAACTATTATGACGTAGGCATCCGCTAAGGAAGAATTTTTGAAAATTCAACTCGTAAGGGTAAAATAGAGGTTGGAAATTCATATAATCCACGCAGACGAAGAAAGAAATATGTCACTCTCCATGGGCCGGGTCTTTAACTTATAGGTAGGTACCTACTTACAATAATAATAAAGCTATGAAATTCTCATTTAAGTACCTACTTAGTATAATGTTACGACTGTTAGACAATAATATTAGAATGAATAACAATTTTTGAAATAACAAAACCCTTATCTATGTAGGTTATACCGATCACAATACCGATATAGTATATTATTATCTACTTACGCATTCTTTGTGAATAATCTACTTCAGTATCTAAATCCTAAATATTGGTTCGTGGGGTGCTTCCAAAGTCTATTAGCAGATAATATTATGATCTTATCGGACGTAACGAAGTAAGTCGGTACCGTAGGGTACCTAACTATCATAAAACTGGATAAGGTACTTACCTACGTAGTTAATAATTTTAGTTTCAGCCCCGTTACTGCAACAGAATATATCTCTATCATAGATTAATTATTGGTCTCGCATGATCTCTATACATATATAAAAATGAATCGCTGAATGTGTTGCTGATCGCAAATCTCGAGAACAGCTGAACCGATTTCGCTAATTCTTTTTTTATAATATTCCTCGAAGTACGAGGATAGAGGACGAGTTACGGAGACAAAAATTAAAAAAATTGAATCGACTGTTAGGCGGTACCTACGAAGTTCGCCGGGGCAGCTAGTGTATTATAAAAATAGTAGGTATTCCAGCTTGGTATGTGTTGTATGTGATCTGAAACAAAGCCTTCCTTTCGAAGGTGTATTTACTGACATACTATTAATTTGGAATTTTTTATCAAAATAAAATAGTTGATCATCTGCAGATCATCTGAAATATTCAATTTAGAGCAAATTGATAATTATTTACCGATCCACAAGTTGGTCGAACAGTGTTGGGCCAGCGTTGGGGCCAACGTGTGGAGCCGCGGCATTAGAGTTTGTAATAGAGCTGTCGCAAATTGACCGAAAGAAGAAAATTTAATGTGTCAATCAAACAGCTCAGTTTTCAAAATACCTTTGTATTGTACGTTGTATTTACATTATTACTCTGAAACTTTTAGTACTTACAATATTATCTGGGAATGAGAAGTGTGAGGTGTTTCGGTGAGGCTTAATGGTTATAAGCGGGTGCACGAACGGGTTGGTGGCATCGGGGCTGCTGGCTCTGTTGCTTCTGCCCACACAGTATTACTTCCCGAGCCTTCTTCCTTCTTCAGTCGTGAAGCAGCCGGAGCTGCGGCCGCTGGTCAGGTCTCTGCCGGCCAGCGCCGCTCAGACGTGGTTCTTCCTAGAGTTCCCAGCGCATGATTTGTTTTTTACGCTCTTCTTGGTGCTGCTAGCAGTTATGACATACCTTTGCGAGTGGATACAAAGGAAATTAATGGAAAGGAGACTCCAAAAGGTTATACAAAGATGTTGTATGTTGTATTGTAACATTTTATCTGTAACAACATTTTATCTTTCGTATAACGCTGCGTTTTCCGGCGTGAAGTCGCACCTTGGGACCCCCAACGTCTATTGTGTGCACTGCCTATTGCCACTTCAGCTTCGCAACTGCTAAGCTATGCCGGTTACTCTAGTTCTTCTACGGATCTCCTCATTTCTGATTTGATCACATAGAGAAACTCCAAACATAGATCTCTTCATTGCCTGCTGAATAACTCTGAGATTGAAGACTTTAGTCTTCAAGCACTGAGGAATTTTGAATGAGAAGACATCTCGAAGCTTTCCGAACGCTGTCCAGTCGAAATGGATTCGGCGGCTAACCCATTCTTGAAACAAATAATTTGTATTGTTTATCCGTTGTCACAACAGCTAGCCCACTCATCCCTCTTGCTATAACTAGGCCATACGTCCCACCACGTGTCTGTACCAAAGAATTGATGTACGAAGCTTTAAAATATAGTTTCCCCTGCAGCTGAACCAGTATCTGCGCGAGAGCGTGGAGCGGCTGCGAGGATGGGACGCGCGCCAGGAGCGCCTGGAGACCACGCTGCGCATGGTGCAGAACGCCACGTCGGAGTTCAACCTGCTGCTGTACCTGCTCGTGCGCCGCGCGCGTAAGCCGCACGGAAACAAGCGCCCGCAGGACTTGTCCCTGCTGCCCGACGATGCCGTCTACGACACCAGCTTGCTGTGATGGATGTGTGTTTAATACATATTTTGTTTTTTGTTATAGCGTGCGTTTCATTTCGTCCCAATAAAAATAATACGGAACCCTAAAAAGCCAGTGAAGTACGAGCCGAACTCGCACACGAAGGATTCAGGAAGTGTTCATAGTGAATTAATTCAGGAATTCAGGAACTACGGATGACGCAATATTATGTTTAGTGCCAAGCATAGACTACACCATAGAACTTGGGATCCCAACTCCTCAATACTGATGCTGCAAGGTACTGAACACACAACGCACTAAATACAGAGCGGACATTAGTGCCATCATTAATAATAATTAGGCATCCGCTAAGAAAGGATTTTTGAAATTTCAACTCCTAAAGGGTCAAATAGGGGTTTTAAATTTGTGTAGTCCACGCGGACGAAGTCACGAGCATAAGCTAGTATGTGATAATTCATAAAATGCTACAATATTGAAAATATAATGCCATTTGAGTGCCATCATAATATGGGTACTGGGTAGGTACCAAAATCATACTCTACATCTCATTTAAAGTAGGTACCTAATACCTATAGTAAGTATGCGACAGGTCGAGATGGCGATCGGGATGAGAACGCGCTGCACGCCGAGCGCGGATAACGTTCGGGTGTGCGGGGTGTCCCGCCGCCTGGACTAACTAGTTAAGTATATTATAGTTATTTGAACTGTACCTACCATAACTGAATCACACGTTTTTAAAATTTTGTCTGTCTACTACTTTTTGTACTAAATAGGTACCTATACTTATATACAAAGTACCTATTATTTAAATAAAATATAGATAATGCAAATGTGTAATACAGTAGGTAAGTATAATATCTTACTCATTTTGTGAATTCAAACAAAACTTCTTGACTCTAGATGATCGAACCCAATATTTTAACCTTGATCTTGACCTTGATTGGCACGACTGTGATGCGTGATAGTCAGACATAGCCGATAGGTACCTAAGTAAGAATTAAATAGGGTATTATACTGTACATAATAAGTAGGTAGGTACCTATAGCAAGCCCGCACTGCGAGTCATGTGCAAATACGAAATATTTCCGCGCGACAATTTTCCCGCCATTTTGTAAATTTAATTATGTCGAAAACTTAACAAACAGTACTGTATTAGTACACGACTGGTCGAGATAGCAATCGTGGTATGAGGTGGGGGGATGCCCCGCACACCCGCACGTCACTCGCGCTATCCCGCAACGGATTATTGTCACCCTGTCACCGGACACTGGCGCGCTAACCCGTTGCGGGATAGATTGGTACCTACCTACCTTGCCACTTAAGATGTGCGTGTCCGGGATCGAACCCTCGAATCCCCGAATACCTAAAAGACCGGATGTCTACGCTTACTATCGCCGCTTCTACCTAAGATATTAATAATAATTATCTAATTGAAATTCACGTAAGTTTATTTAAGGATTTTCGCAACTTTCCTCACACAATAATGAATTTGTGGGCGCGGCAATACGTCATCATCTATTTTCTGCTAATACGGTCTACTGGATAAATATAGAAGTATAAAATAAATAGGCAAAGCACGAATACTTATTGACCAACACACCTCCAATAAACATATTAAGTATTGTGTTTTCCAAAAAATAATATCTAGAGTAAATTGTCGTGCTATTTGATGCTGTGACGTCAGACACGATTTGTCTAGAAATCGTGATTATGCATTAGTAGGTAGATGGTACCTAGATTCCTATTGTGCATACAAGTCTACTTATTTAGTAAACTTATAGTTTTAGTTTTAGTTTAAATTATTAATTTATCTATTATTATTAGTAATATTATATTATACGCATTAATATAGCACTTATTCATTACATTCATTATTCTCATGATCAACCCATCACCGGCCCGCTGGCCACTACTGACAGGTCTCCTCTCGCAATGAGAAGGGTTAAGGCCGTAGTCCACCACGTCGGCCAAGTGCGGATTGGCCGACTTCACACACCTTTGAGAACATTATGGAGAACTCTCAGGCATGCAGGTTTTCTTATGCTTTCCTTCACTGAATTGTTTAAAACGCACATAGCTCCGAAAAGTTACAGGTGCATGCTCGGGATCGAACCTGTGACCTCCCGAATGAAAGGTGGACGTCTTAACCACTTGGTTATAACGGCTCACTCACAAGGTGCTTAAAAATTATTTTCGAAATGTTTTTTACGACGGTAAAGTATTAGGTACTTACCTCTAAATAATAAGTTTTTTTTTTAAATTACCAACATAAAGAATGTTTAACAAATCCAATTTAGACCCAGCAAAAAACCACGAAGGTTTAAAAAGTGTGTCATTTCATTCCGTCTACTTCTTAATACATATTATAGTGCTTCTATAAACATTACATTGTTTATAGAAGCACTTATTACATTACATTTAATACAAAAATGGGGATCATTACAATTTGTTAATATAATAGGATTTTAGCTTATATTTTAAATTAAATCTAGTTAGTTCATTTCTAATTTTGTTATCTTAAGTATTTATTAGGCGAGGGAATTTATTAGGGGAGGGTATTTATTAGGGGAGGGAGGGAGGGAGGGAAGTATGAATGTTTTTCTCCTTTATTAATTAATTAGGGGCTTTTATAAAGATATGTTCAATGTTCATGTCAGCCCCATTATAATCCAAGTAAGTAACTACTTAAGTAGGTACATGAAAGAAAAACGTAAATTTTTAACCTAAAAAAATATATATAACACAAATTGAACAAAAAAGAAAAACAAAAGAAATTCTGACTTATATTTTTTGAAGTGAGTCTCTGTTTGGTTTCGTTACCGTGTAAGTATCTTTGGGCAGCTTCGTCCGCGTTGAAATCTTTAGTAAAATACTTAGTAAATTAACTAAGTAGGTAGGTAGGTACCTTTTCACAATACCCCATGAAAAAAATAAAAATCGGTCAAGTGCGAGTCGCGCTCGCACACAAAGTTTTCGGTACCATCATACAAGAAATAACACTTATTAATTTTTTTAATTTTCATGGCGGTCATTTTGAAATGTTTATTATTTGTTGTTATTGCGGCAATAGAAATGCACATTCTGTAAAAAATTCAACTCTTTACCTATTACGGTTCACGAGACCCACTGACACTGACAGACGGACGGATGGATGGATGGACGGACGGACCCGTTGGGTACGGAACCCTGAAAATTAGATAGTACCTATCTAGATTCTAGGTACCTAAGTGTCTACAAAGTGTTCATGGTAGGTACTGTCTTAATAATAAATTCGGCTGTAACGTTAATTTATTATACCTAGGTACTTATTTACCTACTTAATTCGTTTAAATTTATATAATATGGTTAATTGTGCGAACTTTGCTCTAGAAATTAGGTCAAAGTCGGCTAGAAGTGGATGTTGTTAACCCCGCGTACCAATTACCATAACCTACCTACCTATCTACCTGTAGGTTATACAAGTCTAGATATAGCTGCCCTATTCATCCGTATAATATTATAGCTTATTGTCAGTACTTATTATAGCTTCAAGTTATTATGTCATGGGCTTCAACGAAAAGGATTTCAACGAAAGGACTCTGTGAGGACCTACTGAACTGAAGATTCTGGGGGGCATTTGAATTGAATAAATACTAATTTTGTACCAACTTGAAAGTTAAACTAATTGTTAAGAATAATATAAGATGCACCTAGACGTTTTTTCAATGACAAGCAGTCCTTGAAGGCTGATAAATTCACGATGCATTCAGAAGGAAGGGAACTTTTAGGATTTCTACACGGCATCATACAGAAACGCTAAGCCTGCGCTAATGCTGTTGGGGTAATAACTAGCCACGGCCGAAGCACATGAACTAGCATATGAATAGATATGCCGAAGCGACCACAGAGAAATAATGTAACCCGAAATGCCCCTGCCGGCAATCGAACCCGGTACGTTGCACTTATAAGAACAATCCCTACGCCCGCCAAAGGTGACCTTTGAGTAGGTAGATGAAAACCGACATGTTACTAATTTGCAGAACTATGCATGGAAGCTAAATCTACTGGTTTTTCCAGAGAATATCCGAAAAAGCCTTTAGAAAAATGTTTCAAATATCGTTTAATTAGGCGTCATCAACCTAACAAGACCTACATACTTAATATGAGAAATAAATAATGAAAAACAAGTAGAAAAATATTGTAACAGTTGTTCATATTGAGTATTTGAATAATATTTTTACCACCTGTTCTAACAATTTAGTCACAATATTAAGTATTTATGCTGCTGCATTATTACGAGTAGGTATATGTGCTGTTTACACTAATTTAAACAATAATAAAACACAATTAGTTTAATTGCGTTTTATTTTTGTGAAGAATTTGTGTGACACACGTTAATATGGCACCTTATGGAACAATGAACATTCAAGAGAAGCTAGATTGTTACATGCTTGTTATACCCACTTGTGAAGCGAACGCCGATCTGCGGAATTGAAGAATGAAAAAATCTAGAAAAAATAAAGAACACAGTTCTCACGCGCCATTTTAACTATAAATAATAAAAATGTGGTAGGTATAAGATTTGTTGGTAGCAACTTGATAGGTAGGTAGAGTCGTATGTCGGCATTTTTAAATTTATGATTTCCTCTGTGTACCAACTAAGTAATAATGGATACAAACTGCAGTCATAATTATTGAAATTAAATGATATAAGTATAGCTAGGTATAGCAAAGATAGGTGTACCTAGCTACTTACTTCACTACCTATACCTACCCATGTGTTTTTGGTTTGTCCTTCAATCAGGTCGCAACGGAGCAACGGACTGACGTGATTTTTTGCATGGGTACATACATATATATATATATATATATATATATATATATATATATATATATATATATATATATATATATATATATATATATATAAAGACTGAGAGTGACAATAATACTTTTATCCCGGAAAATCACACAGTTCCCACAGGCTTTTTCGAAGCCTAAATCCAGGAAGTTAGGTTTTTTTTGCATAAGTATCTAATTAGTAATTACCTAGGTACAATGTAGGTAACATCATGCGCCATCCTTTGTTTGTTTGTTATTAATTATTCGATTAAAAGTTAGCCCTTGACTGCGATTTCACCTGGTGGCAGGTAGTTAGTTAATTTAATTTAAATATTTAATTTCTTTAGGTAGGTACTTATATTTTTTTAATTTATTTACTTATATTAGTGAATAGCTTATGCCCGCGACTTCGTCCGCGTGGACTACACAAATTTCAAACCCCTATTTCACCCCCTTAGGGGTTGAATTTTCAAAAATCATTTCTTAGCGGATGCCTAGGCCATAATAGCTATCTGCATGCCAAATTCAGCCCGATCCGTCCAGAAGTTTGAGCTGTGCGTTGATAGATCAGTCAGTCAGTCAGTCAGTCAGTCAGTCAGTCACCCTTTCCTTTTATATATTTAGATGAATGCAGTCTAAGATGAAAGCAAGTGTACTACCACTACATTAATACCTAGGTATTGTAGGTAGATTTTTACACTGCATCGTTACGGAACGCTAAATCACTTGGCGACACTGCTTTGGCGCTGCAGATAGGTTGGTATTTGATAACGAGCCACAGCCGAAGCCTCCCACCAGACACCAGACAAGCTAGAAATTATAAATTCTGAAACTGTCACTGCCGGGAATCGAATTTATTTCCAGAACCTCCCATTTATAAAGACCCTAGCGCTCGCCATTGCGCAAGGGAGGTCGGCGTTATTTTACTGTAAGTAATTCATATTGATACCTACTACTTAACTACCTATTTAATGAAAGGATCATCATACAAATATTATAAGTAAGTACGTAGGTAGGTAGGTAGACTGGTACCTATCTAATTAACATGCAAGTATTATATTGAAAACAAAACTTCTCGGTATTATTAATAAATGCAATGAGAAAGCGACATAAAAATATATTGTTTTGGGTCACAAATCGCAATTCGTTGCATGGCAGTGAAAATATGAGAGTAGGAGCGGGCTAACCGGCTCACCGCGGGCGGTGTGCCTACGTGACGTGGCCCGCGTGGCACCGAAGACGGAGGGGCGGAAGGGGGCGCCGCCGGCCGGTGCGTTGCGCACGCATTGATGTACTTGCAACGCGTGATACTTTATCGATACCTACACAACATGAGTAAAGATCCGTAACTACACTGTAATTAAGTATTATCCACAATACATAGTTTTACTGCTTTTGTATACCTACTTGCTCATTTATTTAATTTCAATTCAACCTTGCAAACGACAATTTGTCATTTTTGCCTCAAACTTATTTAGGTGCTAATTACTTGAGAATTTAAGAAGCTGCCAAACAGAATAGCTGTTTTGAGACCGCCATCTTCTATCGAGATGATTAAAAATAGGTAGGTACCTACCACTTACTAGGTAGACAATTAGATGAGCCACCTTGAAACCTCTAAGCGGGTCCAATATTTCAATTTGTTGAAGACCCGAAGATTTTGGAAATGGAGGATGGAACTTCTCAATGGACATTCAGTAAATATTTTATCCACGAATAGTACAAAGCTAATTGTATGATAATATGATTATGTGATTCGGAAGTCGACTTGTTTTTAAAGATCTTGTAATCTATACTTCCATACTAATATTATAAAGAGGTAAAGTTTGTAAGTTTGTTTGTAGGGGGCTATCTCCGGAACAACTGAACCGATTTTGAAAATTGAAATTTTATTTCCATAAAATTAGAGATCCACATGAAAAACGTAATGAGCCACCCGTGCAAAGCAGGGGCGGGTCGCTAGTTCTTAAATAAAATTACATAACATGCAACCCAGAAATGTACCTACCTCCAACAAACAAGCTTTATTTAAGTCAACAATAGTTCAAAATTAGCACATGCATTATGCATGCATGTTTGATAACATAATAATATGATCACACGCAGTGCACGCTATAAAAACATAAACAGCATGAAATCGGAGGAAATTTATGTCGATAGAACCAGTGTAAACATTGCAGTCAGCTCTATCGCTTTATTTTGAACCACTGGAGGCAAGGAGCAAAACATAACAAAGTATCAGTCGGTCGCAAGTAGTCGTCGTGATCGGGCGTTTGTGTGACTTACTTTGATTGCAAATAAGCTTTGATCAATTAAACATAAATAAACTTACCTTCTTCACATACGATTTATAAAAGGGAATCAATTTATGCCAGTCATCATGTTTTCTACAAAGAAAAGTGTAGAGAAATTCCTGCAAATGTACAAAAATGAGCTGCGTCGGCACATCAGCAAGACAACCAGTGTGACAAATTCGGATGCAATGGTACCCAGGCTGGACCAGTCCAACATCTCGTTAAATCAGAACGAAGATGCGGGGCCGAAGAGGTTGTTGAAGTTGCAGAAATATCACAGGTCAGTGAACTTTAAACGGAGTAACACAGTACAGTTTGCGTAATACTACCGCGCCGTGTCGCCTATCTACCTATTAACTGCATACATTACTTACACCATAAGTACGTGGAACTTACGAGTAATTCAGAATATTCAAATTTCATGTAAGTACAATAAAATAAACACAGTTTTTTTATCAGCTCATATTAAAATATCTCTTTTTTTCTTCAGAACCAGTAGGTATAACAAAAGATTCTTTATTCTTATTCTCATATAAACAAAATATTCCATTGTGAACTGCTTTGTTTTAAAACAAAGGCAGTCATTTGCCTGGTCAAAATACTTTCATGATTATCTAGTAAAATTTTACTTCATCGTAATCAGATTTATCACTTAGGTATCCTATCGAAAATGTTATTTTAGTAAAGTGCGGACCTATAAAAATTACTACTATTTGAATCTCGAATTTGGAAATTTTACGTCTTTAATCAAGGTTTTTTATTCATAAGTCATAACTCATAAAACCCAAATCATTCCAAACTGAAACGGAATAGTAGTTTGTCATTTCACTGCACCATAACATTTTAGGGTTCAAATCATACTTAAGTCACTTTACATTTAGAAATAGGTTCTTCATCAAGTGCCGATGGACTTAGGTCAACTAAACTTTTTAATCCTTAGATTCCTGTCGACCCTCACATCTCAGCAAATGCCACTGGCAGCCCGTGGACTGGCCGTCTCCAAAGACCAGTCCCGGGAGTTCATGGCTTGCTTTCCGGACATCGTGAGGGACCTGACTGAAACTGGCAAGCATATTGACGTGCCGGAAGCCAGCAAATGGTTGGCCAAGGTACGTTCTATGTTGTTTTTGTCAGTGGGTAGACAGAATGATATAGAACCTGTTTAGTTTAACCATCACCATAAACCAGTATCCTTCATTTTGATGTTGTAAGATCGTAGTCAGAAAAATAGGAAGAGGAAGGATATAACTTTGAATTAAATTATAACATACGTATGTATGTAGGTATCTCCTCTCCGCACTTGGCCAACGTGGTGGCCAATAATCTAATCCTTCTTCTGAGAAGAGACCCGTCATAAGTAGTTGATCTCGGTGATGCTTTAGATTATGATGGATGATCACACACACAACACACAGGCAGTATGAACTACTTAGGATATATTTTATTTTTAAAATTAACTAGGTATCCTTCTCAAGTTTTTTTAGGTAGGCTAATATAAATTCAATTTCACAAAAATCGACCTTCATCTTCTTTGGTTATGATTTCATCGGATGCTTTGATAACGTAAACAATATGGTCAGCGATGATAGAAATAAAAATGCTTTAAATATAGGTACATTTTATCTAAAACTATTACTTATCTAATATCTGATTATCGGAAACTTGTCGTTTAGATTACCGGTTTTTAGTACGTCGCATAACGCCTTCTAGTACGACGCATAATGCCTTGTATAGTACTACACATAATTGGTAGGTATGTCGTCTTAGATATTTTGCTTCATGTGGGTCTCAATAACAAATCGATTTAAAGACATTTTTATGATTTTATTTTGAGTTTGATTAATACCAATTCTACAAACAAGATTGACCATTACTTTTTTGGTCACACTGCCAAAAAACTAGACAGACAAAACATAGATAAGTATCTTGTTAACAAGCTCCAATTTCTCTCAACCGCAGTTTAGTTCTAATTCCTAGAGCGTTTAACAGTGGTTAATTAACTGCCGGTTGAGACGTGTTGCGAAAACAGGTTTTAAAGCTATTTATAAGATAGCCCCACACACGCACATAGAGACACAAACCAATACAAGACTTGTTTTCATAAATTTTACATTAAGTCAGACCTAGTACCTACTGAGAGCATACCTACATTATTTTAACCGTGTGAACTTAATGATGATGATGATTTAGATACAGTTTTGTTAGAAACAAACAGATACTGGTGAAAACTTACAGAAACCAATCCGTAATTATTCTGTAAAAATCATTCAACGATAACATTTAGTTTCACCTTTAGACTAACTTGCAAAAATTCTAATTTTGCAATTTGCAACTGCTTAATTTTAACTGACCAAAGCTTATTAGCCTATTAGACATTCATGGCCAACAATTACCTGCTTCTTGAGTTGACATTTCATCATCATAACAACTGAGATTGCAATTATAAGTAGATGTTGAAATTCGTCAAAAAACTACTGCGTTAAGTAACCCTTGAAGGAAACTTCGATACTGAGCAACATGCTTCTAGACAGTTCTACCTGTTACGAGTTACGAACAACCTTGTCTCTTGGAAAAGTTTGTCCTCTTTCTCGATCTGGTTATTGACTCGATCGATTAATTTGAACTTAAATTAGAGAGCGCAATTATTGATGTTTAGCTATTGCTTATTTGAATGCTGGTTTAAAGATTTCATCGTCATGATCAACCCATAGCCAGTTCACTACAGAGCACGAGTCTCCTATGAGAAGGGTATGGCCATAGTCCACCACGCTGGCCAAGTGTATTGGAAGATTTCACACACCTTTGAGATCATGATAGAGAATTAGGCATGCAGGTTTCCTCGCCATGTTGTTTAATTTCGTATAACTCACATAACTCCGCAAAATTAGAGGTGCGTGCCCGAGGATTGAACCCCCGACCTTCCAAATAGAACGGGGATGTCGTAACCTATCACGGCTTATATATTTGTATCTATAAAATAAACCAAATTACTAACAGTATTCTTTATTTCTTTCAAGTTAGTTTAGTTTAGGAATTGTTCCTACAACCTAATTAGCATGTTTTAAAAAATAAAAGTTCTAATCTAGTAGTCAAATACGTACTAATATATTTTGTCAGCAAACTCTGCGCGATTCAATTCACGTTACTAAGGAGTGCTAAACAATTTCGCATGTAGGGCATTCTTATGAGGTACCTAGTAACAAAGATAAAATACAATTACCTGATACCATGACTCAACACTGAACACACCTCATCTTTTACGAACATGTGGTACTTAAAGTAAGTAGGCACGTCACTTTCAGACTTAAGGTTGATATTAATAAACACAAGAAATGACGATTAAAATATTTTGTTATGATATAAAGGCCGTACATGCTAGGCCGTAACTGTTATAATTAGTAGCGGAGTTATAGAGAAAACCGTATGTGTATACGGAGATTATAAAAACTTTTATTGCATATTGTGATGTCTCAGCTGGAAATGTATTTTGTTTCATTATTTTTTTATAATACTTGGTTAATAATGAAATAATCAATTTTTTCTTTGTAAACTATATTTTTAAAGAGGTCGTTAAATTTCCTATTCTTGCTTTGGACGCATTAAATACTATGTCAAATGTTTATGGTACTTTAAATATCTTAATATTTTTGAAATATTAAAATAATGATGGTCATTTTTCCCCTTTCTCCTCCGAAAATTTTCTGGCTACGGTCCTGCTTGTAATTTCATCGGCACAAGATTTTTGTGATTATTTAGGTAATTGTCCATATGAACTTTATTTTTCATATTCACATAAATAGCTGGTGGATCTTATTTTGATACGTAGGTATTTTCTTTTGAGTAAAATTTTATATTACGTATTCATCTAACTCTGAGTATAGAGAAGATCTAACTACAATAGCCGGCAAGAAATATTACATCGACCTGAAAGAGGAGGTTTTGTAGAGCGTTGTCTCTGTTATTGAGACCGATAAAACGTCACAAAGGTATGAGTGACAGAGACAACGCTCTACAAAGCCGAAATCTCACTCCAAAGGTCGATGTACCTACAATATTTCTTGCTGGCTACTGTAATATTGTATTCCATGACGGGATAGGAAGGTATCTTACCTTCCAGCTAAATCCTACCTCGTATGCAGGTCGTAGAGGTATAAAAGCACTGCTTACCCTAGTTCTAAAAATCAATGCTTATTTTTCATTATGACCCGCCAGTAACTTAGTGCCTACCTAAATGCCTATCTAGGCTTCAAACCCTGTGCTTGTAAGTACAATATCTACTTATTTAATTTTTCCTGCTTATCGTTAATAATAAACCTAGTATAATCTACCTACCCTACTTAATTTATTTGTCATTGTTATAGCTTTTGCAGTACACTGTGCCAAATGGAAAGAAAAATCGTGGCCTAGCGACCGTTCTTGCATACAAAATGTTGGAAAAACAGCAATATCTGACGCCGGAAAATATTCACCTGGCGAACATCATGGGATGGTGCACAGAAATGGTAAGGACCTAAACTATAAGAGGGCGACAGGTTGAGATGGCAATAGAGGAATGAGGCGGGGGACGCCCCGTACACCCGCACGTCACCCGCGCCCGCCCGCGCCGGGATCGCGTGGGGGCTGTGGGGGTGTGCGGTGCGTTCCCTCCGCGTTTGTCATCTCAACCTGTCGCGTATACTATAGGGACCTAAGTATCTATAGATTCTAGAATAGTACCTAACACTATGGATTCGCCGTTCGGGTCTAGAAACTTATATTATTTACCTACTACTGATGCCCGCGACTTCATCTGCGTGGATATTAAAAATCCCGTGGGAACTCTTTTATTTTCCGAGATAAAAAGTAACCTATCTCACTCTCCAGTTACTTGGCTATACCTACACATGCAAAAAAATCATGTCAATCCGTTGCTCCGTTGCGATGTGATTGGAGGACGAACCAAACACACTTTCGCATTAATAATAATAAGGGTAGTAATCTTCAATATGGTTGTTGTTATTGGTTGAATGGTGGTTAAATTGAATGACTTTAGTCAAAAGTTTTAGCATATTGCGATTGTGGCAATCACTAACCTCTAAACTAATACAAGTAGGTTCACGACAGGTCGAGATGATAATCGGGGTATGAGGCGGGAGGACGCCCCGATTGCCATCTCTACCTGCCGCGTACTATAGGTATCTAATGTATACGTTGTATTACAGTTCCACACACACCAATTGCTAACAACCGATATGATGGATGGTGCGGAGATGCGCCGCGGCGTGCCCTGCTGGCATCGACAGCCCAATGTTGGGCTCGGCGCCATTAACGACGCAGCCCTAATCCACTCAGCCATGTGCTCCACCCTTAAACGATATTTCTCTAACAAGCCCTATTACAAGAACGTACTTGAGATGTTTAACGAGGTATGTATTTTAATATTCTTATACTTACTTTTCTATACTAACACCACACCCCCGACAATGCTTCATAACATAAGCGACTTAGGTAGCTATTTTGTAGCTATGTCCTATCTATATTTTATACTTACCATAAAAGTAAGTAAGTTTGTAGCTTTATCTACACCCATGCTTTAAATCCTCTATAACAGATTCTGAAACAGTTAGCTTATTGCCAACATTAAAACACCCAATATCTTAATAACCATTAAAGCATCCAAACGAGTGTTATAATGTTGTACTGAATTTCATTATAACACTCCTGTGAAAAAGAGACAGCGCTATACTGCTGGCATAAATCTGTCTCGTTCTAACCGAACCTTAAGTCGTGATCCGTGGTATTTATGGTACATTCACGCGCGTTTCACTACCAGAACGCCGCGCGTTTAAAAAAAAAGTACCTAAGTAATTCGAATCCCCGCCATTTTTCTTCAATATTTTTATTGTTTTGTTTACAAAAAAATTAGGGATTCATGTTTTGAGAGGACACTGCTAGAATTTTCAGATATTTTAAACCTGTGCCTGTGTTTTAAACGCTATAGTGAAGTGGTACTTAAATATAAATATTCCGCCGAGTAGGTAACTATATCGGAATCGGGACCTTCCAACATTAAAGAACATAATATTCAAGTAAATTTCAATAAGTGCACTATACAAAATGTAAATTACTATTACAATAAATAACTCTTTCAGTAACACTTAGTTTATTTGTATAAACTCAGTAGGTAATGGATGAAGTTAAGTTACTAGGACTGGCTGTTTTAATGTTAGCAGTACCAGTAAGCTAACTGTTTCAGAATCTTTTATAGAGGATTCATAATATTATGGGTGTAGATAAAGTCTTGTATGCAACTGTTGATGATTAGGTATTAAAACACTCAAGTCATACTATAAACCGACTTTCGTGTTTTAATGCCCCTCTTTATACAACAGTTGCATAAATAACTATAGTTAAACCCATTGAAGTCGGAAAAATTATAATTGAACCATGAGTTTTGTCTCAGAATGTGCGAGGTTGCGGAGGTAATATAATATTTATTCTACGTTACAGTAATTAAGTACGGTCTACTTAATTATTATACCACGTCCACGGCCATGCTGATTATATAAAGACTTAATGACAGATTTACACAAAGATAATAATAAATTATATATTAATTGTCTTCTGTATAAGTAATACCTAGTAAGTACTAGAGTACCTAGTTATTTAAGAGGTTTGTAGACCATAATAACTACCACTAAACCCCTTAAAAATGTTACACTACAGTCTACACTTGAAGCCTTCTCACCCACCACATCCCACCATTCTCTTTCTGAGTGC
Organism: Maniola hyperantus; assembly: GCF_902806685.2. Lineage (NCBI taxonomy): Eukaryota > Metazoa > Arthropoda > Insecta > Lepidoptera > Nymphalidae > Maniola > Maniola hyperantus. Next base: position 7,963,138 of record NC_048555.1, read on the forward strand.
TCAGTAGGTATAGTGATCCGGCAATGGGTTGCGATGATGATGATGATGATGAATATACATTATCTATCAAACAACACCCTACTCTAATAGATACTAAAGCTTAGTACTACAATCTATATTAACTAAATCATGAATAGACTACTTATTAGAAATTAGAATATGCTAAGGAATCACCGGCTTTTATTATTGTTACAGATGTTGCTTAAATGTTCGATCGGCCATTATTTAGAGTTGCAAATGATGAAAACAGACAAGCCAGACCTTTCACTATTCACAATGGAGAAATACGAAGTGATCACGAAATACAAGACCTCTTACTACACCTTCCAAATGCCTGTTGGGCTCGCTCTACTCATGTCGGGAGTGGACGACCCAGAGACGCACAGACAGGCTAAGACGATCTTACTGGAGATGGGAGAATTCTTTCAAATTCAAGTAAGTTATATTCTCATTTCATCCGAACGTATAATGACCAAAATCATTACACATTTTACATGTGATGCATGTATGCATGATAATATCTACCTACTTCATACATAATTTATTTTGTAGTAATTTTCATAAATAATTGCTGGTAGGTAGGTACCTAATAAAATTAATATTTTAATATTAGAAATTACATAGTTAAGTTTTTTTCTGGAAATTATAGGATTTTGAGATACCCTATGCTTCCAAGTTGCGATAAATAAATTAATTAATTAAATAAATATAAAATCGGCCAAGTGCGAGTCAGGCTCGTGCAAAGAGGGTTCCGTAGGTACTACAGTTGTATTTTTTCAACATTTTGCTGGGTAATTCTAAAACTGTGATGCTTAAAATAAATAAAAATCTGTTTTAGAATGTACAGATGAAGCCCTTTCATATTATGATACCTACCCCAATTGATATATATATTTAGGATCTTACTAATTTTTAGTTCATGACCACAATTTAATTTTTTTAAGTGATGTAACCACAAATTCACGGTTTTCAGATTTTTCCCCTAAAGTCTGCTATAAGACCTACCTACCTGCCAAATTTCATGATTCTAGGTCAACGGGAAGTACCTTGTAGGTTACTTGACAGACCGACAGACAGACAGACAACAAAGTGATCCTATAAGAGTTCCGTTTTTTCTTTTGAGGTACGCATCCCTAAAAATATAGACTATACTTATATGGTAGGTATACAAGTATAATAATATAAACACAAGAAATAATTTAATACTCAGTTTTTATATTTTATGCACTTTGATTAGAAAACCAAGGCCACGATAATAATATGATTATTAGGTAGGAAGAATTTTAATGTTAGGAATGCATTGATAATAACAGTACATACCTACCTAATTGAATTCAACTGCGTGGATAAAATTCCGTCGATCTATTTTCCTGTTTCAAAAGTAGGTAGTAACTTATAATAACAATAATAAGGAAATCGTTATGCTAAAATTTTGAATACCTAACGCTATTATAATATTATGATAAGAATTTTGCGCGTAAAACTTGAATAAATGATTTTTTTTTTAATTTCTTTTAGGACGACTTCCTTGATTGCTTCGGAGATCCAGCAGTAACCGGAAGGACAGGAACAGATATTCAAGATGGAAAGTGCACCTGGTTAGCAGTAGTCGCCTTACAGAGGGCAAATTTCACTCAACGTCAACTTATGGAAGAACACTATGGAAGCTCCAAGCCTGAAGATGTCCAGAAAATCAAGGATCTGTATGAAGAACTACAATTACCCCACACATACTCAGTTTACGAAGAAGCCACTTATGATCTCCTTAGAACACAAATACAACAAGTTACTAGAGGATTACCGCATGACCTGTTCTTTAAAATCCTCGACAATATCTTCAGGCGAAGTGTAAACGAATAGTTTTATTTAAGTATCATAAATATTATTAGGTATTATCAATAATTATCATTTTAAGTGATATTATTAATATAATAGGTCTGAAAAATAATTTATGTAAAATTTTAATTATGGTTTCCGTGAATTTAGAAATAGATGTGACTAGGCCGGCTGTAATGTAAGCTTTTTAAATTAGATATTTAGGGTAGTTATTCGGAAGAGTGAAGATTACGCACTATGCGGCACAAATCATTGAAGAAAGTTGCATGATAAATTATTAAGATGGAAATGAAGATTTTTTTTTTAAAGCAAATAGGGGAAAATGGCAGGCCCTGGTGGGTCCTACTACTTTACTATATGTATATTGTGTGCGGTATTAAAAATAAATGAACAAAAACATGAATAAGTAGGTACTATCGAATTTCCATCCATTTTAAATTTAGTCCGAGTTTGAGATAAGCTCCGCTTATAGAAAAATTAGGTATAAGTACGAGTAATTATTGTTATCTACTGGATTATTATTATTATAATAAGTCGATTCTAGACACCTAAGTGAAATGAAAAAAATAAAAAATGTGATACGTAATCGTGTATGATTTTCTTTTAAATGGCTAACTCTATAAGTTCCTGAAGGTTTTCTTTTTAAATTAGAACCAAATAATAAGTAGATAACAGTCTAGCACCTACCCACCTATTTAATACAAATTGTCTAAGTACGAGGCGAGGGCAATAGTGGGACGATACTATTGCTGTCTTGGTTCCGAAATCAATGGTAGTACTTAAACTAGCGGCACGCTATGATGGCCGGTTTGACGTTTGTCCGCTCATGAAGTTCCGTATTAATTGATAACGACTTTGAAGGAAATAATTGTATTACTTTATTGACGATAGTGATGTGCAGAGATTCATAAATTTTATCGAATGTAGTTTTAGGTTTAGGACTCAAAATTTATTTATTAAATTGATTTCTTAAATGTATACAAGTGTAGAAAAATCAGTTTGCACCATTTAAGGGGTGAATGTACTTGTGAATATGAACAATTTTCACTATGTGGACAAACCTCTGAAATCGCAAAAAAATATCAATAAATTTTTAAAAATGGAATCTAATACGATCGTCACATAGGATCGCTGGCTAGCACAACTACTACCTCCGGCAAACTCGCGTCAATGCTCAATGCAAAACAAAGCAGTTTCGAATTGACGTTGCTTCGAAAAGTATAAACTGTCAGTGCAATGCGATTGTGATATAGTTTTGACCTGGCTTTGGATTTCAAATATTGATACTGCATTACTGTTGACCCTTGCTCGTTAATTTGGACTCTGTTCAAGCCCTTTGTTGTGGATTTCGTCGATATGACCGAACGTACGCAGAGAACTGTTCTAAATAGTCAGACACGTGAGTTCCTAATACGCCTTCGTAACTATTTCGATCGTGAAGCTCAAAATGGAGGGCCAATTTTACCTATAACGTCAGTGGTTGAACGCGTAGCTGATGCGCTTAATATTGGACAACGAACTGTTAGACGGATAACTAAAAAAAAATATGGCGAGACTGGCACAGAAGAAAATAAACTTCACACACCAAAAAAGAGAAAACGAGCAAAACCAGTCGTAGGCATCGATAGCTTTGATGCCGATGCTATCCGAAGACATGTTTACGGCTACTATTTACAGAAGGAGTATCCAACAAGAAAAAAGTTGGTGCATTCACTGAAGGAAGCTGGATTATTCTTCGGTGGGGAAAGTTCTTTAACGAAGATTTTGAAGACCATTGGATTTCGATACAAAAAATGTAACAAACGCAAAATATTGATGGAAAGATTTGATATAGCGATGGCAAGGTATACTTTTTTACGGCAAGTGAAAGAAATCAAAAATTGGCAAAATGTTGTGTTCTTGGATGAAACATGGCTTAATGCTAACCATACTGTAGGCCGTTCTTGGAACGATGACACAGCAGCATCTACTTCCAAAGTTCCTGTAGGAAAAGGATCGCGACTTATAATTTGTCACGCCGGAACCATCAACGGGTTTGTCGAAGGTTCTCTCATGGCTTTTGCGTCAAAAACCACTGGAGACTATCATGAAGACATGAATGGAGAAAAGTTTACTGAATGGTTTACCTCAATGTTGTGTAGCCTCCCTGAACCATCTATTATAATTATGGACAACGCCCCATACCACTCGATGCAAATTGACAAGCCACCTGCCCAATCCCAAAAGAAAGCTGATATCGTCGCATGGCTTCGTAAAAATGGCGTAGATGCAAACATGAATATGTTAAAAGCGGAATTAGTACGTCTTTTAAAAGAAAACAAACCAACCAAGATCCGATACGTCATTGACGAAATAGCATTAGAACATGGGCACAGAGTTATACGGTTACCGCCTTACCATTGTGAGTATAATGCGATTGAGTTGGTGTGGGCTCAAATTAAGGGATATGCTGCAAGACACAATACAGAACCCCCATTTACCACAAAAAAAATGCTAAAATTATTAGAAGAAGCTTGTGAACATGTGACTAAAGGAGACTGGGAAAAGGTTGTGAATAGAACTGTTAAATTAATAAGGGAAGATTATGAAAGAGATGTGAAAATAGATAATATTATAGAAAACGAACATATAATTATTAATGTATGTGATGATAGCAGTGACGACAGTGAAAATAGTAGTATGGACGAATCTGATTAATTATGGCCTTTTGTGGCACCTTTTTCGGTATCTTTTGTATTCATATGTTTCTTGTGTGCATATAAAGTATGTATATTCATTTTCGTTCAAATATTCAGTTCGTTCAAATAAATTAAATAAACATATACATTTTTGTTTTATTAAACCTATTTAATCAGGTACAAAAACAAAACTTAATTGTTTTTTGTTCGAGAATAAATTGACATTCCACATCACTATTGTAATGTGTCAAACCGGCCATCATAGCGTGCCGCTAGTGTAGTACTCACCTACTTAGTTTTCTTATCTGTGTATTTAAAAAAACCGGTCAAGTATGAGTTTGGATTCGCACACGAAGGGTTCCGTACCATCGTACAAATAATAACAATTTTTTTTTATCTGTGACGTAGTATAAGCACAAATTCACGGTTTTAGGATTTTTCCCTTTACTTGTGCTCACAGAACACCCCCAAGGTTGGAGGTGGTCTGTGCTTGTGCTATAAGACCTACCTACAAATAGGATGAACGATGCGCGAACGCATGTAAATTAGACTTTTTTTATGGTATCCTAAAACACCCGCTATTATACCAATCTTACCCGCTTCCATTGTCGTCCATGGTGTTCCGTCAATTTGATATTGACATTTGTTACTTGGCTGCCAAACCAATGTTGCTATTTTTAGGGATTTCGCCGTATTTTCGGGCGAAACGACTAATATTACGTACGCAGCACGACAGGGTATTTTTCATGTTAACTTGACAGTGATGACTGATGAGAGTGCATTACACTTTAGAGTAATTTGCATTTTGCGGTAAAGTAGAACTATTCTGCAGGCAGTAACCCTTTTTTATACGCACCGTGTGTATTTTAAGATTTACTCAGAGTAATTAAAAAAATTAGGTTAATAATTTCAAGAGTGAAAGAAACTAGGGTAAAACCAAAATCTTAAGTGAAAACACTGTGCTAAACTTTCAGTTTTGCGCTGTGTGCTGTGTGGACTTGTTGTTGTTTTGCGTTTTAGCCATTAATGGTTTCTTGAGTTATAAATCCAGACGTTTAACTAAATTAATATTACAGATTTATGCAATGCACGTGTTGATGGAATAACCGTGTTATTTTTATTAATTATTCTAATAAAGAAGTGATAATTTATTGAAAAGTGAAACCGAGAGTTTATGTGGCCCATAAAATTAAATTTACATTATACATAGAATTCATTAGGAGAAAGTTGTTGGCGTGTACCCTCAATCAAGCAGAATGAATTCGAATATCACAATATTTAGGATATTTAATAGATTTAATAATTTAAGGTTAAAAACACTCAGGTTAGTTAAAAATATTAAGTTAAGTCTATGTACCTATCCTTTTATGTGTATGCCCTTCTTATCATCTAAATAAATGTTCAATAGAGTACAGTAGGTACAGTAAGACTATTAGTATTTGGAAATACTTACACATATTTTATAAGTTAATTATCTGTCCTAAATTGTCTCTGTAGCTCTAAAAGCTATTATAACATTAGAATGTAGGTAAGTGTGTAAATTGTGTGTCTATTTACTTAGTCTCGATATTTATGTAGGGAGAAAGTGTGTAAATTTTTTTTGATCAAAATTGTTCCATTAACACTAAAGATACAGCTTAACATATTTCCCTTCAGGTGAAGCGAAAGATTTTGCCTTCTTGCTAGTACTTTCTGAATAACTTTTGACCGAGCGAAGCGAAGGTCTCTGAGTCTACTTGAGGGAATTGCAGTCTGTCTGTCTGTCTGTCAGATCCTTACAACTTCTCAATTACTTTATTACTTCAAATTTAAACATAATATTATGTAAAATGATAGCCTTCAGCTGAATATTGCATAAAAATAGATTCCCACTAGATTATAACATGGGGTTATTCAAGGGGCGGACCAACAAATTCCTAAAAGGCCAGCAACGCATCGGCGGTTCCTCTGGTGCTGCAAATGTTCATGGGCGGCGGTAATCACTTAACATCAGGTGACCCGCCTGCTCGTTTGCTCGCTATATCTATTTAAAAATATATATATAAAATGCTTTATATTAGGGGGTTCCCTAATATAAGGGGGGGGGGGGGAATGGGGGGCTTTAAAGTGGAGATTAAATTCAACACTAAGTCATTTATCAACAAAGGTTTTTAGAAAACCATTGAAGCTTCTGCATATTTAATACTTTATTTTTATTATTTTTATTGTTACAAGTTCCAGGGTCTTAGTACTTATCTAAATTCTAAGGTCTGTTTATTATTCTTAACCAATTTGAAAGACTTACAAGTTTTTTAAGTATGTATGCTTATCTGTTACCATCTCATTACCATAATAATGTAAAAACATATTTTTAGAATTCCATTGCGTTTACTTATACATAATAATGCTATGTCAATGTGCTGTGATAGGTATCTATTGACGAAACATCTTCATCAGATAGCAATTCAAATTCTCAAACAATAAAATTCTGGAGTAGTACAATAACTAACTCATATTATATTTGCAAATACATACCTTTGGTTAACCATAATTCCATGCCTGTACTGTTTATTTTCGTTTTGTATTTTTAACTGATCAGTAAAGAACTGTAATATACACTTAAACAAATAAACACATTTCTTAATTATAATTTCATGACAGCTGAGATCATCTGTTACTAGATGATGCTTGCGACTTCATCTGTGTTTATATAGGTTTTGTAAAGTAAAAATCCCATGGGAACTCTTTGATTTTCTGAGTCTTGTGAGTCTTTTGATTAGCCTATTTATTAAGTCAAAGCTATCTACTCTGTAAGCTATCTTCCAAATTTCATACAAATCGATTCAGTTGTTGTGGCATGAAGGAGTAACAAATATTACACTCATAAAATCTCTAAGAGTCAATTGAAAAATTTATGACATTGTTTACAGTGTATCACAGCAACAGAGGTATAAATTGTCGACAAACGCCTCTATATCAGAAATGCAAAAAGAAAAGGAAACATTTCAGGATTTTCTCCCAGGCCTCATTGATTCATTGATGTCACAGTCGAAGTTTGCTGATATACCTGAAGTAGCAGTGTGGACTAAAGAGGTAACTTTATATCACCTTAAAACTGACTTCTTTGAATTTTATCTGTGAACATTTAGGTTCTTAAAAATGTAAATATCTCATCTCAGCCTTCGTTTTCCCGGGAATAGCTGTAGTCTAACAATCCTAACATGTCTTTTACAAAAAACTAACTTGAATCATGAAAAGCAGCTGAAATATAAACCAAAAAACAAATACACTGTATTTTGAAATTTCCCATTGGCCATTGGAATTCGGGAACTATCTGACTTCTCAAAAGGTGAGCACTAAGAAAGGATAATTGAAAATTCAACCCTTGAAGGGGTTAAATAGGGGATAAAAGTTTGTATTGTATCCAGAAATTTGTCGTTTTTGAGTTTAGAAATATGGAAATTGGTGCTAAAGCTTTATAAATCAAAAATCAGTTATATGAAATCAGTTATATGAGCTAAGCTATACCTGCTCCAATGTAGACGCCTTGACGTCTTGATGCTGTATATGTCGCTAGGAAATGGAAAAATCTTGATTTGATCCCGGTTGTTACCTGCGACAATATTTTATTTTATCTATCATAAAATAAATTATGTGATCAAGAAAACTTTAAACAGAGCATATCCTTTTCTTTAAGTTGATTGTTTTTCTAATTACTAAAGTCTTGTATGTTTTTGAAGGTATTACAATACAACTTGCAAGGTGGCAAAAAAACGAGAGGCCTGACGACTACCTATGCGTATGAGACCTTGGAAAATCCTGAAAACATAACTGAGGAGTCTCTTAAAGTCAGCAGGGCTATGGGCTGGTGTGTCGAAATGGTAAGGAAAATTTTTTAAAATGTGTATTTTTTTAACAAGACATGTTTAAATAGATGATTTCTGCGTGTATTTAGGTTTTTAAAAATCCCGGAGATCTGTTTGATTTTCTAGTATAAAAAGTAGCCTATGTCCGTTTCCAAAATACAAGCTATCTCTGTACTGTTCGCAAAATCGGTTAAATGGATGGGTTTTTGAAAATCACCTGGGGAACGAATGAGACGTGAAAAAGTAACAGACAGGCCTACCCTCGCATTTATAATATTAGTATGGACTATGTAAATGATAAAAAAGCTTGGATTTGACTCGCTCCAGCAATGCACGGGGCTGCAATGGCTTGTATAGTATGGTATAATAACATTTAAATTGTAAAATTAAAATTAAAAAGAGCAACCGCCGAGTTTCTTGCTGGTTCTTCTCGGTAGGAACGGCATTCCGAACCAGTGGTAAATTAAAACTACCCGACGATTCGAAAGCGCTTGTAAAAAGTCTACTTCAAGTACCTTATTAGCTATACGTTTCAATATGTATAATTTAGCAAAATTACGTAAAAGATAGATAGATGAGATAAACAGTTGACTTTTCTATTCATAATGAATTCGTTGTTGTAGGTGTAAAACAACGCGCGATGGACGCGCGTTGTTTTTGTCCTCCTTGGCACAAAAGCCTCTAAATGTCCTTCTAAGTGGAAGATCCTGGGTTTGAATCCCAGCAGAGGCAATTTGGAAATTTCTAAATTTCGGACGGAAGTTCTGGAATAGGCCTATGTCCAGAAGTTGAACAATTATTTTTCTTTTGTCTATAGTTGCACGCGTACTTTTTAGTGATGGATGATATAATGGATGGCTCGACGAAGCGCCGCGGCGTCCCCTGTTGGTACCTCCGCCCCGACGTCGGCCTGGGGGCAATCAATGACTCCATACTAATAAACGCATCGATATACGAGACGCTGAATACACACTGTGGAAATTTACCGCTTTACCGCAACGTTGTTGATCTTTTTAATGAGGTGGGTTACCTTTTTTTGCTATGCTACTTAATCGGCATACATTTAGGTTTTTAAGCTCTCTCTCTCACACACACACTCTCTCCCTCTCTCTCACACTCTCACTCTCTCCCTCTTTCACACACTCCCTTCCTCTCTCACACACTCACTCTCTCTCCCTCTCTCACAAACTCACTATCTCCCTCTCTCATACACCCACTCTTTGTCCCCCTCTCTATCTCATAAGAGATACGATTACGCGAGTGCCGAGTCAGGGACAACGTAGCTCGTAGATATATTGTTGCAGATATTTAATTTTACTTAATTATTTTATGTATTAATATTTTATTTTTATTAATTTTGACTTGTAATTATGGGTATGTTAACCTGAAATAAATCAATTTTATTATATTTCTCAGGTCACGTGACCAAGTGAACCTGATGTTATTCTATGATCAAATTTAATTTACCCCGTTTGATTTAACCAGAATGGCAATAGTGGGTTACTATTGCCACTCATAACTAACTCGTCTCTATAAGAGTTACTAAAATAGTAATTTTGTTTCAAGGCCATCCTCTATACATCGGTAGGCCAACACCTCGACTACACGATGGCCCATCGAAACAAGAACGACTACAGTCTGTTCACTGTAGAGAGATATAGTTCTATAGTGAAGTATAAGACTGCGTACTATACATATAAGCTGCCCGTCTGTTTGGGACTCTTCCTAGCAAACAACGCGGACAAAGAAACACATAAAAAGGCGGAGAAAATCTGTTTGGAAATTGGACACTTATTTCAAATGCAGGTGAGTTTTAACTTCGCTAATTCGTATTATAATATCTTATGACCTAATCTAAGTTAGGGTCTCACAATTCACAAGACCGTAACTTAGCTTAGGTTGAGGTTTACAGAGCGCACTTTGACTTTGCTCAGACTTCACTGTTAAAACGAGACAGCGTTATATCGCTGGCACAAATCTGTCTCGTTTTAACTGAAACTTAAGTCTGAGCAAAGTTAAAGTATAGGTCTCACTGAATGTTTTTTTTTTGTTATAAGGATTGCTAAAAGGTGACTTTTGCTACCACTTTCGTCTGCATAATCTCATTGCTTCAGAGTAGGAATTGTGTAGTTTCAACCCTGTATACAATAACATCAGTTTACAAGATTTTTTTTAATAGATATAGCAAGCAAACGAGCAGGCGGGTCACCTGATGTTAAGTGATTACCGCCGCCCATGAACATTTGCAGCACCAGATTAATTCAAATTATGATGATGACTAGATGATGTCCGTGACTTCATCCGCGTGGATTTAGGTTTTCAAAAATGCCTTGGGAACTCTTTGATTTTCCGGGATAAAAAGTAAGCCTATGTCCTTCCCCGGAACGCAAGCTATATGTGTACCAAATTTCGTCAAAATCGGTTGAACGGATGGGCCGTGAAAGGCTAGCAGACAGACACACTTTCGCATTTATAATATTAGTATGGAAGTATGGATAGTAAATTTTGGGGTTCATTAAAATTATACAGACGGACACCGGAAGCTCATTGGCACCCTAAAGATAATATCTAGCATGTTTTACGATTCACATCTCATGACGTATTGTTAGCCTTGGTGAAGACAGGATTAAAATAAATTTAAATAAAGAAACTTTTGTCTGCGTCTCGACTGTTAACAAAATGATTTTTGTGTTGATAGCACTGGGTTAAATTACGTATTTGCCTATTCAGCTACCTCAGAACATAATTTTATGCTAAAGGCGCAAACATTACTTGGTGTTGGTGTGTCGAGACGCGTAGGCTATCAGGCGGTGTCCTACATTTATATTACATGCACACTAAAATTCCTATAGTCTAGAAACGAGCCCATGTCACGTGCCCTTACCTACATTATGTCCCTAAGTTTGGTTGTGGGGCTTACAAGTTACAGTACTACTACTTTTATAAGTTACGCCGATGTACCTGCGCAGGAATTGCGCATAAAATTTTTAAATGGCTCGAAAATATCTCAGCCAATCATAGCGCGCGCTGTCCGCTATTGGTTGTTGCCTACGCGCCATGTTTTGTACGCGCGAACTGACAAGCGACTAATAGGATACGCGTACTATACTCGAGTCGCTTGTCGATAGCCTCGTGGGAGAAGTGTCTAACTAACAAACACTAACCTCATATTATGGAACGGAAATGCTATATCAACTCAATCATCAACTCTCGTCTCTCGATTGTTTAATAGCGGATTGAATACAGCATGAATCGAGGCGGAAAACAAGACGGTTTATATTTGCCTCATTATTCAACCGATCGAAGATAAAGCTTCACACTACGGGATATAAATTATATTACAGTCCGGTCAAAATAGACATTCAAGATTACAACAATTCGCATAGGGCTAAAAATTGGTAAAAATTGGTGTTCCCAACACTCGTACCAATTTTTAGCCCTATGCGAATTATTGTAACCTTGAATGTCTCTTTGGACCGGACTATTATATTCTATAGTGTGAAATGAGCTTGAGTTTATTTTCAAGTCTCATTTTTAACCGAGCGAAGTTGAGTCCTGATTTTCTAGTCTTTTATATAATATACAGGTTGGAGAAATTCTGGCATATCAAAGAACAGCTTAAACCGCTAGGGTCTAGTCTATAGGAACTTGAAATTTCACACTCTCAATAACGTAGATTTCTACTAAGAATAGATTTTGAGAAATCCCACCGCGATTTTTGTAAACCTAAATCCACGATGAATTCGCGAGCATCAGCTACTTAGTTCAATATTGTGTTGAAGATCTATCATCTCGTCATGATGATAATAATAATATCTACGTTGTACCTACTGTTCTTTGCAAATCGGAACAGTTGTGCTACGTAGGCTATCCCCGTCCATTCCCGGATATTTCTAAGCCACGATTTTCTTCCGACATTCTCTTGCCGCTAATTTTCTCTGAAGGAGACTGTACCGGTTATGTGTACATAATTCAATACCACAAAATCATAAAAGGAAGTTGTAAATATATAGCAAGGCTTCTTCTACTTCTTTTTCTTGCTCTTGTCCGATGTCTCATTTCATCTGTTAAGGACCAAAACTTACTGTCCTTGGTTGATATTGGCGAGATGTTTAAGAGCTCTAACGTCCCTCTCGACATTGGACCACCATATTAGCTGGGGCTCTTCCTCTTCCTCGTGCAGTCAAGTTTAACAAGCCATTAAAATGAAACCAATTTTTTTATTTCTGTGTCAAAACTGAAATCAAAGGGCATAAATATTTCTCATTTCCCATGTTTGCAGGATGACTTTATAGACTGCTTCGGCGTAGAAAAAGTTACAGGAAAAATTGGTACCGACATTCAAGAGGGCAAATGTTCTTGGCTGGCCGTACAAGCCCTACAAAGATGCTTGCCAAATCAAAGGAAAGTGTTTGTAGCCTGCTACGGAAGCTCCGAACCAGCGCACATAGAACGAATTAAGAGACTATACGAAGAACTGGAACTACCCTCGATCTACCAAGCGGAGGAAAGACAAAGGTACAACTCAGTGGTACAAAGTGTAAGGCAGCTCCCGGAAAGCACTTCCATACCGCCCGATCTCTTCCTTAAACTCCTTGACATGATATATGATAGGAAAAATTAGGACACTGTTATGTAAATGAATATTAAAGCTCCAAACGCATTCGCGCTACGCTGCTAGACGCGGCAACGCCTTGCTCCATACAAACTCATAATATAAACTATATTTACCGCGCCGTGCCGCGTCGTGCAGCGCCGCTCAAGTGCGTTGAGGCAATAAAGGCGGAAACAAACTATCGGACGTGTTTATAAGCCGCGGCTGACAGAAAGGTGTGCAGCGTCAGTTCACAGCGTCTTCGCCGGCGAAGACGAGGTCCCCGATTTCTAACGTCACCCGGACGTGGGCTCACGCCACGGCCTCGGGGGCGTACGGACTAACCAACAAAACCGACAACTCCACCCATCCCAACGTCATCCTAAGCCGTGGTCCGAGCCTCACAGGAGGCGCCCTTAGGAGGACGTTGCCCCCCGACCTCTCGAATTATTTCTTCGAGCCCTAGGGCTCACCCCCAGGCGGAGCTTCGCGCTCGCCAACCCCCCCGGTGACGCTGTAGCGGCCAATAGGGCCTACGCAGCATAGTCAATCCGAAACAACACAAAAAAAAGGTGTGCACAGTCATTTTTGACGCGGCTTGCAAGAATAGGGTATTTTACCCTTTTATGAAAAATCTTAAAAAGTCTTAATTAGATCCTAAAGTGATAATAAACTACCAAAAAAATTTCAATTTTTTTATTTAATGCATTTAAATTTACATTTCAAATTTCGCCGCGAGAATGCTACCTTCCATCTTTTTAGGTTTATAAGCTGTCATGATGCCACACGGATTGGTAAGCAACGGTGTTTTCTTAGATACATTACAATTTCAATCCAAGTTCGGCATCATGCGTTTTGGATATTTGTAGAACAGATATAAAAGTGAAATCTTTAAAATGAATTATAAAAATCACTATAATTTTATAAATTGAAATTAACATTTTTTCTATTGCTTATTGCTAATACTATCTTGTTTATACATTTTTTCTTTTTCGGACGTCCGAGTGCTTTATTTAAAGCCCGAGGTTACGTCCGCCACTTACGTCCGATAGTTTGCACAGTTCAGTGTACATTTTATTATCCAGACACCTATAAGTCGCGGCGGTCAGCCGCGTCCGATAAATTTGTTTCCGCCGTAAGGATCGCAAGAAGTACAGTTGTTATCAGAAATACAACGTATAAATACGAGTAGCTTGACTGTATTTATTGGGTATTAATTTATTAATAAAATATTAGAGGTAAATTTCTTTCTTTTCTTGGTTGTTTTTTATAGATTTAAAAAGGAATGTACTTTCAGTTGTAGATAGATAACTAGCAATTTTTGTGTATCTATTCGTATCTACTTGTTATAGTACGCGACAGGTCGAGATCGCAATCGAGGTTGGGAGACGCCCCGCAAACCCGCACAGCCCCGCTAACCCGGTGCGGGATAGCACGGATGACGTTGGGGTGTGCGGAACATCGCTCCGCCTCGTAGTCTGATTGCCGTCTCGACCTGTCGCGTACTACAGTTAAATACACCTCTGGGTTTCTTCGATACGGGTGCCGTCGCGTTGCGGCTGTTTTTTACACTGATGTTACGGTGTCAAACAATGCTTTCTAGAAAACTGATTTATTTTTACCCAACTACGGCAAAGCTAAAAGGAACGGTTATGATTTTAGCAGTCTTTGTATAGTTCGCGACAGGTCGAGAGGGCACTTTTCTATGACATCACATACCGGGTAAATTGATTGGTCCGCCTACCGCCTAGTTATATTTAATTTAGAGTCTAAACTGTCGGATAACTAATTTCCATTTTATTCATCTTTTTGTGAAATCTATTGTTTTTTATTAGAAATAATGGGAGTGGAAATTATTAGGCATCTATTTAAATCGGGTTTAATTTATAAATACAATAAATCCTTTGAAATATTGTTTGCTTTTTATTTTGACAGACGTCCCGAAAGAAAAGCAGCCCGAATACTGTCTCGTGTTTGTTCAGGTCTTAAGGTTCTATTAAGTATTATCTGATTTAGCCTAACACAATGAACAGGAAGGTAGGAAGGTATAGCACGCAACAGGTTGAGATGGCAATCGGGGTATGAGGCGGGGGAACGCCCTGCACACCCGTACGTCACCCGCGCTCGCTCGCATCGGGTTAACTCGGGGGGGGGGGGGGGGGGGGGGGGGGCGTTCCCTCTGATTGTCATTTCGACCAGTCACGTACTATACATATATAGGTACTATACTAGGTAAGGTAGGTACCTACAAACCCACAAAAAGTAAAAATTGTCTGTGTGTGAGACACGAAGCGTTGCACAATTTAAAAAGTTTTTCTTTCTTTCTTTGATTTTTAAATTATTATCAAGTTTCATAGACACTTTTTAGAAAAACATTTTCTATACAAATTCTGCCATCAACAGCCTGTATATTCTATGACCTTCCATTATTTAAATGACACTGTACTTAGTTATCTTAAATATACAATGATGAGTAGGTAATGTTTTTATGGCAACTATTTATACCTAATAGGATGCAAGAAATAAAACTAAAATGCGTAATTTATACAATAATATAATAATTATAAGGAAAATATAATTTTTATACGATCAGTTACCTATTTACGATTCATTAACTCAGAAATGTAAAGCAGGTCCTGATGACTTAGCCATTAACCAATATAGGGTAAAAAATACGCATCAAAATGAGAACTCCTCTATCGTTACTTTTTAACGTTAACATAACGGTACTTGGGTAATGCTACAAATATATCGGTTATTCGGTGCCCGATTAGCGCGTCACGTCACGTCACTCATTTATGCGGGGGTAGCACGAAAGTTGTGATTAATTGATTTTATCTCATCGCAACAGTTGTGATTGGCGTAGGTAATTAATTTGTGGTATTTTTAGTGCGCGATTCGTGCGTGCTCAGTTGCGCGCGCCAATTTCAAATTTTTAATTATTTTATTTATGTACTACAAAAAGTGAGTGTTTTTTATTTATTTGTGCGCATGTGCAGGTCATGTTCATGCGCACAAAAAAAGCGAAAGAACACGATTAATAGTACATTGCGACAAGGCTCTTTTGGCGCGTGGCGAAAATCGGAACTAACGTTGCCGTCAAGTCTGCCCTTTCGTTTGAATCTTTGAATAGTCTAAGCCTTTGTTCTCCAAAAGTGCCCCCCTGTCAATGTCAACAATGTGCCAAAAGAGCCTTGTCGCACTGTAAAAGTGTCAGCCAAAGGTGGTTACAATCGTCGCAAAGCTTTCAAGCTTTGGTGATAGAATGCCAGTAGTGGCTACACAACGCTCAGCGTGTGTTTTTAATGCCTTATTTAACATTTGATGTTTGAGCAGTAGATACATGAAGTTAACTAAAAGGTTATACGATATTATGAGTGTACAAAATATTATTTTCTGTAGTTTTCTTGTGTTAATGAGTATATAGACGTATGTGCTAATTTAATTTTGACTAGCAAGCACCAATTGACTAACATACATAATATTATATTCTTACGAAATTATTTACATTTGTGTTGATGGCTAATAAAATTTAGCCAATTACAAAGCTTAGTTGACAGATGACTTCATACTAGATAGAGCATAGAACCATTTGTACATTTTTAATACAGTTTTGTATGTTAAAGTGTGTACAGACCAAAAGCATTTACATGTATGGTAATTATTTAAAATCTGATTTTGAGCATTACATTACGATGGTGCAAGTAATGATTGGAAGAACGCTAGTACAGTACGCAGCAAAAAGTAATATACATCGACCTTTAGGAGATAACAGATTTATAGAGCGTTGTCTCTGTCGTTGAGACCGACAAAACGTCATATAGGCACGAGTGACAGAGACAACGCTCTACAAAGCCGAAATGTCCTTCTAAAGGCTGATGTACATTACTTTCTGCCGCGTACTGTAACACACACTACCGCACTCTCTAGTTTACCTACAGCAATGTTCGAAGTTGTATGATTATTTACAAGTTTTATTCGTATATTTATTACAAACGAAGCGCAATGTAATGCTTGGCTTGACATACTCACCGATGTAACGCTCGAATACGAGTTGTCACCTTACAAACGAATGCTCCTGGTCAGTACTCACCTTTAAGTAGAGATGGGTTGGTCCGCGGAAACTTCGTATTTGAACTTCGCAGTCCAACTAACTAGGGCAAAAAGTCGATTTTAAAAAAACAATCATAGAATGTTCGTCAAATCTTTCTTCCTATTTAGATATTATGTGTAACATGCATGCATGTATGCAACATGAAAATCGAGTGCACAGTATTTTCATAAATACAACATCCCGACTAATATTATAAAGGCGAAGGTTTGTATGTGTGTGTTTGTTTTACTCCTTCACGCAAAAACTACTGGACGGATTTGGCTGAAATTTGGATTGAAGATAGATTATACCCTGGATTAACACATAGGCTACTTTTTATCCCGGAAAATCAAAGAGTTCCCGCGGGATTTTGAAAAACGTAAATCCACGCGGACGAAGTCGCGGGCATCATCGGGCGGGCTAGTGTTAGAATAATTCAGGCGCCATTTTC
The DNA here is from genome assembly GCF_902806685.2 of Maniola hyperantus. Classification (NCBI taxonomy): domain Eukaryota; kingdom Metazoa; phylum Arthropoda; class Insecta; order Lepidoptera; family Nymphalidae; genus Maniola; species Maniola hyperantus. The sequence goes on from NC_048555.1 coordinate 7,980,635, forward strand.
TCAAAACTGCCTTTTCTGACTACTGGCCATCTCTATTACTACGGCAGCAGTGCAGGGTGGTCAACGAAGTAAGGAATGCGGGCGATTTTTTTTAAATTTATTATTACTAACGGATAGGAGTACCATCATTAAAACTGGTTCGCTTTTGTAAGACCACTATAGTACGCGACAGGTCGAGATAGCAATCACGGCATAAGGCGGGGGACGCCCCGCACACCCGCACGTCACCCGCGCTCGTTCGCAGCGGGTTAGTGCGCGTGTAGGGGGGGCGTTCCCTCCCCGATTGCCATCTCAACCTGTCGCGGACTATACAAAGTCATGTATAGTGCTCTAGTAGATAATTATCTACATATCATTATTGTAACATTTGTGTTTTCTTGCCAGTTCTTTTCAATAGAATCTGCTTTCCAAACATACATAATATGTACATACATTTCAGACATAGCATATTAATCTAGTAAATAATATCCAAAAAGATACAAATAACACTACGAGTCACTTTATGAAATAAATTAGATTTTTCCCGACAAAAATAAATACATATAATTTATTAGACAGTCTACGCACAGGACTTTGATGATATTGTTTTTGTATGGCACCGCACAAATTGTCCTACACGAAATAAAAGTTATTTCATTTCATTAGATCGCTGGATCGCGGCGGCCGGTTATATCGAATCTAAATATAGAAAAGGTGACTGACTGACTGACTGACTGATCTATCAACGCACAGTTCAAACTACAGGGCGGATCGGGCTAAAATTTGGCATGCAGATAGCTATTATGACGTAGGCATCCGCTAAGAAAGGATTTTTGAAAATTCTACTCTTAAGGGGGCGAAATAGGAGTTTGAAATTTGTGTAGTCCACGTGGACGAAGTCGCGAGCATAAGCTAGTCGTCAATAAACGTTCGGGTCTGCGAGTACCAACCCATCTCTAGTATTAAGAAACTTATCGCATTAAATTTCTATAATACACGGTAATTTGAATTCAATAGTTCAACTTTTAAATCTATCTTAATTTTTGCATTGTTCCGAATTAAATTGAAGTAGGAACAAACTAGCGGAAATTCGGCATGCGGAATTTCACTAGCTGAATGCAATGGAAATTCCGTTTGGGTTCTGCTTTGGTAAAGGAGAGATAAATGCAATCATGGACGTCGTCTCGTCCGCCCAAATATGGCACTTTTCTAACCAGGGACGGCCGGTACAAAACTTTTGATGTCAAAACTACCACAAAACATTTGGTTGCTACATTAAAAAGGTAAAACACTAATAGTAGCAGTATGCCAAAATTATTTAACATTATATTTTTATCGTCAATTAACGGTAAATGCGCGCCGAGCGAAGATAGTAAGATACTAAATGTATTTTTACTTGTCAGGTGTTATGGTTAATGGATGAATAGGTATCGTTACTATTTAACGTTAACATAACGGTACTTTGGTAGCGTTAAGAAAATACCGGTAATTCGATCTTGTTTCTAACATTTCAATACGACACATTGAAGTAGAGTACTGCGTGAGTTTTGCCGCTCGCAGGATTCCGCTAGATTTTTCCTTGCTAAAGTCTGCGGCCCAGCTGGAGAGTGCGTCCTGCGGCGCGGCCAGCGGGCGGAATGCCATACTCTCTGATGTCTTCCTTCCAATTTCTTGTAATTATTTAGAGATTTTTTCTACACGCTGGTCACTCCGCAATACGCATCCAACTCCCACCTCGGCCGCAGACTTAATCTAAAAATACGCAAACCATGAACTACCTACGGACAGATGAAACGTCAAATAACTTTATGGAATAGTTAAACGGCGTACATTGGCCAGTTAAGTTTAAACTGAGTTTATCTTGCATTGCGTTGTTCAAAAACGCAATGCCTCGAGTTATCGGACCAAAAGCGCTATTGAATAGATAAACCGTTGTCAAAAGTACCTCAGAAACCGGGCATAAGACTTCAATCGTCCCAGACCAAGTTCGATGAGATAATAAAATATATTTATGTACAAAAAATTAACAGCTGTTTAATGATATGAAAATTAGTTCCCAATGCTTTCTAAAAACTAATCAACCGTAACATAATGCGTAAAAATGACTTCTCACACGCCATTTTAACTTTATGTGCCAAATTTCATATCTAAAGTATGATTTTAGTCCTTATTTTAAAGGTGAACCGTACTTCTGACATGACCGTTGATCTATAGTTAAAATGGCGCGTGAAAAGTCATTTTGTACGGACTATATCTGGCTTTCACCTTCAAGGATAGTAATCAGTACATTTTTTATTAGTTCAGTTCATAATTCAATAAAAAGAAATGTAAATACAGATTATAGTTATAAAAAATCCTACTTTTAAGATGGCTTGTACACCACGGAATACATTTGTAGGATACATAAATAAGGTATCCACAATAATATAGGATACATATACATTAGTAACAATATATATTCGAGTTCATATTGACAGTTTTGTCGATTGTATGACAAATAAATACTGTTTTGCTATCGATAATATAATAATAATTAATCTTACTAGGTACTTTGGTAGGTATAAATAAAATTTAAAAATTTCTTCGAGACAGTTCTTTACTTTTTTAATACATAGTTCCAAAAAGTAGTAAACCCTGTTTCTACATGAAAGACATAATTTATGTATCCTACAAACTATATAGTACAATGCATACATTTTGTGTGAAAGTCGTCTTAATTTACCTTACCGCCTTAAGGATGATTTATGCCAACACGTGGCGCATGAGCCGTGCCACGTACGAGGCGCGGACCAGGCTGGATTCAAAACATCACGAACATTTTCTATGAAGCAGTTCATGCTTCACCGTGTGGCGTCTGTCCAACACGGCGCGTGTTGGTATAAATCATCCCTTATAACTACGTAATTTTTTACGTCATATTTTTACAGAATTGTATACAAATTAAATTGTATCCATGTTAAGACAATTACATAAATTCGGTGGTTCTAACGGTACGTTAAATTTTTAACTGGTCTTTTTTGATTAATTAAACGGCGATCGAGCACAGCGCGACCAACGTACTCAGTAGTTTTACGGCGACAACGCATCAGCTATAGACCATTCTTACACGACCACTGCCTGGCGACATTTTTGCTGCTCTATAGTTGAATTGTGGTCCGTCAGAACAGACACTGAGGAATAATCCTAATGTAGGTAATTATGTTTTGTCCATCATTGTCTTGCTAATCACTTTACGGCTCACCTGTAAGTAAAAGATTTTCAAAATAAACAAAACAGAAATCGAATCCTTTTTAAAGTTAAATTGAATATATCATTTAATTTTATTAAATGATATATTCATCATTTGATTTTATTAAATGATAAATTTCATGCCCATGGATTTAGGTTCTTGAATTTTCAAGTTTTCTCTTGGGAACGCTGATTTTTTGCCGCCGCTCGGTAGGTACTCACCATGTACACCCGTAGCACTAGCAGTCGCCCTCAAGCAGGCCCCGTCTCGGGCGCCAGTACGGGCAACTGTGGCGCGTGCATCAGGCGCCGGTGCGCCTCGGAGCCTGTGAGGGCGGCGACGGTGACGCCTGCCTGGTAGGAGGCCGGAATGCGGATGTGACGGGTCCTCGTTCCATGTTCGGACCAGCCGTTGGCGCGAAATTCGCGTATCACGTTCACCACTTGACCTGAAACAAGTTTATTTTCATTTTTGAAAAAACTAAGCACAAATACACAATTTTATATTTTCACAAATATATGGACGACGGTTCAGACCCATCCGGCAAGATTTATGTCCCAATTTATTAAACTTTTACTTACCAAGAACATTGAAAGTGTGAAATCGTTCATCAGGCACAACCATGAGCGGCGTTAGGTCAGTGAACCTGCTGAGGATGTCCCTCGACCGCACCAGCAGCACGGACGGCGACGTCAGGCGCGGCCACAGGGCCGACTCTTGTACACACTCAACAGGGTTGGTCAAGTAGACACCCTGAGATGATACCCCAAAGACCATCTGATGATGCCACGCGTCGGGGATGTCGCCTTCACAACCTACTTGCAGGTTGAGGGTTAGGATTGGTACTGCACCTAAACAGAATTCAGACATTCAATAGAGGGAACTACAGGCACTTCGAAATAGAGGGTCTACCGAAATTCGTAAAATCTACGTCCGCTGTTAGTCTTAAGTTTCCTGCCAATTTAAATTATCGATTTAACTAAAAAAGTACGTCATTGTATTTGTTTGTTGTTGTAATTGTATCAAACGTTTATGACTTCATATCTCTCTATTTCATACAAGCTCCCACTAAGCAAGCGTTTTGACGTTTGGTAAAAAGTCCTGTAGCAGAGTGAGGGAACGCGGTTTGATCCTAAATCGACGATATTACAATTGTTATAGTCGAACTTTTAATTAAACAACATTTTTTGACTTTACCAGTGCTACCAGATTTTTATGAAAAATAAATAGTGCCGAGGGCAAAAAGAATCACCAACTGAGTTGGTAGGTACAACAGAGTAGCTACGTGTAACTTTGGAAATGTGTCTAACATTGAGTCGATGCGCGATGGTTCAATGGAATTAATGACATAAAAATTATAAAAAACCTCAATCACCTGCTGTAAATTGTTTAATAACATCTAAGGCCACGTAATTACTCAAGTAAATATATATTTAAGTAAATCATATCCTAAAACCCTTTTATAAAGCACTATTATACCAATGTTACCTACTTCTAAGTACTTATTTTATTTTAGTAATTATTTACTAGTTTCGATTACTGTATCTGCTCATAGACGCGGAGCTAGGTAGCGGAGCGGAGCAGGGAAGTAATGGGTAGCGGAGTTGCGGACTGTTTTTTCTTACGCGGAGCAAGGTTGCGAGCACGCGACGAGTAATTTGAGCTACTGACGGCGGGCAGTTGGTTTAGTTCTTCGCTTTCCACGCTCCACTTTCCCGTTCCACCTAACTGCTGTTACTCATCTGCGCGGTCCCGCTCCGCGTTAAAATGCATGATTTTTTTAAACTAGTCCGCAAATCCTTGTCCACTGAAGTGGAGCGGGAGTTTTATGCACCTCTAGTGGATAGGCAGCCTTAGCACCCTTCGGGTATAAAACCTTAAAAAAGAATACGATGCAGAGAGAGATAGAATAAATTCTTACCCAGTGATATCCAATCAGCGAGCCAGTGAGACAGAGAGACGGCCCTTTCTGGGTGCGTATGGAAGAACCTTGCAGTGACGAGGCCCTCTGAGGCCCTCTGTATCCCCGCCACCAAGTCAGCAGCCGTGCATCCCGCCACCGCCCTCGACAACAGGTACCTGGACATATTCAAATTAACGGGAATGTCATAAACACGCATGCATCAATTAAAATATATCAATCTCACCATATAGACTTAACCCTCGTACAGAGTGACTAGGCTCTCTTGGCACTTGAATGACATTGACAGGGGGGCGCTGTTGGAGAACAAAGCCTTAGAATATTCAAACAAGAACAAAACGGACACTTGACGGCAACGTTAGTTCCGATTTTCGCCACGCGCCAAGATAGCCTTGTCGCACTGTAGCTTTAGTTTTATATTTACGTAATTAATGTCACCACTATAATATTATCTATCAATAGCACCTATTTTGAATAAATGATTTAAATTTTAAATTTTTGAATGATTTTAGACTTATTTCGTGGTTTATTATTATTATCTAAATAGCGAATACATACGATTATTACGATGATTTGGACTATCGATTCTTCAACCCAGTGCATGAGCCGTTGTCACGACGGACTGTGGTACTGCGAGACGTGAAGTTCGAGCTGTTGCGGGCAGTATCGAACTACTCACTTTAAATTGTATGTAGTCGCTATTTTCAATATAATATTATGTCAATTTCAATTAAAATTATAAACAAATTACATTTTCTAAAGATTACAAATGTCACCAAATTAGAAATGATTGCTCCCAGAATCTGTCTAGTGAAAGGTGTGAGTGGCGAAATGGCGAAAGAATAAAAAATGATTTCGAAAATTATTAATAACTAGCTGATGCCCGCGACTTCGTCCGCGTTGATTTAGGTTTTTAAAAATCCCATGGGAACACTTCGATTTTCCGGGATAAAAAGTAGCCTATGTCACTCAAGGTCTTTAACTATACCCATGCAAAATATCACGCCAATCCATTGCGACGTGATTGAAGGACAAACAAACAAACTTTCGCATTTATAATATAGTTAGTGATAAGAAATTGAAATATAAAATAATACAAAATTACATTAATGCTTATACGTAATACGTAGCGTTGTTTCCATGACGATCCGCACTGCAAGGCAAGCATTCCTCGCTGGTCCATTGTTCTACGGAACTGCTTAGAGGACGGAATGCCGCCGTTACGGCATGGCTACTCTTTACGGAAACATTTAACGCTAACATGATCAAGTTTAACGTCAAGTCCGCTGCAAACTTGACAGTAAACTTGATTGTATTGACCAGCGTAAGAGCAGAGACCTGCCCAGCAGAGAGATTAGATCAAAGATGCCTTTACCTCGGCAAAGATGCGTTGTTCGCTCTCAGTCTTGTTCCAACGGCGGAATTAATTCTTTCTATGTCCACGGGTACCCCCAATGCAATCTATAAACATAATATTAAAAGGATAAAGATTTATCTCTCCTTAACTATGACCTAAAATAATAAATATCATCGTCGTCGTCATCATCATCAACTCATCGCCGGCTCACTACTGAGCACGGGTCTCCTCTCAGAATGAGAAGGGTTTGATCATATAGTCCGTGGCCCCGCAAGCTGAAGTGCCGATCTGGGTAACTTGTCGCTCGCAAGCCTCGCATTCCGACCAAACCATGCATCGCGGCGGCTCCACACAAGCTACAATAGCTTCGCTTGATGCATCAGGCTGTTTGGACTCCTGGTCCTGCATGCTCTCGACTTGCTCCGACCATGAAGAGCACTCTTAAAATGAACTTACAAATGTGTTAACGACAGCCGTGGCCCCGCAAGCTGACGTGCCGATCTGGGTAACTTGTCGCTCGCAAGCCTCGCGTTCCGACCAAACCATGCATCGCGGCGGCTCCACACAAGCTACAGTAGCTTCGCTCGATGCATCAGCCTGTTTGGACTCCTGCTCCTAATAAAAATTGATCCATACTTAATATTATAAATGCAAAAGTGTGTCTGTCTGTCTGTGTGTCTGCTAGCTTTTTACACCTCATCTGTTTCACTGATTTTGAAAAATTTTGGCTTGCATCACATCAAAAATCAAAAGTTTTTTAAGACTCCTTCCCTCCTCCTCTAACGAGAAAAAGCAAAGAACGTAAAGAAGAAGAACTAACATAAAATAAAAAAAAATGATATTCATTATTGCCATTGGTCACTAGAATCCATGTTGTTAAGTAAGCCAGAAATATATAGTTTACCATAGATGCTGCACCATGACATTCGATAGAATGATCAGGTACAATTTTCTCAACCATCAGTTTCTTGGCCATAGTAACATGGTACAAGGCAGACGACAGATTAACTGAGTCAAACGCCGGCCGCTCCCCTTGATTAATTTGGTAGGCCAAAGGTTGCTCTGCATGTTCCTCTTCGTCTAAAATTTCACACTTTATATTATTAAATTGTATTTAATAAAATTTCAAACAATGGTACTGATTCTGATCACAACTAAATTTTAGAATATTCCCATCTTTTTCTTTCCAATGTAATAAGAAAAAGATAGACACAACTTAAATTAGAACTGTCAAACCTCGTGACTTTAGGTGTCAGTCATGAGCCTATTGTTTTTTGTAGAGTACACTAAAATTAAGTCTTTAAAATTCATTTTTCATACTTCTTAAGCAGTATTAAGTAAAAAGAAGAAGATTAAGATACTCTAAATTTAGTTCAGAGAAAACCATCAGAATCAACGCCAATGGTTGACTGACAAATAACAACACACATTTGAATCAGCATTTTAGCATTTATTAATCAAAATTTTAAGAACTGTAGAAAAACTGTAGAAAATGCTAGCTGCATAAATCACAAACTAGCCATTATTAAAAATACTCACAATTTAATATTTCTCTTGGTGATACTAAATCTCCACTAGATGCATGCACCGAAACAATATTGTTGCTCGGGCAAATTGACATAGTTCTGCGAACAAGAATGTTTTCACCCCTAACATTTACATGTGTTATATATGGCCCATATGTCTGGACTCCTCTTGCATTGTCAGGCTCTTGTACCAGATCTGCACCTCTGCTAGTAGAAGGCTCATTGTTATAATTTGGTTCAACATTTGCTTGAGAAGTAGATGCGCCAGCTATTGGTTGTGGCTGCACAACACAAGGCAAGTACTCTGGAGATGTCCCTCGAATGATAACTGGATCATCCTCCTCATGCATGTTCTCAACATCCAGATCAGCATCAGGAGTGGACTCATCGCCTGTGTCAACTTCACATGACGGCCCAGGGTCAAAGTCCATTTCCAGAAAATCCATATCAGGGCTAGATATTCTCGAGCCATGTTCCCTAGCATTCTGACCGGCCGGTTGAGCAACTGGATAGTTTGGAAGCAATGGGAGGTGCCTATCCAAAGGCAAGCCCATGTCCAAGCTAAAGAAAGAGCTTGGCAAGTCAGCCAAATGCTCTCCACCTCTATATGTGTAAATACAACCATCTTCTGAACCTAATGAATAATCATCATTCCCTGTATCACTAGAACTGTCATTAGCTTCAAGATTAGGTTTATTCAACTTTAAGCTTGATGGCCTCTTCCTACTCTCCCTAAAACCACTGTTATCTGGTAAAACTTCACCAATTCTGCTGGTGGAAGCCCCGCTTGTCGAAGGGGCATTCAAACTGTAAGAGTTACTAACAGATTCCAAGCATACCTTGTGTTTTTGACATGTTTGCTTATCCTGACCGGAGCTTAGGCCATTATCACGGGCATTTGTCTCAGATTTGGAGGCACTAATAAGATCAAACTGATTAACACTAAACTTGTTCACACTCTTTGACGTTTGTGGGGTATTACTACTTTCTTGTCTTAAATTGTTTTCCATAAGTCTATTAGATGGTTGCCCAGTCTCATTATTGGACAAAGAATTCAAACTCCTAGCTCGCGGACCGTTCAGAGGCCTCGAACGTAAATCAGATTCATGTGACATTGATGTAAACACATTTCCATCACAGTCACCCTGTCCAGGTTGTTTCGACGTGCCCTTACAGTTTCTAGGTATCTCATTTTCACGATCATGTTTGCCGCGATTTCGCGATAAAGTTGACTCATCGGGAGAATCCATCACTACAAATATATTATTATTGTATCAACATGGTATCAACAGTGTTCGGCGTTGTCCAGTTTAAGGTTAATCACAAATTATTATTCTCTAAATTAAAAATACATACAAGATCTTTACATTAAACGTAATAGATTATACTCATTAGTTAAATTATTAACTAAATAAAGGGAAGTGAAACATTTATTAAAATTTAATAACAAACCAATTTCGTTAGACAAAAGTTTGACAACAGCAGTGACACTTACTTTTTTTCATAGAATTTTTTAAGGCTAGTACCCAGAGCTGTAAAGCATGTTTAAAAAAATACCATTCTACGAACGAAGTCGGGGGGTCGCGTAGATTTAATATACTAATAGCTCCGTGGGTTCACTTTTAAAATAAGGACTAAAATCGTACTATTGAGGAGTTAAATACGCGTTATATATCTTTTATCCTCATTTATCCTCTGATATATAATCTAGGCATTTAACCATAGAGATAATGTATTTAATCATTAATCTAGAATGAATGAAAAGAATAAAAAAAAGATTCCGACGAATTGAGAACCTCCTCCTTTTTTTGAAGTCGGTTAAAAATGAACGATTAACGATTTAATTAATGAACTATCAATTTTCGAAATTTGACAGATTTGACTTTGACAGTGCAATTCACAGCATTCACAGTGACACATTGAAATTGAATTTCCTACCAGCTGTAAGATATCATACTATTAATAATTAAAAATTGCGTCTTATTAGAACAAGGAAAGTGTTTTAGAAGTTTAGTGATCAGGTTTTATTATTCCATTTCATTATAAATTTGAACAACAGTCTCTAAAATGGCTTACGCCTACTTGTTTAAGTACATCATCATCGGCGACACAGGTATTGATTTTATTTCATTAGATTGTTTTGCATGTAGAATTTACAGTTGGATTTCTTAATAAGGAGTTATAAATAATGGAAACACGTTAGGAAACGATCATAGTGCTATATATTCAAGTATTCGTTAGGCATACACAGGTGATTGCCGTTTCAAAGGTAGCAAAACGATGAAGTTCTCCTTCCTCCTACGCTGCGCCGTACACAAGTGTGTTGAGGCGCATATTATATTCAGTTATCAGTGTCTGTTTTATTGTAATGTAAACTATAGTTTATAAATTCGTGTTGATTTAAAAACTTTCACATTGATTTAACAATGGTTTTGGTTGCACAACTGATATCAATATAAGTCATCAATCATCATATTACTTGTTGCTATGTCAAGGTCTTTCTTTGTTTTTTTATTTACAAACTGTACCTTTTACAATTCCAATATAAATAACTTTTTTTTGTATTCTTGCTGGAAACTTTGTTCTCAATGTCTTACTTATAGATATAAACTAATATTTATTTTTAATAATCAAATAGAATGATATCATAAAGTAATGTGGTTGGAAATGATATGATAAACTCCTTTGTTTAGAGTTTGATTCACATTATTTTTATACTGGGAGTTCCTCTGGTGTTGCAAATGTTTATGGGTGGTGGTAATCTCGTAATATCAGGTGACCTGCCTGCTTGTTTGCTCACTATTTGTATAAAAAAGTTGTATTAATGTAGAGACAATGAGAGATTGCGTTTTTGATATTTCAATAGCAAATAATGTGTGCGAGAGGGCACACAATATTATTTTGTATGTAACTGACAGAATTTATAAACGCAATCTTTTGTTGGCCCTATAATAAGTAATCACTTATATTAAACAAAAGCAAACAGACACATAATATCATCATACTTGTCAAACCCACGGGTCTAAAAACTTGAGATTTTGATCATTTGTTGTAACTTTAATATTACAAGGAAAACAGAAAATGAAAGTATTCTATGATAGCATCTCAAACATGCATAATACAATTATTACTGCTCTTAATAATATGTTTATCTGTATTATTAATTTTATTTGATTAACTACTCAATTAAGTAATTAAAATGTTTTGAGGAACCTACTTATACCTATTTTATAAGAAAAAATATGCATGAAATTGAAATTTCATACTGTATGTCTTTACTGAAGAGTGATTTATGAGGTTGTAATACTAATAGGATTGGTGTACAGTTAAGTAAGACTAGAAACAAGTACAGTTATAAAGTAACAGCATGTCTTTAATAAGAGTTATTAGCAATAATTACATTCTTATTAAAAATACAAACTTAGAAAGAAAGAAATAGTACATAATTATTAATAATGTATTAGTGTATATTATTGATTCTCTTATTTCCTCTGATATCAAGGAACCGGTACTCCAGGCTATAGCCAGATTTATCATCTTAATAGGTCTTGAGGATAAATTACGAATGAATGTGGCAGTGATGCTAGGGCCCATTGGACCCAGTTATGCTAAAATGTAACAACCTAAAATTGCCAAAAAAAGAATTAATGAATTTTCAAGTACTAGAAAATCCTAAATCAATACTTAATCAACTTAAATGTATCAAAGCGCTGAAGTAAAGAGCATAAACTGGCTTAGAAGACTGGTCGAAAGGTATACTGAACAAACCAAGGCTCAGCCCAATAGACATCACCATCATCTCTTCTTACCATCAAATAGATCGATAAATCGCCTACTGCACAGGTACAAGGCCAGCAGTCCTAACATGTGGGATTATATCCACTTCCAGGTGTGGGCAAGTCTTGCTTGCTGCTCCAGTTCACAGACAAAAGATTTCAGCCAGTCCATGACCTCACCATTGGTGTTGAGTTTGGTGCCCGAATGATCACCATAGATGGCAAGCAAATTAAACTTCAGATATGGGATACTGCGGGTCAAGAGGCATTTAGGTAACTGCATTTTACACTATGTACATGTGCCACAAAAATATAGAAATATAGGGAATACTTTGTATTATAATTTATTACAGGATGTAAGGTTTTACACAATGTAAGTACATGCTAATGAAAACTTCTTGAACGTGAATAGGTTGCACTGCCTATAACGAAATCACACATACGATTTATATCAAAAGAGATGGGTTGGGGTCGATGCTGATGGGTCCGCAACTTGTCTGAGTGGATTCTATGATTTTCTGAGATAAAAAGTACCCTATCGCTCACTATTGGCTACAATGCATTGTTGCAACACGAATACCACAAATTTAGCCAACTACAACAATTGCGATTGTAATAGTGATTGATGCAGGTTTTACTGAATCAACCTATGGTAAAGATTATGGTTTTATGATTCACATGACAAGTTTGTTAAAAAATTCGCGCGATCTCGCAGGTTTTGATGACGACGTCACGCGTTTCTGAGTTAGTTCAAGGCCCAAAAACCTTTGTTTAGGATTGAGATATGTATAAATAGCTACTTCAATTATTTAATTAATTAGTCGCTGAAGTTTATGCAATGGCTTTGAGTTTTTTGTGTGTTTGTGCAGGTCAATCACCCGATCATACTACAGGGGCGCAGCGGGTGCGCTGCTCGTGTACGACATTACTAGACGAGAGACGTTTAACCATTTGACAACATGGCTAGAAGACGCCCGCCAGCATTCCAATTCAAATATGGTTATCATGCTTATTGGTAATAAGAGGTGAGATGCTTACATCATGTTTTTTTTATTCAATGACACTTTAATTCTGAACTGATCTGACATGGTCGTAAGTGGCTAATGTATAATGTGGAACATGAAAGAACCATAGGAAATGGGGTGGAGGTGAGTGGAATTTTCAAAGTAAGATAACTATACCAAGTAGGATATCATATAAAAGGGCTTTACATGTACATTCTAAAATAGATTTTTATTTATTTTTATGCATGATAGTTTTTGATTTATCATACAAATTGTCGAAAAAAACACCTGAGTACGGAACCCTCGGTGCGTGAGTCTGATTCGCACTTTACCGGTTTTTTTAAACGTTTTGTTTTTGAAGCTATTTAATATCAGTTACACAATGTTGACACTCACTGCATCCCTGCGGTAATGTTCTCAAAGATGTGTAAAGTCTGCCAATTTGCACTTGGCTTGCATTTCCAGTTGACTAAACTCTTTTCATTTTGAGAGAAGACCCATGCTCAGTAGTGAACTGACAATGGGTTGAGATGATGAGGACTATGTCCCTTACTCCAGTGATTTGGAATCGCGGCGCGAAGTGAAAAAAGAGGAAGGCGAGGCGTTCGCACGGGAACACGGGCTGGTCTTCATGGAAACGTCAGCAAAGACCGCCGCCAACGTCGAGGAGGCCTTCATCAACACTGCCAAAGAGATCTACGAGAAGATACAGGAGGGAGTCTTTGACATCAACAATGAGGTGATGTGTGAAGCAGTTTTATTTTTATTTGTATTCATTTTATTATAAGTATAGATTATAGGCACACACTTGACCAAAATCACACCTGATGGAATGTGATGATATGGCCTAGGATGGGACGCGTTTACCTAGAAGATGCCTATTCACTCTTGTTTTAAAGATACCCAGATTGTAATTGGTACCTTAGCTCGTGTGTATGACGAATGATGACACAAAATGCTTAAAAATAAAACTTTGAGCTACGATTAACTCGATGTGAGAAATTCACGAATATAAAAACACGAAAATGAAGCACACATTTATAGCTGGCTATTTCGAATCGTATTTTCATGAACCACAAGAACGAATCGAATACAAGTGCAAAACGCCCTTACACTGTGGTAATTTGATGCTATGTGTGGGACAGGCGAACGGCATCAAGATCGGTCCGCAGCACTCGACAGGAGGCGCGGGCGGTGCGGGGGGCGCAGGCGCGGGCGGCGCGCCGCCGGGCGGCTGCTGTTAGGTGCTGCGCTGCACACGCTGAGGCCGCCCTATACGGTGATACACGACCATACTCAGTATAAAGAGATACAATATTGTGACGCATTTAATTTGGTAAATGAGCACGACGACTCTTTGAAATAAGAATTGCATTCCAAAATCGCAGTGTGTTCTACTAAGTCGGTTAGAAAAATGAACGACTAAACTGACGCGATGCCGCTTGCTTCCAAAATCCAAATCCTGCTAACATTCTTACTATTTACATTGGGCTTTGAAATCGGTATGTTACTAATAGTAGGGGAGCCCAAGAGGCCAAATAGGAATTTACTCGAGCGCCGCGCCGTGGGAACCTATTGGATTGTAAAGATTAGGCGCTAAAAAGAAAAAAGGCTATACAACCCCATTCACTAGTGGGGAGAGCGCGTACAGGTTTTCAAAAATGTATAAAAATATATATATATAGTCACAAAGAAATACTCTAGCGCTTTAGATATTACTAGTAGGTATATAATGCGCCCCATGTGTTTTTTTATCGCAAAAATATATTATCTGCCGGTTTGCATGGTGGAGGTGGTCGTAAGAAGGTGTAGAAAGGGGCGCTCCGTCTTAGGCTGCATTATCACCAGGTCTAATTGCAGCCAAGCGCGAGGCTATAAATACAAAAAAGACCCAAAAATATTTATCGAGCGCGTCAGATATTGAGAAGGGATGTTTTGTGAATCCTCAAGTAACTTCTATTCAAAAAACTGACGATTGGGACGCAACCAAAAGACATGGCCGATTTTTGAACTTTTGTGACTCTCCCATTTCCTTGTCACGCTCAAATTGTCAAATCAATGAAATGCACACTTTTCTGCATCTAATTAACTTACCTTGTTTTAATCTGACGCGCTCGAGTAAATCCCAAAATCCCCTCTTGGGCTCCCCTACTATAACTTGCAAGCGGGACAGGAGTGTAGAAGGCGGGAAGAGAGGCGCGAGGGGTGCAACAGTTCGACGTGATTTTTACATGGATATAGTTAAAGACCTAGAGAGCGAGATAAGCAACTTTTATTCTGGAAAATCAAAGAGCGCTCACGGGATTTTAAACAACCTAAATCTACACGGACGAGGTCGCGGGCATCAGCTAGTTATTAATATTTCATAATTGTCGATTTCAGAAGAGGTGCAGCTGTGTGCAACAAACTTTGGTACGAAACTTACTGCACGACGGATTAACTACCTAGTTTTATTTTTATGCTACAATTGTTGCATCTCAACTCGCTATAATAGTGAAAATGCGAAACGAATCTTATGTAATTTCAATTTAAGGTATCCTGAAAAATACCTGCCAGTTAAAAGATAACTTAGTCATTTTATACTACAAGACCTCTATTTTTACTTGAATAATATTATATTTAATTATTTAATCTTACAAAACGATATGTTTATATAAATCCAGATCCGATGGTGCTATGGTTTCATGATCACAATCACCTTAGATCGATTCCGGAAAACCTGCATCAATCATTGCAATGAATAGTTTGACGATTATGAAGTAACCCAACCAACATAAATAGACTGCTAAACTAACTGACTTGATGAAATGATTACAGCTTACTGGAATAATGTAAACGTACCCTAGTAATATTCATAACTAAGACATTTAATAAAAGGAGTTCAGTAGCCAGCAGGAAATATTATACATCGACCTTTAGAAAGAGATTTCGGCTTCGTAGAGCGTTATCTCTGTCACGCATACCTATGTGACGTTTTGTTAGTCTCTACGACAAAAACAACGTTGAATGAAACCGCAATCTCTTTCTAAAGGTCGATGTACAACATTTCCTGCCAGCTACTGTACACAGATTATTCAAAGTTTAGACGTTTCTTTAATCTTCTAGAAAATATTGTTTCTTAGCTATATATAGATATTTTATATATTAAGACATTGGTAAAACCTTGTTTGAATTTTTTTTGTTCACTATGTATGTAGTGGCAGTAATTTCTCGTATAGCTATACTTACTATCATAAATATCTAAAGTAAAGTCTAAGTAAATTCATTATGCGTAACCAAACACTGGCGTCGATTCTGATGTCTTTCTCTAGAGTTAAACTCTCTCTAAGTCTAAACTATATTTAGACTATCTGCATCTTTTTCTTTTTTATATTGCTATAAAAGGGCGGAAAATGAATTTTATATAAATTAATAGGTAGGTACTTCAAATTTTTGTGGGACTTAAACACCCTATGCTCAAGACTGGCACCTAAAGTCACGAGGTTTGACAGTTTTTAAAATTAAAGCAAGTTTGTCTGTCCATTTCTTATTACATTGGTCAGAAAAAGATGCATATAATCTAAAATTTAGTTGCCATCAGAATCGGTACTAATGAGTAAATGTAAGAATGGACCAGGCGTGGAATCATATAGTTGTATTTTATGTATATTATTCATCATTCATGAAATTGTAATGTTTGTGTAAATTTTCTTTTAGACTTGCCTCTGTAGTTAGACATTTATTGCTTGACGTCAAGCACATAGTTTTGTTTTGCTTGATCAAGCAAACGGCACTTTTCTCATATCTCGAAAATAGCGACGCTGTCAAGCAAAAATATAACATCGCATCAATCACCGTCAAGCACGTAAATGCTTGACTCTGGCATCAAGCAAACATTGTAAACTGTCAAAGTGCTTGGCTCAAGCAAAAATCTACGTGCTTGAAGTCAAGCCGCGCATCGCATTGTGTGTTATAGTGGCAACAGAAATACATCATCTGTGAAAATTTCAACTGTCTATCACGGTTCATGAGATACATACAGCCTAGTGACAAACGGACAGACAGACAGACGGACAGCGGAGTCTTAGTAATAGGGTCCCGTTTTACCCTTTTGGTACGGAACCCTAAAAATGGACTTATTTTATCCGATGACGTCATGGTTCATAGAACATAATATTATTATAGTACGCGACAGGACGAGATGGCAATCGGGGAGGTACCGCCCCGCACGACCGCACAGCCCCCGCGCTAACCCGATGCGGGCGAGCGAGGGTAACATGCGAGTGTGTGCGGCGTCCTCCTGCCTCACCCCGATAGACATCTCGACCTATCGCGTAGGTACTATACCTACTCCCTAAAATGTCGATGTGAAAATCACAAATGTTGAATATAATTTTAATAAATTCAATAATAAAATAATTTTTATCATTTGCATTTTGCACCCACTGTGTGATATAGATCTATAACAATTTGACCGAGCATTTATTCATTGATTGCTGGCCAAACAAAAGCATGTAATTTTTTTTTGCTAAACATACTTCATTTTAACTTGAGCCAAATACAAAATATGCAATGGTGACTAATAATTTCAAGTATGTTAAGTTCTAATTACTAATATAACTGGTTAAGGGGGTTTGTCAAGATTTGCAGCTGCTCCCAAGGCTTAGTTTATATTGTCAAATTGCTGGGCTAAGGACCTTTCGCTGACCATGGTTTTTATTTTTAAAGTATAAGGACGATTATTGACATCATATTGAAAATTATTGTACAGATAATATAAAACAGCATCACTTGGTCCAATGCGAAAACTTGGCCTAGCAATCAGGTGAGAACTTGGCTTAGTATTAAAATGCTGTGAATTTTTAAGTGATATGATTAATGCGTAATGCCTTTGCCCAGAAAGAAATCACTTATTTCTGTTTACTCTCTTGACATGTCTGTTGTTTTAATTAGTCTGTCCCCGGTTCGATTCCCGGCAGGGGTTTGGAATTTTATTATTTCTGGTCTGGTCTGGTGGGAGGCTTCGGCCGAGGCTAGTTACCACCCTACCGCTAAAAGCGTGTCGCAAAGCGATTTAGCGTTCCGGTTCGATGCCGTGTAGAAACCAAAGGGGTGTGGGTTTAATAAAAATTGCCATACCCCTTGCAGGTTAGCCCGCTTCCATCTGCATAATCACTTACCACCAGGTGAGATTGCAGTCTAGGGCCAACTTGTATCTGAATAAAAATAAAATAAAAACCTAACCAATAATGTGTTTTAACACATGTTTACATTTTGTTAATTAAAGATGTTTATTTAATTTTTATATTTTATTGTAATAAAAAATTATATTATGTTATACATTTTTTGGAGCTTATACTAGATTATCCGCCGGAGAATTTCTTAGTTAATAATATAGAAATAAAATAAAAACATACTTATTTATATTATTGACTGTCTTAACGGCATACACATTACTGTGTTGTGAGCGTGTGGCGATAGAACTTGTACATTTTATATCAGACGTGCCCATTAGTCTGACGGTGCTTAGGCACAATAACTCTAGCCCATCGTAGCGCGAAATTGTCTTGCAATTAAACACACCACTTCAGTAATGTGCTTGCACCTTTATATGGAGAGGTGGTGGCCTAGTGATTACATTAGCACAAGAAATAGCTTTGAGGAAAAGCTTCGCAAGATTTTAATATACCGAAAGACGAAATTGTGATCTGTAAGGACTGCTTGCAAGATAATATTGAAGACATGATAACTGAACTAGGTTACTTTAAGTCTAGCACATTGTAATGATGTAGTAATATTTTGTAAGATTACAATATGCGAACACGTTTGTAAGGCATAATTCATGAAATAAATGTTGAAAAAGTTATTGGTTTTCTTTCTTTTTATTATTTTCATAATCCCCCTCTCCCCTGTTTTTTACTGGCAATTATAGAAGTGGTACATATATATAACACCTAGTACTTATAAGCTTTATATTCTGACAACACAGCTAACGTCACTTCGTAATATGGCTGATCTACACCAGCGCACGCGCACGAACCGTGCACACGACGCGCATCGTAAGGGATGATTATGTACACGTGGCGGGCGCCAGCCGTGCCACGTACGAGGCACGGATTCAAAACATCACGAATATTTTATATGAAGTCGTTTATGCTTCACCGTGTGGCGTCCGTGTCTATGAGACGTATTATATCATGCGGATGAAGTCGCGGGAAAAAGCTAATACCTATAGTTTAAAATAAATCCTTCCAATGATACTCCCTCTGTTTGAGAGCACTTATATCTTTAAAGTTCTTTACAAGTTTTATTCAAGTTTAACTATTACATAACAAAATTTTAGTGCCATATCATAGACAAGGACGTCACACAGTGAAGCATAAACTGCTTCATATAAAATGACTATCATAATATAATTTATACTTATTTTAATAAACATTTAAATACATTTATCTACACTAATACTTAAGAGGTGAAAACTTTGAATGTAGGGGGCAATCTCTGGAAGCTTTCCTAACTACGTATATTATTGTTAAGTTTTTGAACATTGAGGTGGCTTCCCCTAGTTTTTTCATTTTATATTCGTCATTTGTAGCCACAACTTTCTGGACCTTCTCCCCCATAAGCGAAAGTTTCTCCTGAAGGTCGATGGTCGCATATGTATTTTTGCGATTTGCTCCTGATTGCTCAGAGCTTTCTTTCAGGATTCTATTTCCTCGCCGGCACTCTTAGTCTGCTGAACAGCTGGGAGCGGGTGCATCCTGCGGCGAAGCCAGCGGGTGTGATGCCATACTCTCCGATCCGGTCTCGATTGGAACGCGTCCGAAGAGTTTGTTCTACACGCTGGCCGCCCTGCAGGACGCCCCGCTCCCACCTGAGCCGCAGACTAAAGTCATTCTCCTTTTTCATCAAACTGGTGTGCGCTTTAGCTGATTGGCTGTCAATATATTTTTGTTTATCTTATCTCTTTGAAGGTTCAAAATTGCAGCATCTCTATTGTCTATTTCGGCCTTTACGCCATCGTATTTCCTCTAAAATTCATCTATATGCTATATTTTTAGCAATATTAAAAGAAAAAGTTTCAGA
The DNA here is from genome assembly GCF_902806685.2 of Maniola hyperantus. NCBI lineage: Eukaryota > Metazoa > Arthropoda > Insecta > Lepidoptera > Nymphalidae > Maniola > Maniola hyperantus. Next base: position 8,000,492 of record NC_048555.1, read on the forward strand.
TATTTTAAATTTAGTCAGAGACAGATATTAGAATCGACGTCGATGGTACTGATTTAGTTGTGCTTAGAAGAGCACAACTAAATCAGTACCATGAATATGGAGATGTTAATTCTTAAAACTACCTATGCGAAGTCATGCAAGCTAGCTAGTCCTCTTCGTCATCTTGAAAACTTCACTCTATTTGAAATCTTTCACGTGTGATTTCATTTAAAATCGTAAAAACTGAGTTGACAATTTCCGGTGTTTTCATTTTCACCATATTACTGGAGTTTTTCACCACCGCTGTTGGTAACGCTACTTCATACAATTGCAACAAAGTCACTTCTAGCGTGTACATATAACATATTTGGTTCAGGATCATTTGGTAAGCGACGAAAGGTCTTCTGCTTTGATCGTGGTTGCTTTCTTTGACCCTAAAAATTAAAAAAATTCCTTAGAATGGCTTCAAATATTTTTTTAAACACTAAGGGCTGATTTTTCATTCGCCAAATTTACTTTAACTGGAAGAATAGGTTTGACGTATTGACAGATTGCCTATACAAAACTGTCAAAACCTCAAATTTATGGAAAAATCATGGTCTCTAAAACTACCAAATCACCGTAGGTACCAAGTAAAAAGTATTTATGTATATATAGGTCCATGGAAGTAAACCATAGTCTTAATAAAAAGTAAACTGACAGCTTACGTCAGTACTCTCCACCCCACGCCCCGCCCCGCCCGCTGTCGAGCTGCGCGAATTTTATGTCCGATTTGAATCCAAGGCACATCCGACTTCCGAGGTATTTTCACTGATGACGGAAGTGCAGTGCGTAATCCATACTAATATTATAAATGCGAAAGTGTGTCTGTCTGTCTGTCTGCTAGCTTTCACGGCTTAACCGTTCAACCGATTTTGTCGAAATTTGGTACAGAGCTTGCAACCCGGGGAAGGACATAGGCTACTTTTTATCCCGGAAAATTTAAGAGTTCCCACAGGATTTTTAAAACCCTAAATCCACGCGTACGAAGTCGCGGGCATCAGCTAGTAATAAATATTCATAAAAATTATTGATATTCGTAGAGCGTTGTCTCTGTCGTCGAGACAGACCAAACGTCACATAGATATGAGTGACAGAGACAACGCTCTACGAAGCCGAAATCTCTTTTTAAAGGTTGATGTACAATATTTCCTGCCCTCTACTGTGAAACATGTTTAAAAAGCCTGTTATTTTTATAAAATGGTAACAATTAAATTACCTGTTCCATATTTCGCGTATATCACCAATTTCAAAACTTATGGTGATATTATCCTTAAAGTTAACTTGAGGAGTCCGGTATGTGAGCACAAACTGGTTGGTACTCCGTGAGTTATCGTTTTCTATAAAGTTAAACATGAAGTCCAGTAGGTGTCCCTGAAAGTGATTGGTATACTTACATAGTTCAATCCACGAAGACGCGCCCCACTATGTTTCGTGCGGGGAAACTACGGGGTGCGGGGAGTAATTTTTACCCAATTTATCTTCGTCTCTGTGTGTGTGTGTGTGCTCACGTTATTGTCGGTGCATTATGATAGAACTTATCCTAACAGTACATAGCACACATGTACGGTAAACTATTGAGAAAAAGAGTGGGGCGCGTTACATGGATTGAACTCTCTGTATGTTTGAAAGCATTATGTATAAAATATAAAAAATTTTTTATAGGACAATTTCGCAAGGTTTCTGTCGATTAAAAAAAAATTACGCAAATCGGTTCAGAAATCTCGGAGATTTCTGTGTACATAGGTAGAAAAACACAACTACTCCTTTTTTGAAAGTCGGTTAAAATGTAGCCTATGTTACTCCTTGGTTAATCCTCTACTTGTCTGTGAAAGAAATTGGTTCAGCCGTTACGAAGATTAGCCCGTTTAAACTGACACACAGACAGACAAAAATTTAAAAAAAGTTTGATTCAGTTATGGTACAGTTCAATTAACCGTACGAGCTTAATATGAGGTAGTAATTACGAAATTACAGACAGACACTTCATTATTTATTAGTATAGAAGTATAGATAACAGAAAATGCTAGAATTCAAAAGTTTGGCTTTTCAACTGTCATTGTTTCATTTAACTTTGCAATAAGAATCTCCTGAGCGCCATGCTGCTGTGCTTTAACTAAAAAGCCTAACTAAAAGAATGCAATGTAGAAAAAGGATTTTTAGTTAGTTTTAAGTTTGATTCTATGTAGCATTCTTTTTCAGAAAAATTTGGGTAATTTCAAACAGTTTTTGAAAATTCCTACATTTTTAGGGTTCCATAACTCAAAAGAATAAAAGAAACCCTTATAGGATCAGTTTGTTGTCTGTCTATCTGTCAGCAAAACCCAGAGTACTTCCCGTCGACCTAGAATTTCGTTTGTTAACAAAAGTGATTCTTACAGTTTTACTTCTTGTGTAGTACGGAACCCTCAGTATCCGAGTCTGACAAAAACTTGAAAAACCGGCCAAGTGCGAGTCAGGCTCGCGCAATGAGGGTTCCGTACTACAGTCGTATTTTTTCGACATTTTGCAGGATAATTCAAAATCTATGATACATCAAAATAAATAAAAATCTGTTTTAGAATGCAAAGGTGAAGACCTTTCATATGATACCCCACTTGATATATAGTTATCTTACTTCGAAAATTTAAAATACTAATTAGTTCATGACCACAATTTAATTTTTTTTGTGTGATGTTACCACAAATTCACGGTTTTCAGATTTTACCCCAAATGTCAGCTATAAGATCTACCTACCTGCCAAATTTCATGATTCTAGGTCAACGGGAAGTACCCTGTAGGTTTCTTGACTGACAGACAGACAACAAAGTGATCCTATAAGGGTTCCGTTTTTCCTTTTGAGGTACGGAATCCTAAAAATATTTTTTGCAGTTAACAGCTTTAAAGTTAAAGACTAGCATGGAAAGTATGCATCTAGCATATCTCTGTGAGAAACTACTTGTTTGCATTTTTAATTTTTGTTTGGCTGAAGATAAATAGATTGTAGTGATATCACAATTTCGTATAATTCACCTGGGTGAAGTTGATTGGCAATATGATACAATCAAATAGGGCTTGCACAGTATTTTTCACAGCCATATTTACAATCCTCCTGCCACCACGCTCCAGCATGTAGGGTAAATGAGTAGTTGCATTGTCTATAGTTATACCATTGCCCCACGAAAGAAAGATTGCTACATAGACCTCTGTGACCTTATTTTTGACAGTTATCTGAAATAAATAAATATATAATCATTTATTTACAAGACCGGTGGTACAAAAAAGAAAAGGAAGTGACATGAAAATGGCATGTTACTTAAATGAGGAACTCATTTAAATTAATTTGCCTCACGGATAGCTGGCAATCTAAAGGATACTTCATTCTGCGGAAACACATAATCTCTTCATCATCATGATCAATCCACTGCCGGCTCACTACTGAGCACAGAATGATAAGGGTTTGGCCATAATCCACCACACTGTGCAGTGCAGTTTGGCAGACTTCACACAAGAGTTGCATGCCCAGGATCCAACCGCCAACCTCCCAAAACAGAAACCAAGTCTTAACCACTAGGCTAGCACCGCTTTATTTCATTTATTATGATGTGAAAATATGAATAAGATTTCTAGCATCATGAAAGTTAATGTTCTTCTGGGATGCCAGTTAAGCTTAGTTAGGATAGGGGATACTTTAACTACGTCCAGATCATTATAATCTGTTGTAATGCCACTGCACACTGAGCGCTCTCATTGAGAATCTCTTAGCAGTTTGCACTAGTCATGACTTATGAATGATGTAAAAGAATAAGAAGAATGATACACCAAGCACATGCTGCTGAAGGTTAAGGCTGCTGATAGATACGAATTTAAGTTACGAAAACCTTGCCACCAACCTAGGTAGGTAACCTATTTGAAAAGTGTAGAATGTGTTGTAAACTTAATACTTAACTTAATATGTAGGTAAACAAAAATATTTACCTACCTTAAGAGCACTAGGATCTTCGTTTGAATACTTTAACAAGGGTAAATTTTCGATTGATACCATCAGATCTGAGCTATCAACCACTCGACTAACTAGTGCTTGACGAATTTTCGTGGAGTATTGTTTTAATTTAATTATATTGTATTGTAAGTCGAACATGGGCGATACTACATTAACTCGCCAGTACCCCTCGTTGTATATTACTGAAATTAAATTGATTTTTATTGAAAGAGAGGACGTTAAAAAGCTGTTTACAAATTATAAATAAAAAAATATATACTTACCAGCCAACGGATCGTTCATTTTGGTAACAAGCAATTATATTAAAAGAGTATCCACAGTTGAAGTACTTTAAATACAATAATGCATAACAATTTGAATTATAATAAGAAAAATCAACAGCAAAGTTACTCCTTAATCACATTTCAGCACAAACATGAAACAAATTTGGAAATCACAATAACTTGATAATTGCTATAAAATTCCTTGGATGAACATGGGAAATTCAGATTAATAAAAAAACTTAAAATTCAAAGTCCGTTAACATAGGTACCACCGGTACCACAGAATACATTTACTCCCGGTACCTACCACACGGTGCCTACCACAGATCCTCTCGTTAGAGATAAACCATTACCTACAATTTCTTTGAATATAGTTTATATACTCTTTGGTAAGAGAGCATTAGAGGCCCCGCAGACGGTCAAGCATGTTTGTCAAATTTTACGTATTTGTCAAACAAACTACGTGTTTGGCAAATTTGATTGACGGTCTATTTGTCAAACATGCTTGACGGTGTACGGCTATGTTTGTCAAACAAACGTTCCATTTTAGCTCCATATTGATTTCAGTAAATTTTCATCGTGAATATATTTCACTGTTTTAACCATTCTCGACCTGGATTCTTGTTTGACAAGCACATAGTTTATTTGACAAACACGTGAAAATCGACTGCAGACAGTCAAGCACGTTTGTCAAACACGTAAAATTTGACAAGCATGCTTGACCGTCTGCGGGGCCTCTAAGCCATTTCCATTGCGATCGTCGACATACTGTTAGGCACGTTTACAATGTTACCCGTAACGACCTGCTCTGCCTTTACTCTATGGGTACATGCAAGTCACTGACAATAATGCGTAGAAATTAGTGCCACTCTATGGTGTCAAGCAATGACCTAGGAAATGTCAAGCGTGTGTCAAGTGTCAATTTAGAGAAGTTAATTGACAACGTCAATTAAAATCAAAATCTTGTACAAAAATAGTAGCTCAAAAATAGCAGATTTCGAACTTCTTTTTGAGGTCGTATTTTTAAATGTGTTTTTAATAATATCTTCTAAAAATATAAACTTGATTTTATGTGGCAATAAATATAATTTGATTTGTGATTTCTTCGGAGTTCGGGCATCGGTGTTGAATTGGTTGAAATAATAAAAGCAGTCAAACAGGTAAGTTATTACTGAAATCTCCATAAAAGTAATTATTATGAGCCTCTTCTAATCAAGACATTGTAAAAAACAGTAAATTTTGCTATGGGTATCAAATTTTGTTTTTCTTTTATTTAAATCAAAGTAATTTTGTAACTTTGTCGTTCCGAGTCATTCTACTTCGTTATCAATTATTATACCTATTATGTCGATGAGTAAAGTTCAATATACTGAGGATTGAGATAGCACTTTGCGAGTACTTTGCGTCGCGGTGACAGCGAAAAGTTTACGATCACTTTGTGTTGCGACGTCGTACAGGATGGATCAACTGCGTTTCGATGGTCGTGTGGCTGTGGTGACGGGCGCCGGCGGCGGTTTAGGCAAGGAATACGCCTTGCTCCTCGCGTCAAGGGGTGCTAAAGTCGTCGTAAACGATCTTGGAAGTGCTAGAGATGGTGTTGGAAAGTCAAACTTTGCAGACGCTGTTGTTAAGGAAATTAAGGACAAAGGTCAGTACTTTGACTTGTTAATTCTTTAGCTGTACTTAGTATATTATATTTAATATTCTAGACTTTATCGTATCAGTGTTAAGAATACTTTTTGATTAATAATAATACAATTTTTAGTATTATGATTGTTTTATTGAAATATTTATTTTATTTGTAGCTAAGACAATCATGACTAAGCAAATTTTTATCAAACACTGTTTAAGATACTGCTTTATATGGTAAAATCTTATATAATAACTTTAAGCATTTGCTTAAGTTTTTTGGTTGTTTGATTATAGGTATAGGTACCTATAATCTACATCCACTAAGCTGTGATAGCCTAGTGGTTAGGATATCCGCCTTCTAATCGGAGGTCGGGGGTTCGATCCTGGGGATCCACTTCTAACTTTTCGGAGTTATGTGCGTTTTAAGTAATTAAATATCACTTGCTTTAACTGTGAAGGAAAACATGGTGAGGAAACCTGCATGCCAGAGTGTTCTCCATAATGTTCTCAAAGGTGTGTGAAGTCTACCAATCTGCACATGGCCAGTGTGGTAGACTATGGCCAAAACCCTTCTCTCTGAGAGGAGACCCGTGCTCTGTAGTAAGCCGACGATGGGTTTGATCATGATCATGATAATTATAATCAAACAACCAAAAAAACACAAATGTTGAAAAGATTTTGATAGTGCTTTTATAAATCTGTACATAATGTGGTATAAGAAATGGGAGCCTAATAATAATTTAATGTTTAAGTACTTTGGTAAAGTATATAATTTTAAGTTCATAGCAGTGGTAATAATTGAGATACCATGTTACAGGATATTATTATATAAAGTGAAGGAAAATACGTAAATAAGAAATACTGACATAATATATTTTGTATCAATGGGTTCTGTTATTGAGCCATAGGTTTTACCATAGTATTGTTTTTACCTGTTTGCAAGTTTTGTATGAACATAATTTTAATGGAATAATTATGTAACATATTGTCCACGACTGTTCGAGATGGCAATCGGGGTGGGGACGCCTTGCGCAGCCCCCGCGCTAAGCCGGTGCGGGATAGCTCCGGTGATATGCGGGGGTGCGCGGTGTCCCCTCGCCTCATACCCCGATTGCAATCTCGACCTGTCGCATAGCTCAAAAACGGAAATTTATGAGGTATGTTGTTTGTCTTGCAAATGATTATATGTACCTGACTTCGCCATCATGTTAATTTAGAAGGTGCTAAGCTTCCAGATTACATGGACATCAACAGGAGACTCAAAAGAACCAAACCGTTTGAACTAGTACTTCTAGAAATATTATGAAAAAAGAATTAGCGAAATCGGTTCAGCTGTTCTCGAGATTTGCGATCAGCAACACATTCAGCGATTAATTTTTATATATAGAAGATTCCTTATTTAGGTGGAGTCGCAGTCGCCGACTACAACTCCGTAGTTGAAGGCGAGAAGCTAATTAAGACTGCCCTTGATAATTTCGGCCGGATCGATATCCTTATCAACAATGCCGGTATTCTGCGTGATAAGAGCTTTCAAAAAATGTCCGAACAGGTAAATATAATGTTAAAAACATATATCTTACTAGCTTATGCTCGCGACTTTGTCCGCGTGGACTACAAAATTTCAAAACCCATTTCACCCCCTTAGGAGTTGAATTTTCAAAAATCCTTTCTTAGCGGATGCCTACGTCATAATAGCTATCTGCATGCCAAATTTCAGCCCGATCCGTCCAGTAGTTTGAGCTGTGCGTTGATAGATCAGTCAGTCAGTCAGTCAGTCATTCAGTCAGTCAGTCAGTCAGTCAGTCACCTTTTCCTTTTATATATATCTTACTAATAATATTACCTATTATAAATTAAAAGATTGGATGTTTGTTACTCCTTCACGTCACAATGACGATGATGGTGAAGATGAACAGATGTGGCTGTTTGGAATAAAGATAGCTTATAACCTGAAATAATGGGGCCGATTCTCTTGTACACAATCTCTAAACTAAACTAAATTAACAGGTCTAAATCTAGTCTCATCCTTTTCCGCAAGCAACATTATAAAAGAGATAGCAATAGATTTAGACGTGTCGTTTTAGTTTGGTTTAGAGATTGCGTACAACGGAATTAGCCACAATTATTAACTTAACAAATTATTAACAAAAAGTTCCCGCGAGATTTTCAAAAAACTTTTGCATATTTTTTTCTGACAAAATTATACCTTGTCGAAAATAACTATGCACCTGTGGCCTCGCGGCGTGAACTCGCCGATAACATCTCATAAATAGTTACTGTTGTGATTTACTGTACTTATAAACATTTTTTATAACTTAGCATTAACATAGGTTAAAAACGCAACGTAACCTTGACTACAAAGTTTAAACTTGGCATAATTATGCGCTTACTAAGCAAGCGCTGGCTTGTTTCGTAACTTTTATGAATAGTCCGTGACAGGTCGAGATGGCGATCGAAGGTATGAGGCGGGGAGACGCCCCGCACACCCGCGCTATCCCGCACCGGGTTAGGGCGAGGGCTGCGCGGGTGTTCAGGGCGTCTTGACCTGTCGCGTACTACATAACATGATTTGACATTAGTTATTATCTCAAAAGGCTTCGACAGCCTCTCCAGTCAGTAATGCGAGTTGCTTTGCAAGTCGAGGCCTTAGGTCGATTGTCGATTCTTGGATGGGCCAGTTTATAATCTATGTATCTACTTTGGTAAATGATTGGTTAGATATCTGCAGCTGTAAATAATACCAACTCGATTACTCCATAAATAAACTTCTACTAATACTCCGTACTCCACCTATTACCAGTTTTTCTAGAGAGACCATCACTATCAGTACCTATATCAGCACCCATAATATTATAAATGCGAAAGTGTTTGTTTGTTGGTTTGTCCTTCAATCACATCGTAACGGATTTTTTGCATCGGTATAGTCTAAAACCAGGACACGAGTGACATAGGTCACATAGGCTACTTTTTATCCAGGAAAATCAAAGAGTTCCCACGGGATTTTTAGAAACCCTAAATCCACGCGTACGAAATCGCGGGCATCAGCTAAATAAACATAATGCAATTTAAGTTTCGTTAAACTTATGTTTGGTGTAGGACTGGGACCTCATCCAGGCGGTGCACATGAAAGGTGCATTCAAAACTACCCAAGCTGCGTGGGAGACATTTAAGAAGCAGAAGTATGGCCGTGTCATCATGACCTCCAGCAATGCAGGTCTCTTGGGAAACTTTGGACAGGCAAATTACAGGTATTTATCTGTTTTTCTTTAGCCGTCGATTCTTCAGCCAGATTTCTAACTTCCAACGTTTTGCATTTCACTGATTAATAGACCATTAAAAGATTGCTTACTTCAACTATTTTATTTTTATTCAGATACAAGCTAGCCCTTGACTGCAATCTCACCTAGTGGTAAGTGATGATGCAGTCTAAAATGGAAGCGGGCTAACCTGGAAGGGGTAGGCAGTTTCTATTAAACCCATGCCCCTTTGGTTTTTACACAGCATCGTACCGGAAAGCTTAATCGCTTGGCGGCACGGCTTACCCGGTAGGGTGGTAACTAGCCACGGCTGAAGCGTCCCACCAGACCAGACCAGAAATTTAGAAATTATAAAATCCAAAGCCAGGAAAAAGGAAGGAACCCGGAATAAAAAAATAAAAAAAACTATTTTCTCTAAAAAGACTCGTTCTTATAAACGTCAATAACCTATTTACCGCTCTTTTATCACAATGTACCAGATTCTTTAAGCCTCATTTTGCAGGAAACTAAAAATAAAAAAAATAGATAAGGTGATAATAAGAATACCCAGCTAAGTTTGTTGTGGACTTCTTCTCAGCTCTTTGGCGTTTGGAAACATCGTAAGCTTTAGTTTTGCGTTTACGTTTTTTTTTTGACAAATATTCAGCAATTGACGATCAAAGTCTACAATGGTATAGATAGTTCATTCCACGAAGACGCGCCCCACTATTTTTCGTGCGGGGAAACTACTGGTGCGGGGAGTGATCTTTGCCTAATTTATCTTCTTGTGCGGGTGCCCACATCGCTGATGGTGCGTTACGATTTACGATAGAACTTACAGTCTAACAATACATAGCACATTTGCAACGTAACCGATTGTGACATAAAGAGTGGGGCGCGTCATCATGGATTGAACTATCTATACCTAATTTGGGTAAAATAATTTGACTACAGTATTTCCATTGTTTATTATTTATTTCTAGTGCTGCAAAAATGGGTCTGGTCGGTTTAGCCAGCACTCTGGCCATCGAAGGCGCGAAGTACGACATCAAAGTGAACACCATCGTGCCCACAGCGGCGTCCCGCCTCACTGAGGACATCCTGCCTCCGGACATGTTCCAAGCCATGAAGCCCGAGCTCATTGCTCCCGTTGTTGTAAGTAGTATATCACTTAACATCAGGTGACCCGCCTGCACGTTTGCTCGCTTTTTCTATTTAAAAAAAACAATCAACCTGTTTGCGTCCACTGCTGGACATAGGCCTTCCCTTCCTCATCCATCTACTTCCCGCTACCTTTTTAAGGTCGTCAGTCCAGCGGGTTGGGAGGTTGTGACATGGCCTGCCCACTGCCATTTCAGCTGACAATTGGTTGAGCTATGTTGGTCACTCTGGTTCTCCTACAGATTTCCTCGTTACAGATTTTGTCCCTCTGAGAGATACCCAATATAGCCCGCTCCATAGCACGCTGAGCGACTTTGAACTTGTATATAAGGCCAATTACTGTCAGTGTCCACGTTTCAGTAGTCTTAAATATATAAAAGGAAAAGGTGACTGACTGATCTATCAACGCACAGATCAAACTAATGGACGGATCGGGCTGAAATAGATCAGTCAGTCAGTCACCTTTTCCTTTTATATATTTACTATTTAGATAATAATAATTCTTGGGACGTAGGGTGAGAAGCATGTGGCCTACTTCGTAGTTGTGACAATGCATATTATTATTATACACTCACACATACACACACACATACATATGTTGTGAATCACCTACTAGGTATTTTTACTAGTTAATTGACTTTTATATTTTCATATTATTATATTATTGTAAAGCTTGTTTAAATTATCAGATGTACTGTTATAAATTTCTAATTAATAAGTATTTAAGTAATCTGTAAAAAAAAATTGTAATCCTATTTGGCCTTATTTGCAGTTGTTATTATGTAAAATTATATTGTATGTCTATGTATCGCTGTTGATTGCAAATAAACGAATAAAATAAAAATAAAATTATCGAAATCCCGTTCGCCTTGTATGCGGAAAGATCTGGTAACACACGTGAAAACGTTGTTATTTTATTAAAAGTTAGAATGGTATATAAGCCACATATCTACCTATTAATTATAATTATTTGTACTAAGTAGAACGTTTCCTATGATAATTATCATAGGGAACGTTCTAGTACAAATAGATAAATTTCGTATAAATAACAATTTTAAGATAAATATAGATAAATATTGCTAAGCTGAAAAAACAACTAGGTATCACGTAACGTTATCAAATTATTCTTGCTATCGTAATGTAACGTAATCACGATAACTTTATCTGTGCTTAAAGTAATTTGAAACTAGCTGATGCCCACGACTTTATCCGCGTGGATTTAAAGATCCCGTGGAAACTCTTTGATTTTTCGGGATATAAAGTAGTCCAGGTCTCTATCTATACCCATGCAAAAAGCACATAGATCAGTTATTCCGTTGGGACGTACTTGATGGAAAAACCAGCGAACCAACAAATCAACACTCTTTCGCATTTATAATAATACTATGTGATGCCCACCACTTAGTTCGTTTAAGTAGATTTAGGTTTTTAAAAATCCCGTGGGAACTATGATTTTCCGTAATAAAAAGTAGCCTATGTTACTCTCCGTCCTTTCAACTATCTCTATGCCAAAAATGAAGTCGATTGGTTGCTTAGTTAGGGCGTGAAGGAAAGACAAACAAACACACTTTCGCATTTATAATATTAGTATAGATGGGGTAGGTACTAGGTAGCGATAACCTTCCAAGTGCGGATCGCAACAGAACTGTGTGTAACGGATTAAAATTTTGGCAAATGAATATGGAATTCTAATCTAAATAAAATCAAATTTAAAACGATAGGTATAATTTATTTACATTATACTCTGTATGACTGGCATAATCAATGATAATGGCAATACGTCATCGTGATACTATATTACGTACCTACTTATATAATACGGATATTTTCAGATACTAAAATCTACACTAATATTACAGGTCAAATGTGTTGGATGTAGTGAGTTCCTGAACTTATAATATTCTGAAAAACTCTGGCTGATTGCAGCCAAGTGTTATTTCTTGTACGATGGTACGGAACTCTTCACGTGCGACTCCGACCCACACTTGACCAATTTTTTATTGATGTGCTATTGGCTTTCATTTACATTTGAAAAAGGCATGACCGAGAGTTCTCCATAATGTTCTCAAAGCTGTGTGAAGTGGTAGACTATGGGCCAAACCCTTCTCACTCTGAGAGTAGACCCGTGCTCTGTAGTGAGCTGGCGCGGCGATGGGTTGATCATGATGATGATGATGAACAATACTTGACATCCTGCCAAGGCAATAAAAAAAATTTTTCGGGATAAAAAGTAGCCTAAGTCCTTCCCCGGGATTTAAGCTAACTCTGTACCAAATTTCGTCAAAATCGGGCAGTGAAAAGCTAGCAAACAGACAGACAGATAGACTTACTTTCGCATTTATAATATAAGTATGGATTAACTTTTTAAACTTTTTGTTATTACCAGGCCTACATGGTGCATGAATCATTCCCCGAGTCAGGAGTGATCATCGATTCTACTCTCGGCTTTGCCACTAAAGCTCATCTCGTCAGATCCTCGGGAACACCCTTGAGGTAACAATTTGTTTAACCCCCAATGCGAAGAGGGGTTCTATGGTTTGACCACTGTCTGTGTGACGTGTGTGACTGTCTGTATCCCACCAATCGTGCCAACGGGACTCTATTACTAAGCCTCCGCTGTGCGTCTCTCCATCTATCTGTCTGTGTGGGCTGCGTCTCGTGAACCGTAACAGGTAGAGAGTTGAAATTTTCACAGATTGTGTATTTCTATTGCCGCTATAACAACAAATAATAAAAATTTCAAAATGGCCACCATGAAAATGAAATAAAATTAAAAAGTGTTATGTCATGCACGATGGTACGGATCCTTTCAGGTGTGAGTTAGTCCGACTCGTACTTGACCGATTTATTTGTACTTATGTCTTATGAAGCTGTGATAGCCTAGTGGTTTGGACGTCCGCCTTCTAATCGGAGGTCGGGGGTTCGATCCCGGGCACGCACCCCTAACTTTTCGCATTTATGTGCGTTTTATGTAATTAAGTATCACTTGCTTTAACGGTGAAGGAAAACATCGTGAGGAAACCTGCATGCCTGAAAGTTCTCTATAATGTTCTCAAAGATGTGTGAAGTCTACCAATCCGCACATGGCCAGCGTGGTAGACTATGGCCAAAACCCTTCTCTCTAAGAGGAGACCCGTGCTCTGTAGTGAGCCGGCGATGGGTTGATCATGATGATGATGATGATGATGTCTTATGACTATTACCATTGAAATTTCACCTTTTTCTCTACAGGAAGAAGCCCTCCGACCCAGTCACGATAGAATCCGTGAAGGAGAAATGGTCCGAAGTTGTGAACATGAACAAAGCCAAACATTTCGACAAGATGGCCGAAGTCACACTCGATCTGGTCGAGAAGTTACAGGTTCATATTATCATTTTACTATCAATATACTAGCTGATGCCCGCTATTTCGTACGCATGGATAGATAGATAGATAGAAATACTTTATTGCATACAAAAAATACTACACAAAATGACAAAAAACAAAGAAACTAAAACTAAAAAATAATTTTATGGATGCATTGATTTGGGTTTTTAAAAATCCCGTGGGAACTCTTTGATTTTCTGGGATAAAAAGTAGCATATGTCACTCTCCAGGTCTTAAACTATAAAAACACACGTCGATCCGTTGCGACGTGATTGAAGGACAAACCAACAAACAAACATACTTTCGCATTTATAAAATGGGTAGTGATTTATAATATAGGTAGTGATTATTATTTTTAAAGATTCGTAGAGATCTACCTAATTATGTAAAAGGAAAAGCTGACTGACTGACTGACTGAGTGATTATCAACGCACAGTTCAAACTGCTGGACGGATTGGGCTGAAAGTTGGTATGCAGATAGCTAATATTATGTAGAGGGATTGAATTTTCAAAAAGGATTTTTGAAAATTCAATCCCTAAGAGCGATCACGCACTCATCCGATCCGAATCCGTGAAAATTTGGATATAAAAAATATCTACATACAAATAAGTTACCATACAAATTGGGAACGTATTTTCACGGACCCAAGAGTCAATATCAAATACAATAAAAAAGCTGTTATAATAAAAAATAAGTGAAAATAAAAATATCGCAGGAATTCGAAGAGCGCAGCAAGTTGGACAGCACGCGGGAGTCATACTGGACCACATACGGCTACAACTCCAAAGACCTCGTCTGTTACGCTCTTGGCGGTAAGAAAGTCTTTGTCGTTACGCAAATAGAGGCGCGAAGCTGCCTGTCTATCAATATTTTACACAATATATTTCGCAGAGTGTGCCTCTAGAACTTTTTGAACTGGTTCCCTCCATCACCTTTTTACTATTAGGTATTTGACTACATCAAAAATAAATTATTTCTCAGTGATTATTAAATAGAGGTTCTTCCAATACACTATTCTATGAAATACCGGTGTGTGACGTCACAATCATTTGACGTGCTGTTTTTAGATTAATCGATAATTTAAAATGATTATTACACCTAAAACTAACAAAGGACGTGGATTTTACGTATTTTGGAAGACCCTCTATTTAATAATCACTGAGAAATAATTTATTTTTGATGTAGTCAAATACCCAATTGCAGAACTGTCCCGTGGACACTAAAAACTACCAAAATCTTATGAGAAAAATTACATGCAAGTCTTCTCCTAACTCTCGACGCATTTAGAAATCGGCTTAACTGAGTACATAATTTCAAATAGGCAAGAAATGACAGAGAAATGTTTTTATCATCGATTTATTTTAATACAATAACTGGTTTTTTTTTTCAGTGGGTTCATCTGTAGTGAACCCCACAGACCTGAAGTTCCTGTACGAGAGTCACGAGAACTTCACCGCACTGCCCACATTCTTCATCTTGCCCGGCATGGTGATGGAGTCGCCCGTCATCGGCCAGGCCATGCCGCCCGGCAAGTTCGCGGACTTCACCAACGTAAGTTTTTACTTTGAAGTTACTTTCATCTATAAATAAAGTCAAAGTCAAATGATTTATTCAAAATAGGTAATAAATAACTCTTTTTGATGGTCATATGTTGGATTTCTAAGATATAGTGGTGATAATTATTACGCAAACTTAAAACTAAAGCTACGAGGGTTCCAAACGCGCCCAGGTCTGAGAAGAGCCCACAACAATTTTAATTATTTTTTCTGTAGTTTTTAGGGTTCAGTATCTCGAAATGAAAAAAGGAACCCATATTTAGAATAGAATAGAATAAATTTGTATTCAAATAAACTTTTACAAGTGCTTTTGAATCGTCAACTAGTTTAATTTACCATTAATTTAATTTACCAATAATTTTTTTTACCATTTCTGTCGTGTAGTGTCGTGTCTGTCAAGAAACCTATAGGGTTACCGTTGATCTAGAATCATGAAATTTGGCAGGTAGGTAGATCTTATAGCACACGTACGGGGAAAAATCCGAGAATCGCGAATCTGTGGTTACATCACAAAAAAAAATTAAAATGTGTTCATGAACAAATAATTAGGATTTCAAAGATGAATATACCAAGTAGGGTATCATATGAATGGGCTTTACCTGTACATTTTACAACAGATTTTTATTTATTTCTATGCATTTATTTGTTTTTGATTTATCGTGCAAACTGTCGAAAAATACGATAGTACGGAACCCTCGGTGCGCGAGTCTGCCTCGTACTTGGCTGTTTTTTTTAATGTGTGTTTTATTTTCAAAACATTCATGTAATTGCTTTTTGTTAACATGATATGTATTTTTAAAACGCCATAAATTGGTTTTTATTCCTATGTTGGCGGCCAACATTGGTTTGTTGCCTTGCCATGCATCCCGGTGCGCTACAGTCAGCTAACCTTTTGACAAATTTGGCTTGGTTCTGGTCTTTTATAAGTAACGCAGAGCGATAATTAATTTGTAGAAGTACAAAACTATGACGATTCATACAATTGGCAGTGTTCCAATACTGTCTCATTCTTCGACAGATCCTTCATGGGGAGCAATATATCGAGTTCATCGGAGACTTCCCCGGAATTGAGGGAGAGTTCACAATCCGCAACTACGTAGTCGACGTGCTCGATAAAGGATCCAGCGCTGTTGCGATCGTTAACAGTAAGTACAGTTCGTTTTTTAAAGACCTGCCTGCGCAGTAGACGATTTATCAAAATACATCGATTTCATTGGGGACTTCCCCTGTATTGAGGGAGAGTTCACGATTCGCACCTACGTAGTAGGACCTTACACCTGTGGAGTAGCCGATTTATCGATCATTGTAAAAACTGATTCGGGGTAGGTTTTCTTAAAACATCACTTATGACAAGATCGTAGTCAAATACTAACCTATTATTAGTTATCTTCAAATAAAAACATTTACGGCTTCCTCACCGCATTTCCCCGTATTTTACGCCTTTCCTTCAGTACCCCGCTTAAATGGTCCTTCGAACCGGATCTGCATTCACTAATATTTGTCTCTAGGTGAAGTCTTCCAAAACCGAGAGCTAGTACTCCGTACGCAGCAACACATCTTCGTCCTGGGTCAGGGCGGTTTCGGCGGGCCCAGAAACAGTACTCAAGCGATTAGCGTCGAGAACGCGCCCAAACGTGCGCCTGATGCTGTGGTCGAACAGAAGACTGCGGAGGATCAGGCTGCTTTGTACAGGTATAATAAAATTAAAAAACGATCAAAATAGGTGAAAAATTTCAACTAGCTCTAGCTAGTCAAAATACTGAAAGCATGGTGGCGGTAATCAGGTGACCGGACTGCTCGTTTTCTCTCTATTTATAAGAAAAAAATCTAATTTTTTAAAATATTAGTTTGTATGTATGTATGATAATTATGTATGTTTTATTGAAACAACTCAACGGTTCATCAATAGCTCAACGGTTGGGGAGCCGACTGAATTCCAAAATGTCGCCGGTTCAAACCCCAGCCGTTGCACTATTGTCGTACCTACTCCTAGCACAAGCTTTACGCTTAGTTGGAGGGGAAAGGGGAATATTAGTCCTGATTAAGCATGGCTAATATTATTAAAAAAAAAGTTATTTATTAGGTTTATTAATAAAATTTAATTATTTTAGAGATTTGCGAAACTAAATTGATTTCAACTAATTACGCAGATTGTCTGGCGACTTGAACCCACTCCACATCGACCCGAATGTGGCGTCCGCCGGTGGGCATCCCAAGCCAATCCTCCACGGGCTGGCGTCTCTTGGATTTTCTGCCAGACATGTACTCGCTAAGTAAGTATTGGTACTGATTCTGAGCACAACCTAATTTTAGAGTATTCGCATCCTCTTCTTACTAATGTAATATGAAAAGGACAGACGCAGTTTGACAGTTTTAAATTTAATTTTTAGATGGTAAAACCCGTTATTTTAGCGCACAGTCGCGAGCCTACTGTTTAAATTTGTAGCGTGCACTAAAACTTAGAGTCTTTAAATGTAAAGTTCGTGTTCTGTCCCTTTTTAGCATTGTTAAAAAGAAAAGGAAGGCAGATACTCTAATATTAGTTTAGAGAAAGACAACGGAATCGGTGCCATTGTTCTATTTGTGTGTTGTAGCTGCGTCTATACATATAAAAACAATTATCCTGACTGACTGATCTATTAACTGGTGGTAAACTATTGATTAGGACGTCCGCCTTCTAATGGGAGGTCGGGGGTTCGACCTCTAACTTTTCGGAGATATGTGCGTTTTAAGTAATTAAAGTCACTTGCTTTAACGGTGAAGGAAAACATCGTGAGGAAACCTGCATGCCTGAGAGTTCTCCATAATGTTCTCAAAGGTGTGCGAAGTCTACCAATCTGCACATGGCCAGCGTGGTAGACAATGGCCAAACCCTTCTCACTTTGAGAGGAAACCCGTGCTCTGCAGTGAGCCGGCGATAGGTTGATTATGATGATGAAACTATTGATTTATTATCTGGTGTTAAACCTTGGTTAGAAACTTGAAATTTTGACATTCCTTTTATGACACTTAGAAAGTCTTTTTGAAAATTTCTATCTCAAGGAGGTTAAATAGAAAATGCAAGTTCGTATGAAAGTTCGTCATTCTT
Source organism: Maniola hyperantus (assembly GCF_902806685.2). Lineage (NCBI taxonomy): Eukaryota > Metazoa > Arthropoda > Insecta > Lepidoptera > Nymphalidae > Maniola > Maniola hyperantus. Next base: position 8,018,796 of record NC_048555.1, read on the forward strand.
CAATTTATTATCATTATTATTATTTTTATATTTAATAGACTAAGCAGCTTTTGCTGATGTGTCCAATATCAGAAGTGCATTTTAATGCAATGTATTTGGGCATTGAGTTGAAAATGAAGAAATACGTGTATGTGTTTCAGGATTTACAAGAAAAGCTTAATTGGCTATAATCCGCTGAAATTTCATCATTCATTTCAGTGAAATTGTGTCAGGATTTTTGAAAATACTGCCCCTCACCAATTTTTAGAAATTCCAATCGAGCTAAGCTGATCAACTAGTAATATGTATTGTTTTTTTGCCCGAGCCAGGATCTTTATGATTTGCAATCAATAAGGCGCCCTAAAATAAATAAATAAACGTGTAATTTGTCACCCAGGTATGCAGGCAACAACCCTGCAAACTTCAAAGCATTGAAGGCTCGCTTCGTTAAACCCGTGCTGCCGGGACAGACCCTGGCGACGGAGATGTGGCTGGAGGGCAAGCGCGTCCACTTCCAGACCAAGATCAAGGAGACTGGCAATGTGGTCATTGCAGGTAAACCGCTCATATCAGTAAATCACTACTAATATTATGAAGGCGAAAGTGTGTTTGTTTGTTGGTTTTTCCTTTAATCACGCCATTACGGAGCAATGGGTCGACATGATTTTTCCTGATCCATAAACATTTCATTCCAGAACTATCAAGAAATTCCTTCTTTAGACAAATATTACATACATTATTTGACTCGTATCTAAATATATAAAAGGAAAAGGTGACTGGCTGACTGACTGACTGACTGATCTATCAACGTACAGCTCAAACTACTGGGCGGATCGAGCTGAAATTTGGCATGCAGATAGCTATTATGACGTAGGCATCCGCTAAGAAAGGATTTTTGAAAATTCAATCCCTAAGGGGGTAAAATAGGGGTTTGAAATTTGTGTAGTCCACGCGGACGAAGTCGCGAGCATACGCTAGTTATACATAAATATTTGGTTTATAGAGTTGAAATAAATCATCTAAATATTCATAGAAAATGTTCTTTCACAGGCGCTTATGTAGACTTGAAGAACGTCGTCAAAGACGGTGGTGCCCCCGCACCGACGTCACAGTCGGTACAGAGCTCAGGAGCTTTGAAGAGCGATTCCCTGTTTGCCAAGATTGAGGAAGGCGTCAAAGCCAACCCGGACAAAGCCAAGAGTGTAGGAGCTGTCTATTTGTACAATATCACTGAAAATGGGAAAACTATTAAGCAGTGGAGTAAGTATTGTGTTATCTTGACTTCTTTAGAGAACGATTCAGACTTGTGTCATACACAACCTTAATGCATTGCATAAAAGTTGAAGTCTCTCTCATTCAGATCTCTTCTCATGTTGAGAGGAGATCCGTTCAGTAGTGGACCAATGATGGGTTGATCATGATGTCACAAAAATTACTGAAAAAAGTATGATGAAACTTACTGTTTATAATGATTATGTCAAGTGTTGGACTTGCGCTTATTTTGGTCAAAATGAGTCATTTAATAACAGGGATATTTAAACCTAAATCCTTGTGGACGATATAGCAGGCGTTATATAGTATCTAATAAAGTAATATATAACATAACAAAAAAGTTATGTAAAAACCAGTAATTTATGCATATTGGCATAATTAATATTCATAGCTAAAAACTTTCCTTACAGCTCTAGACTTGAAGAAAGACTTGACAGTCTACCTGGGAGAACCAAAGAACGGCAAAGCAGACACAACCATGACAGTATCAGATGAAGATCTCATGGAGATCGCATCAGGCACCCTGAGTCCCCAAGTTGCCTACTTGAAGGGAAGACTCAAACTCGCTGGCAACATCATGTTGGCACAAAAGCTGGGACCTCTACTTAAGAGTGATGCTAAGTTATAAGCCTAAAGTATTTTTGGGGTTGCCATTTCTTATAATGATACCAAGTTTTCAATTACTAAACCTGTTCCCCTGTTAGTCACCGGATTTCTGATAAAATAAATCAGCATTACAATTTTGAATTTACAGAATGATAGCCAATTAAAATGTTTGTGACTATCATCTGAAAGATTGCTAGAGGCGATCGTGACCAATGACATATCAGTAAACACAATTCACTCCATATGTAACGTAACTCATAGGGCCAGTGAGAACTGGAGGCTTTAAGTTTGGTTTTGGACCATATAGTGCTTGCAAAACAAGTAATCCAATATGAACATGAGGTGTAAGACTGCATTGTACAAAATCAGATTTCAGCCAGGCTTGTGTATTTATTAATTTTTTTTCTATGATATGTGTAAAGTTAAAACAATCATGTTGCAACAATTTCAGATTGATCTAGAATCTAGATACTTGTTTTGTACACAAACTATTAATAAACAAATAATTTTAGTAAACAAATATATAATTTTCCCGTATGCGTCCAAGGCCGCAGCGCCTTGCTCCATACAAACTCATAACTTATATTTGCCGCGCCGCGTCGCGTCGCGCAGCTCGAGAGTATTGAAATCTTTACAATTTATCATTTTTATAAACTTGGTTCATATGATAAGGGGGAAAATGGTAAATGATATTCTACACAACAAACGTCGCAAATGACTGAAAAGTGATAAGGAGACTTGAACTATTATTTATTTTTAAGACTATTATGTTGATAATAATTATATTTTTATATATTATTGTTATTCATTCCAATGGATAGTGTACAGGTGATGGATAAATAAATCACATTTTATAAAAAGAATGCTTTTATTTTAATATTATACCTATTAAATTATTCAAAATATACATACTACAGTCTATTCAGGTGAATATAATATAAATATTTTATTGATCAAACACAATAATCATCAACAACCAATTGCCGGTGGTTCTCCTCTGAGAATGAGAAAGGTTTGGTCCACCAAACCCATCCAGTAAGACCCGGGAGAAGTCCATCACCCTGGTCAAGTATAGATTGTATAGGCAGATTTCACATACCTTTGAGACTACATATGGAGAATGTAGGCATGCAGGTTTCATTTTTTGCTACACTGTTAAGTCAGTTGAGTGCTAGGGATTGCCCTCACCCAAGGAGGTGTTTGATCTCTGGAACTCATTCCAGGGAATAGGAGGCAGACATTAACCAGTAGGCTATCACTGCTCCATGTAGTGAAAACTTTCTAATATGTATTGAAAACTAATTCATTTCTGGTACTAGCTTTCCTTGTAACACTAGTTCAGCTTCTTTAACTTCACTTTCCCATGCACTTTTCATTTGAGGCTGTGAACTTAAATCTATTATTTTAGTCGCTTGGATCTCCGGCAACCCTCTAGTTTTTACTGCCTTGCCTATTATACAGCAGTATGTACCTGCAATTAAACAGGCTAAATCTATACTTATAATAAAATTGTAACTGGAGCTGGACAATAATTTCTGTACATTAAAATTATTTCGAAAATGTTAATCGGGGGAAACATCGATATAGACCACAAAACATTTTTTAGAATTTTTGTCTGTGCCCGCATCACGTGAAAACTTCTGAACGGATTTTAATGAAATTTGGTACAGTGGTAGCCGACTGGGTTAACATATAGGGTAGTTTTATCCTGAAAAAAAATTAGGAATACGAATCAGTTTTTTTACAATAAACCATATAAGCTACTTTATTAATATCTCAAGGTATGCACCAAAGAGAATATAATCACCATGGTATGCACTATGAGTACAAAGCTCTTAAAAGAAAAGAAAATGAAAAAGAAACCAAAACGTGATCAAAGTCAAAATCACGTCAAAATCAGTCAAAATGGTAGTAAGTAGAGTTCTGACTAACTTCTAATCTATGATTTAGGTAAAACTGATAGGTAGGTACATAAAGAAGGAAAAGCGAATTATTAATACCTTTGCGTATCGAATTTTTATCTACTAAACCACCCGCTGATTCACATTTTACAGCTTTTACTCTTCCAAAAGTGTCTGAAATTATTAGAATATCGGTGCCGACAGTTTGTTCGATAGTGCCCTGTATCCACACTTCTAAAGGTGTCGGCTTGTCTATAATATCCTTTATTAAATACTTTTTTGGGTAAGAGACCATTTTTTGTTTGTTATTTAATACATGCATAATTCTTATTTATTAAAACAAAAAAAAATATCGGTTGTTAGTTGCAATAATGTTCTGTGGCATAGACTAAGGGGTCTATGGTACTAACATAGAGTAAAGTAATATATTACTAACAAAGAGTATATATAAGTTTTAGACCGGACTTCCATACAAAATCGAAAAAGCAAAAATGTATGAAATGAAGGCAACGCTCCAATACCAACATTACGAAACTAACAGAAACGCAGTTTTGCCAACATAACCAAATAAGAAGCTCTGCCACAGATCAGTACCCTTATTATAAATGCGAAAGTGTGTTTGTTTGTTGGTTTGTCCTTCAATCACGTCGCAACGGATTGACGTGATTTTTAGCATGGGTATAGATAAAGACCTGGAGAGTGACATAGGCTACTTTTTATCAAGGGAAATCAAAGAGTTCCCACGGGATTTAAAAAAAAAACCTAGTTCCACGGACGAAGTCGCGGGCATCAGGGCTAGTATATTATAATACTTCCAGATATGCAACTAGCATGGCCCCCTTAGTCCCTTTCGCTCAAGCAGAGGTACTTGTGAAATGTTATTCCTTCTATTTTACGTTTGCTTCGGCTATTGCTATGTCTATGGCTATTGTAGCCTAGCCTAGCGCTTCGGCTGTCGTATAGGTACTGCAACACACCATTGCACAATAACTTCTAAAACAAAAAACAACAAAACAAATCAATACCTAGGTAATTATTTCTTAAAAATACTTGAGTCAACATAACCTCACAACACGTTTGTCAAGATCTCACATACATACCTACACATTTTGACAAACTAAAAGTGGCCACGGTGTTAAGGACAGAAAAAATCATTTTGTCACGTTCTAATAAGAGCCTAAATGCATTTAGCTGTCTCGCTCTAACAGTATGAGTGACAATACTTCTACACTCAACAGGTATTTATTCTGAGAGCTGGTGTTTCGTAACTTTTTCGTTGAAATTCAATAAGTATATAAAATAAAAGAACAGAAACACAGACAATTGTTTTATTATTTACTAGCTGATCCCCGCGTAGATTTAGGTTTTTAAAGATCCCGTATAGCCTATGTCACTGGAATAATGTAGCTTTCTACTGGTGAAAGAATTTTTAAAATCGGTTCAGTAGTTCCAAAGATTACCCCCTACAAACAAACTTAACGACATTACCTCTTTATATAATAGTATAGATATTATAGTACCTACTTGGTATGGTAAAGCCACACGAGTACTCGTGTGGTAAAGCGCAAAAGCGCCATTTACTATGCCAAACTGTGCGTGCGTGGTGTGGGGGCGTGTTTGGAACCCTTGTAGCTTTAAGTTTAGGTAGAATTATCACCATTATATTATTATCTTACAAATTCCACAATTTGACAATCAAAAAGTATACATACCTACCCAAAAATATGTTAAATGATACTCAATTTCATATTTGAATAAAAGATTGATCATAGAGATTTCATCTAAGAGTAGGATGGAAAGAAATAAAAGTATTTCTTAAGTCGTTTAATATTCCCATTTCCCATAGGTTACACTCTCTCTCATCCAATGGTTAATTAAATAAAGTCAATTGTTGCTGATTTTAACACAAAACTATTATAATGTATTTATTTTATTCAACATTGTACAATCTCTTTACTCTTAGCTTACAATTTACATGAAAGGTAAACAAACGATCTCGCAGAAACGCGTTTATTACGCTCTATGCACCTACCTACTGCGATAAGACGTTCTTATCGATCTCTATCCAATTTTCCGAATCTTTTTTTATGGGATTTAGTTTGCATGTGCTTCACTAAGTCACTTTTTTGTACAAATTTGTGCTTACATAACTTACAAACAAAAATTTTATCACCAGTGTGGGTTTTCATATGTACCACTAACCTATAATTTGTTGCACACTTATGATTGCAAAACTTACAACAAAAAGGTTTCATACTATTTGAGTGAGTACTCATGTGCCTCACTAGACCACCTTTTTCTTTACATTTATACTCGCATAACTCACAAGCAAAAGGCTTTTCACCAGTGTGAATCCTCATGTGGTTCACTAAATTACATTTTGTTGTAAATTTATGACCACATAATTTACAAACAAAGGGTTTTGTGCCAGTGTGTGTCCTCATGTGCTTTACTAAATTACTATGCTCTGTGAATTTATAGTTGCAAATCTTACAAACAAATGGTTTCTCTCCTGTGTGAGTTCTCATATGGTTTTTAAAACTACTACTACTTTTGCATTTATAAATGCATAACTCACAAGCGAAAAGTTTCTCAACATTGTGATTTTTCACATGGTTCGCAAAGGTACTATGCTTTTTGCACTTATAATTGCATAACTCACAAGCAAATGATGTCTCCCCAGTGTGGGTATTCACATGCCTCATTAATTGACTTTCATTTGCACATTTACAATCACATAACATACAAATAAAAGATTTGATATCAGAATTGTTTTCAAAAGTTAATAAATCTAACTCTTCTTCATTATAAGTTGGTTGCTCTTCATTTTCATGATTTATAAAAGTTTCAGTGTCAGTTGGTTGCTCTTCACTTTCGTGATTTATAAAACATTTGATTTCCGAATTGTTTTCAAAAGTTAATATATCTAACTCTTCTTCAGTATCAGTTGGTTGCTCTTCATTTTCATGATTCGTAAAAGATTCAGTATCAGAATTGTTTTCAAAAGTTAATATATCTAACTCTTCTTCAGTATCAGTTGGTTGCTCTTCATTTTCATGATTTATAAAAGATTCAGTATCAGAATTGTTTTCGAAAGTTAATATATCTAACTCTTCGTCAGCATCAATTGGTTGCTCTTCATTTTCGTGATTTGTCACAAGTTTCGTGGACAAAGAAGTCACTGAAACAAAAAAAGTTTGGAAATATATTACTTTTAGCTTATTCTCGCGACTTCATCCGCGTAGACTACACACATTTTACCCCCTTACAAAGACGGTACTGACCCTTAGGTATTGAATTTTCAAAAATTCTTTCTTAGTGGATGTCTACGTCATAATAGCTATCTGCATGCCAAATTTCAACACAATCGACTGTAGACTGTAGTTTAAGCTGAGCGTTGATAGATCAGTCAGTCAATCACTCAGACAGCTTATCGTTTTTTAGTATATTTAGGTTTTCAACAAAACATATGTGACTTTGATTAATACGCATTAACAGAACAGAAAATATTATTAGAGTGTGTTATGTATACATCACAGTGGTCAGGTCCCAATAGTGTCTTTACAATGTGAGAATTTAGTATGTATTTTTCTCGACTTATTGATTTGATATGTCTTATTCTTATCTGGAAGAAGTTCATATAATAAAGTACTCACTCGTAAAATGTAGTCCCCGTGGATTTAGAGGCTTCAGCAGTGGTTTTGCAGAAGCACACACACGCCGCATTTTCAATGATTTATTACTTACCTATTTTCAAAGGTTCTCAACAGTACAGGCAGCGTTTATCATTTAATTACTTATTATCTTATTGTAAAATTTCATAAATCTTAAACTGAAACACAAGTTAACACGATCTAAAACGCACAGGCCTAATATCTATAATATGTATTAATTTTATTTTGTTTACATTGAGGTTTACATTAAAGAGTACCTATACGTTTGACACTTGACAGCAATGATCGCGAGATTTGCGCCTGTCGGAAGCCTGTCGCGAGATACGTAATCACCCCGCGGCACAGAACACTATTACCCGCGGCCTCTAAAAACCTCAGAATAAGGACTATTAGAAGTAGACAGACACTTACTGTTAGAGCGAGATAGCTAAATGCATTAGCTCTTATTAGAAGATGACAAAATGATTGTTTTTGTCCTTATCACCGTGGCCACTTTTTTGTTGTTTGTCAAAATGTATTTGTACGGGAGATCTTGACAAACAACGTGAAATGAGGTTATGTTGACTCAAGTATTTTAAAGAAATAATTGATTTGTTTTGTTGGTTTTTTTTTGAAGTTATTGTGCAATGGTGGGTTGCAGTATACTAGGCTAAAATAGCTGAAGCGAACGTAAAATAAGTAGAAGGAATAACATTTTACAAGTAAGTACCTCTGCTTGAGCGAGAAGGACTGAGGGGGGCCACGCTAGTTGCATATCTGTATATATCTGTGCCAATATTTATGTTGCCGTCTCTGTCGTTATGCATAATATTATTGTAGCTCAAATCTAATCGAATGTCTGACCGACGATCGATTCGATCTAGGTAATTACCTAGGTAACATAAAAACATTAGGTGGATAGGTTATAGGTATAAATACTATAATATAATGTAACTAGGTGTACATAAAAGTTAAAACAAGTTCCGTAGGTACAATGTAAAAATAAACTGTAAAATAGCGGCATAACACGCAATCTGGTGTTTACAAACCGATGCCGCGAGCATGAAATCACTCCAATATTCCAGCTCCCGCGCCGTAACAACTCAATCAACGCAATTTTAAAATAAACCGTTTTTTATAGTACACTGCAGTAGGTATACAAACGCCGGCCGCGCCGAACAAAAAATATGCCCCGACGAAGGTCTCAATAATGACTTTCTCGAGAACTTGTTACACATAAACAACTCACGAAGTACCTATATATTAGGTGTTCTGGCGAGCGAATTTCAACTTTACCGCAGGTACCGAGAGCTTTAAGTACGTGTGTTTAGAACTTTAGAATAAATAATAGGCAATAATATTATGTTTATGACTAAGTTGATGTACATAAATGTTTAGTTTAATTTTATTTAAAATCAAAAATAACCTATTCAATAAAGCTTTTCAGCTTTGAGCTTCCAAGGCTGCCAGCCCGGAAAATCTACCACCGCCCGAATCGAAAGATTGATTCGAAGTAGGTAGGTAGGTACCTACTCAGAAGAAGACGCGCGACGACCGACCCATTAGTGGCTTGTATACTAGTACATCGATGCTTGGCGGTAACTTATACTTAATAAGGAAACTTTAGTTACCTATTAGTTATAGTGGATAATAATTAGTTGTCATTCTGGTAACCAAATTTTTTTTTATCTACCTACATTTTAACTGGATGAGATTTCACACAATTCACAGTTAATGTAAAAACGAAGCTTAAAAGTTTCATCAATCTTCCAATACAAAAATCATAGTACACAATCTCAGTAAAAGACCGGTTGGACTAATAAAAATAAAACTAAATAAAAACGGGACAACTCTATTCCTAAGCTTTTATTATCCCGAGGGAAGCGGGGAAGGGGCATCAAAGCTGTCATCTGAGCTCGGGCCTCGCCCTCGGAGCAAGCGAACACAACTCAATCGTCTCAATCTGAAACTCGCGCGCGGTAGTTCAATACGTCCGTTCGTTCGAGTTAACAGCAACGCGCTGAAACTTCGTTAGAAAAATAAAAACTTATTCGAACAAAATAACTGAAACAAAGTGAAACGATTGCAGCCAAAGGACAATAGCCCTCCGGGAATCCCGTTTTGTGATGTTTGGTTCGTGACTCGTACCTACAGTGATATTTTTGTAGGATCGTAAAGTTTTTGTTGAAACTTTTCACCGAACGCTAGCCATGTGACTTGGAAGGAGCATCGAAGTAGAAGTACGTGTATTTGTATAATTTTGGTTTTGATGTGCTATGATTGAAATAGAATAATTATACTTTTAAAACTAACTTGCCGCTATCAAAGTAATATAACTAAGAGCTCTACTTATACTTAGATAGGTAATTATGTAGATTTGGCCAACTCAAGTTAGAGGAACATATCTATAGATGCCGTCTAAAAATCAAGCCTCGAAAGCTTGAGCTTTAGATGATCGACCTTAGTTTTACAATTCTTGGAAAGGGGCAATAACTTAGGACTTACCATTTGCAGAATGACTTCAGGAGAAATGCTCTACCAACACAATGTTGTGGCGGCAAAAATTTGAAGAAACTCAAGGTTAAATTTACAGATAAGTGATAACAGCTGCTGTAAACACGATTCATAACGAAATTAATTAGGTGGATTTAGGTTTTTAATATCATGTGGTCGCTAAATACGGGCCTCATAAGAAAGCTCAGGGTCACTCAGCGGGCGATGGAGAGAGCTATGCTTGGAGTTTCTCTACGTGATCAAATCAGAAATGAGCTCAACATAGCTCAACGGGTTGCGAAGCTGAAGTGGTAATGGGCAGGGCACATAGTTCGTATACAACCGATAGACGTTGGGGTCCTAAGGTGCTGGAATGGTGGACGGACGACATCAGACGAGTCGCAGGGAGCCGCTGGATTCAGGCGGCGCAAGACCGTGGCGTGTGGAAGTCCCTACAAGAGACCTACGTCCAGCATTGGACGTGTATTGGTTGAGGATGATGATGATGATGAATGTTTGATCATACCTCGCCTGTAACAAAGTAGGTAGGTATGTCCTCGCTTTTCTCGTGTCCTTAGCTGTAATGCAAGCGTGAGCTGAAATAATGAGATGATCTATTAACTAAGTGCCGTAAATAGGTTTAGGTTTAGGTTTAGGTTTAAAGAAGTTTATTCTCATAAAGACAAAGTCACTTACATGAGAACTTAATTCTAAGAATAAAGTTTACAAATATTCGCCATTTAGGTACTCATTCAATGCATTTGTCGAAGTGATTCGCATTACTCATAATGTGAGCAGCTAATTCAGTTTTAAATGCATTGAATGAGTGTACATTTTTTATGTGTGCAGGTATTTGGTTATAAAGTTTAGCTCCTTCATAGGTAAGGGTTTTTCTGCCATAATTTGTTCTAGTTTTGGGTAGGATAAGGTAACTGGCTCGACGAGTTTTAGTTTTAATTTTTGTAAATGTGATATTTGTGTGGATTGTTTTATTTATAGTTTTCCTAACAAAAATACATGTGTTGTATATATATAACTGATGAATGTTCATAATTTTGGTGTCGATGTAAAGTTTTTTAGTATGTGTTCGAAAGGGATATGTGAAAAGAATTTTTATTATTTTATTTTGAGCAGTTTGTAGATGAGCTAATCTTGTCTTGGCAGCACTTCCCCAGACTTCAATCAAGTACATTAAGTGAGGCTTAATTAGTGTATTATAGATAGTGTAACGAAGCTCACGTGGTATAGTTCGTGCTAGATTTCTGATGGACCCAGTCATTGCTGCCAATTTGCTTCTAAGATGTTCAATTTGAGTATTCCAGTTTAAATAATTATCTAATCTTAATCCAAGGTATTTTTCGTTGTGTTTTTGATGTAACGGAGTATTGTCAATTGTAAGAGGTTGATACGATTGAATTAATTTGTTTTTAGCTTTAAAGATTATGTAGGATGTTTTTGAAATATTTATCGTTAGTAGATTATATTTGAACCATGCAGACAAAGTGTTTAAATCTTCTTGAGCTTGACTAATAAGAGTTCCAATAGATGGCCCAAAATAGAACAAACAGGTATCGTCTGCATAGAGAGTTAAATGACCATGCAATCCTAATTCTTGGATGTTGTTAATGTAGACCAAAAAAAGTAACGGGCCTAAAATAGAACCTTGTGGAACACCACATGTTACTGCTAAAGCCTTGCTTTGATGTTCACCTAATTTGACAATTTGTGCTCTATTAGTTAGGTACGATTGAAACATTTTTAGGGCGATGCCATTTATTCCAATTGTTTCAAGTTTTTTTAATAGCAAGTTTGGGCTCACGGTATCGAAGGCCTTTTTTAAATCAATAAAGATGCCTAAAACTATATTTTTGCCATCAATACCGTGTTTGATTTTAGTGACAAGGTCAATCGTAGCAGTAAGAGTGCTACTTTTTGGTCTGAAGCCATATTGTCGAGCAGAGATAAAATTAATTGAGTCAAGATATTGTTGTAGCCTATTGTACAATATTCTTTCCAGAACTTTTGACAGTACTGTCAACACAGAAATAGGTCTGTAGTTTCCCGGATCCGATTTAGAGCCTGATTTGTAAATTGGCGTAACTTTCGCAAGTTTTAGAGTATCTGGAAATATTCCATGTACAAGTAAGTAATTGAAGCATTCTTTTAAAGGGTTAGCTATTTGATTTAATATGCATTTAATTATTTTAGTACTTAAACCGTCTATTCCTACACTGCAATTATTATTAAGGTTAGTTATTATTTTAGTTATTTCATTGATTGTACAGGGTTCAAAAGTGGATAGCTCAGAGCCAGATTGGAGGAAAGTTTGAGGCAGGGCGTGGGAGAAATTATTGTGGTAGGACTTAGGAATTTTATTTGCTAGAATAGGTCCAATGGATGAGAAGTATTGATTGAAAGTTTCACAGATTTCGTTTGGATCAGTAATGGATTTATTGTCTATTATTAGTTTGGGAAGGGCAGAGTTTTGTTTTATTTTGTTTATAGCTAAATAATTAATCAATTTCCACATTTGTTTCGGCTTATTACTACATTTTTTAAATTCTTTGTAATAGTAGGTATTTTTAGTTGTTTGAATATATTTAGATACAGAAGCACTCTTTGTTTTAAATTTCATTTTTAAGTTATCATCATCTTGGTTCTTCCTTAGTTTTGTCCATAACTCGTTTCTTTCGTTAATTTCTTTAATTACCTCACGATTTATCCAATCTTTCTGCGGAGGGTTTAATATTTTGGTTTTTAATATTTTACTTGCATCTGTAACATTTCTTATTTGTTTTTCTAGTTGCATAAAATCGGTCACAGTATCTAACTCAGCATTGTTCATTAGGGTTGTTAGTTTATCATAGTCTATTGCTTTATATTGTAGCCGTAAATTTGGGGGGGGCTTAGTTTTTTTTATGTCCAAGTATAATTGCTTATGGTCAGACATTGGTGAATCAATAATAGCCATGTGAAAAGAATCATTCTTCAAATTGGTACTGATATGATCTATAATAGATTTTTTTGTTAAGCATTCTCTGGTACAGTATTTTCCGCTTATTTTATTCAGAAGTATGTGTCCTGCACCTTTAATGAGTTCCTTATATTGTTTGGTCTTTTTGTCTTTTGTTAACAGGTCTATATTAAAATCTCCAAAGACAATAGCTCTAATTTTTCCTTGAAGCTGAGATTCATACGTATCAAGAAAGTCCTGAAAGTTTGTGTGTCCTGGATTGTAAATAACTCCTACGTCAATCGCGAACTTTTCAAGCCGCACCCATAAATAATTGTTTCCTCCAGAATACGTCGACTCTAATAAGCTTGATTTTATATTGTTGTGTATGTAAGCTGATACTCCACCTCCCCTAGAATCAGATCTATAGTTGTAGTAATGCGTATAGTTCGGAATTTGTAGTTGCAAAGCTTGATTTTCATTACTTATCCAGGTTTCGGTCAATAGAATCACATGTAATAAATAAATCACGCACGAATGTAGTGTTCTGTTTAACTGAGCAAAGTAGGGTAGTAGTACGTAGGTACCTAGTAGAGTAGTAGTTTATTGCTTAAAAAATCGATGTAGGTATACATACATTAAAAAAAGTCGAAAAAAAGCAATAACGGGCCGAATAGAACCACCTTATTTTTGGAAGTCGGTTAAACAGTAGGAAGGCCATAACTGTTACAAGGAAAAAGCAGACAGAAATCGGAAGGTGAACTTGAAAGTAAAACAACAGCACCAGCAAGTAAATCAACGGACTAGCTTAGGCCCGCGACTTCGTCCGCGTGGACTACACAAACAAACCCCTGTTTTACCCCCTTACGGCGGTTACGGCGATTGCGTACTGCACTTCCGTCATCTGAGTTCTATCCATCATCCGTGAAAATACCAACGATTATCTAAGACTCGTGAGTCGATCCGAGTTCGTGAAAATACGTTACTTATTGCTTTGTATGGGAGCTTATGAAATAATATGTCGTAGATAATAATCGCTGGTGTTCTCACGGATAACGGATTGAACTCAGATGACGGAAGTGCAGTGCGTAATCGCCGTTAGGGGTTGAATTTTCAAAAATCCTTACTTAGCGGATGTCTACGTCATAATAGCTATGTGCAATGCCAATTTTCAGCCCGATCCATCCAGTCGTTTGAGCTGTGCGTTGATAGATCAGTCAGTCACCGTTTCCTTTTATATAGGTATTTAGATAATATAGATTTACACAAAACCATCGACAGACACGTCTTAGTTATTTGTAATGTACAGCGGACCCACGCGCTTGTAATAAAGCAGTACGCATGGTCCGTATGATTTATTGCGCCTTGTTGTCCATAATAAGTTGTTGTAACTCCTTAACTACCTGTAGTGACGTACAAAAGGATAAAAATAAACTTACTGCTACTTTGTTTCGGAGAACTATGTAACAACAAGCATCCAAAATCAAAAAAATAGTGGAGTTTAACAATGTTCTTGTTAGAATATAATAATAAGTATGTAGGTACTTCTAATATGAGTACCTAGTACCTATGTTTTAAAAAAATGTGAGATTCAAAAAAAAGTATGCTGTTTTATTTTTTTTCTTTATGCTGATTTCACCAGTTGTCTTTTACGTCCACCTGTGCACCAGTTTTCGTCCACCTATTTGTATGAGGAAGTTTACCATGCAAACATGCATAATTTTGCAGATGCACATGTGAAATAGATAAGGCAACAATTATTATAGCATAATAGGTACTATGCAATGTTAGTCTATAACTCCGTCTAATCTGAACCGATTTCAATAATTCTTTTTTTAATTCAAAGAAAGTATTATCAGTTGGGTTCCATATAAAATTGGTGAAGATCTAATGAATGTCTTCAAGACATTCATCCGTTGAGGAATGGAACTCCTCAACGGATAAGAGTAAATCGCTCGCGATCAGTTACTATCTTAGGAAATACTCATAAGGTTTTTAACGATACATGGCATATTTTAATACATGGAAGGTTGGAGATTGCCCTTCGAAGATAGTAGACCTTTTCACCAAACTAATTTTTTGGCGGTGTTACTCCATAACTCCGTCAAATCTAGACCAATTTCCGGTGTTAGGACCCACAACCCTACTTATTTATGGTAAATAGTTTATCATTTCCACATAATATTTTCTCCTACCTAAACCTGGTTTTAAAGGTATGAATTTAACTCTCTTAAAACCTAACTAGTGTATCATCATCATCATCATCAACCTTTCATCAACCCATCTAGCTCACTAGCAACTGAGAACGGGTTTCCTCTCGGATATGGCATCAAGGTCAGGCAATAGTTATTCATCTAATAAGTTAGGTAGACGATTGTTCGCATATATTTTTCATTGAAGCCCAAAAGTTTTGTGGGTGTTACGCTTACGGGTGGTGTTACGTTTTGTTAGTTGAAAAAGTGTTGATTTTACGAAACTAATTCAAAACGATTTAGCATGACGAATCCAGAGCGGTAAATTATGTTAATTTACAAATTATAAGAGACTAAGTTTCTATGGAAATGTTTTAAATATTAATATATGCCAACTGCTTTGTTGCCTTCTCGTTTATCTATTCAGTTTTGCAGTTAACTGCTGATGCTCTCTAATCACCGGACAGTTTTTTTTTTAATATAAAGTGTGAGGACACAAAGTTTTATTTTATTCAGATACATATTTGCTCTTGCAAATCTGCAAATCTGCAAACTGCAATCTCACCTGGTGGTAAGTGATGTTGCAGTCTAGTGAGTGTGATTTGGTAACTATCCAACAATGATAACGCTGTGTTTACTAATTTTGGTT
Source organism: Maniola hyperantus (assembly GCF_902806685.2). Taxonomy (NCBI): domain Eukaryota; kingdom Metazoa; phylum Arthropoda; class Insecta; order Lepidoptera; family Nymphalidae; genus Maniola; species Maniola hyperantus. The sequence goes on from NC_048555.1 coordinate 8,034,494, forward strand.
GGTATTTACATAATATACTTATTTAAGGAATATTTTCGCGGACATTCTTTGACGTCCGTGTAAAGTAAAAACACCTTCGAATGTGTTTCAACTTTCATCAGTTAAAAAAATTTTGCTATCTAAGCAAAGATTTGTGGCCCCTCTAGATATCTATACATATAAAAGGAAAAGCTGACTGACTGACTGATCAATGCATAGTTAAAACAACTGGACGGATCGGGCTAAAAGGCATGCAGAAAGCTAATTATGACGCAGACATCCGGTAAGAAAGGATTTTTGCAAATCTAATCCTTAAAGGGGTAAAACAGCGATTTGAAAGTGTAGGCCACGGGGACAAAGTCGCGGGAATAAGCTAGTCTGTCTATAATGATGTAACGATTAGAAGAGACAATTCGCTCGAGAAAAGGCTTTGAGTAATATTTCCTGAAAAAGAAGAATGTCATGCTAGCTAGTAATTAGTAAACGCTATTCGCTGCTTATGTTATACTAATCAGTAATCACTAAGCCCTTAGTTACTTATATTTTATTTTTGTCATCGCAGCAAAGAAATCGGATAAGCTGGGAGCACACGACGCACGATGTGTGTAATCTATGTTTACTCAATTAACTGTGCATGTCTGTCCTCAAGCGTATTAGATTACATGACATGCCACGTCTACGAAACTAGCCTGTTGTGAAGTGCTTTGCTCATCTCAAAGGATGTTTACACACGCTTTATATTTGGTTTGATAATGTCACACATAAGCTATCGTGGGACATGTTAGATATGAGAAATTAAGGGCTTATTAATGGGATTTGCCCTGTATCTAATTAGTTGAAGCTGACAGTATGACAACCCATCTCGAGTTGTGTGTGTAATTTAAAACATATGCCAGAGTGTTTCAAATTGATTGCATGGAAGCAACTGACTGAGCTTTCAGTTCAGTTCATTCATTCATTCATTTATTCATTCATTGATGTCCACAAGATAGTGTAGCGAATGGGCCTTTTTGGGACTTCCAATCGCTGCGCTTTCCGGTGGGAGGTCGTCACTCTTGCAAGCATCTAGGATCTTGAAACCCCAACGTCTATCGTTTTTCGAACTATGTACATACCTTGCTCATTGCCACTTCAGCTTCGCAACCCGTTTAGTTATGTTATGTCGGTTACTCTGGTTCTTCTTCGGATCTTATCTCTCACCAAGCTCTCTCCATCGTCTGCTGGGTGACTCAGCTTTCTTAAACGTATGGCTTATAACTTTCTTAACGTAAAACTATCGGATTTTAATTTGTTCTGATAATATACAAAAAAAAAAATTCGAGGTGTCATAATTCCAAAAGTTATTTCCATCATGATATTTTATGTCCCACTTTATCGAGGGTGTTACCAAAATTTAATACGATACCTATATTTAGTATCCTGTTTTGATTTCAGTCACGCGTCCGGGCCAGCGTTTCACTGTTTTTATATAAGGTACAAAATTATGATACAATTTTCATTATTGCTGTTATAAAACAATAATATTGCCAAAACAAATTGAAATCGGTAGGTATATGTATGTATTTATTTTTGGTGGTAATCATTAACACCAATATGTAACTGGGTGTTTTTGACTAGATTCGTTGGGGCCGATTCTCTTGTACATAATCTCTAAACTAAACTAAATTACCAGGTCTAAATCTAGTGCTATCCTTTTTCCACAAGCAATATTATAAAAGGAATAGCAATAGATTTAGACGTGTCATTTTAGTTTAGTTTAGAGATTGTGTACAACGCCATATTGTTGTTAATAAAAACACCAATTTTCGGAAAGAAATTAAAATGCATAAGATTTATTTTTGGTTGGTAGGTAATTATTAACAAGTAACCACCCATAGGTAGCTGGGTGTTTTTGAATGGATTCGTTACTGTAGTTATAAAACACTAAATTGCGAAGTGAAATTGAAATAGGTATTAGGTACATACTTGTTTATTTTTGGTAGGTAGATAATGATTAGTACCAGTAGGCAATAGGTAACTGGGTGTTTTTACTTTTTTGAGTAGCTTATATAGTTAAAAATTGGTCATAGAACCTAAGATACAGCGTGACCCGAATTAGACACGGTCGAAGCGGAGGCGAAAAGCTAGTCTAATAAAAAAATTCAATATTGCATCTCTGAGCATCTCCAGCAGCTGCAAGCCACGTGTGACAAATTGGGGCGAAACTTTTGGTTGATTTATGATGGGGTCGGAAGCTGAAAGGGTCTACGACTTCATCAGAATATCTTTCCATCACATGTCTGACTTAGATTTTTTGTTACAAACCCATAAGTGCATTTAAATAATTCTTTGAAACAGTTTACGAAAGTAAAAATATTTAAAAAGTTGCCAAGAGAACTGATCTATTAAAAAAAAGAATTATAAAATGGAAGGTAAAACAAACTATATGTTAATATGAATTTAAGTGGGTACTGAAACTTAATATGGATAGGTAAGTGGATTGTTAAAAAATAACCATTAATACTTAATTATAATATACTGTGCATTTTGCCATACTCAATTTAGGAAATCGTACTGTACAAATTCTACCTGCGCTCCCTTTGTGTTAATTTTAACAGTTTTTTTGTCACGTTTGCCATAGATTTGGGGTTGCAATAAATTCATGTCATCATGAACTGCAGAACTTAACAGCTCAATTTGGTACAAAAAGTTCGATTCTTTGTATCGATTTTGTATAAACTAGCAAAAGATTTGTATAGCTAGAAAACCATCTCTGTTGCAGAAAAGGGGATGTAGAGATTTTTGTAAAGTGCGTATATAAAAATCATCGAACATTGACGATAGATCGAATGAATAGTCGGATCGTTGTTATCTTATGTACAACTATAGTCAGTGCAACATGAGAATCATGGGAATACGGGGAATACGTGATCTTTTGTCGAAGCCCGCATATTTTTTGGTAGCAATAATATAATATGTTGTTGAAGATTAAGTGCTTGTTTAACCCTTCCACGTTTACGCTCTTCCGTCTTAGCGACGTAGAGGAACCTACTACGCTTTTCCTTATATTTGTCAAGTTCAATCTTTTCTTATAACCACCTTTTTAATCGTAACATTTATATAAATAGCTGGTCCTTTTTAATTTTTATTGATTAGGTAGAAAAAATAAAGTTAGTGTTCGTGGTGTTGATAGAGAAGCAATTTTTTTATATCTTTGTATTTGTTAAATGTTATAAAAAGTTTTGCGCAATTCTTAACATCTATTTAAGTAAATTTTCTAAATATTTTTCAAATACTTAGGTACCTATATAATATTTAGCAATTTTGGAATGGCTCAAAAATGTTCCATTTGCTTTCACAACATGCATTCTTGCATGATTATAAAATAACAGGCATATAAATAAAGTAATTAAAATCCAAATTGTGGTTCGTAGCATTATTTAAAATTCACACGTAAGAGGAGAATTACTATGCAGTTGATAAAACGGTGTCCTATTCCCTCGCAATCTTTCCTTGAATTGGAGCTAGTGATCTAGATAGCTCTCTGCTGATGCTTCCGAATGTTCCGATTTATCTTGCATGCTTATTGCTTACTTAGGTAACTACCTACTTGAAATAATTCTTGTTACCAATGATATCAGAGTAGGTATGTAGGTAATTGTTTGAGTAAAGATAATTTTGTTTCATCTAATATTTGCTACACTGACCGCTATTTGTATAGAGGTCATTGTATTAATAAGTACACTACTATTGTGTATGTTATCTTTACGTATCACATCTTTCTTAGTATACTTTAAAGTTCCTATAAGTACTTACAGGCTTATTTATGTGGCAAGTCTATACGTGGAATGTTATATAGCTATTTATAGTCAGTTTTCTGATTCGGGACCTTCCACTTATACGACCACGGGGCTCACCCCTGCGCCAGGGAGGTCATCAAAATGCAGAATTTAATAGATGGCCAACAGACAAGGCTTGAGCTCGATCGTATGATGATGATCGTATGATAATATAATGAGATGTTTATTCGCCGTAAGAAGAGTTAATGTCAGTTGCAGTCACTAAAATGATGTCCAGCCAGACTGCTTGCAGTTCCTTGAATCAAACCTTGTGACATTCCGGACTCTGGTACCGCGTTCCGTTCCACCTATTAATGTGCACTTACTTGGAATTGCTACCAATAGCAGACCGTGTATGTTTGTGCAACGTTATTTTAGGAAGTCTGTCGATTTGAGGTATTGCAGTTTCGTTTTTATAAAACGTTTCGTAGCCATTTCAGCTGTAATAATTATATCAAGTAGGTACTAGGCTTTTTCCCGTAACTTCGTCCGCGTGATAAAATATTTATAGCCAGCACTCGCAGATGATGTAGCTCAGTGTAAGAATTTTCCTCTGAATCGGATCATTAGTTTCGAAGATACTATAGGTACCTTAGGTACATCCAAAACAATTAAGTGTAGATGTAGATAGTCAGCGAAATGTGTCTTGAGCTCGTACTGAAAATCATCGACTGTACTATTTTATATCTATGCAGTGACGCGAATTACATTAGTTAACTATTTTTCTCAGGGAGCTCGGAATCAGCGTTATATTTTTGTACATCTGTAATGTTTAGTAGGCACTTTTCATGTCCTGACTCCAGTATTATATTTGATGTCTGGTGTGGGACTGCAGACGTCATTGATTTGTTTTTCTTTTTACTGCTGCAATTTTTGTTTTTTTGCTTTAAAATGAGCTACTATTAATAAAACTATCATAGATTTTATAGACAAACTAGCTTATTCCCGCGTATAGCTACTTCGTCCGCGTGCACTACACGAATTTCAAACCCCATATTTTACCCTCTTAGGGGTTGAATTTTCAGAAATCCTTTCTTAGCGGATGTCTAAGTCATAATAGCTATCTGCATGCCAAATATCAACCCGATCCATCCAGTAGTTTGAGCTGTGCAGTCAGTCAGCTTTTCCTTTTATCTAGATTCTAGATAGCTAAGTACGGTTTAAGTACCTAATCGATGAAACTGAGGAAAGGCTGCGGTGCCCGGAACACAGGTTTTCCTACTACGGAACTCCATGCTTTCAAAATATATTGCGTCTACCTTTTCTGTGCACTGTGCAACATTTTTCTTGGTTGAATTAAATATTATACTTATTATTTTTATTTGGTATTATATCGTTAAATATTTATGTATTTATATATACTAGTCAGATACCGGTTCTTTGCAGTTTAGGCTACTGCTGTATTTAGCTCAGAGCAAGCGAGTAAACAAAGCGATAACCTCATTATAACTGTTACAACTGGTTACATTAACCGTTCCATGTAATTCCATACGGCGATCGCAGTTCACGCCCAGTTGCAATCTTGGCTCGCATTTTCAAGAAAAAGAAAATAATATCTATCCCGGCTGTACTCACGTGTTTAGTCGACGTGTGCGCGAACGGACTCCCTTGAAAAAGAACCCCGGATGGGTTCGAAACTAGTCGGGCTAACGTCGACTAGACACGTGAGTACAGCCGGGATAGAGGCTTCGTGATAGAGTTGATCTACGCATGGATACAAAAGTCGTAGTTATTGTTTTGTTTATTTAGAAGTTTATTCAACGGAATATTTACGCAATCAGCGGCTTGGTGTTCGTTCATTATCATTTTAGCAGTGTTCTTCGTTATCTGAACGTGATTCGATTTAATTCATTTAGGTCGCGTTATCGGCGCGGTGCGGTGGTACAAAGGAGATTGCAATGTTCACACATTGTATTATCACATATTTTTTAATCTTTACTGCATTGTATATGAATTCATACGGTGATATTCCCATTCTCTATTAATTGCTTACCTACCGCCAACAATGGCTCAAAAATTATTATTTCGCAAGGACGGCACATATGACATATGTATGTTATCAGCTATGGTATGCGACAGGTCGAGATGGCAACTCGACCTAGTTATCTAGGTTCTTCTTAAGTACTTTTCTTAGGCCGTTTGCAATAAAAGTACACAGTACCTACATACGTACCTACCTACCTATTTCTTACCTACTTTAAACTTTTTAAACTTTAAGGGCGTCTGGCAGGGCCACACGCACACCACGTGCATTGGCACGCAATGCATGACGTAATTTCTAATACTACTCCGAAGTCCGAAGAAAAAAAAATTGACTTTATACTTTGAGTAAGATTTTTTACACCTCTATTACCTGTTATCTCCCAAAGCTACCATGATCCAAACTTCATAGTCACTGATCGTTTCTGCCTGTGTTAGGGACAATACGCAGAGAAACTTTCAGCTTTTATGAAATAACGAAGGTCTGGCACGCGCTGGCTCTCATAAACCAGTGTGCTTAGTCCACGTTTAGTCCAGTTTGCCAAAAACGCAAAATACGACTTATAAAACCTAGTCTCCTCAGCTAATCACACTATATAAACGAATGTAGGTAGGTACTTGAAAGCATTGTTTGCCAAACAAATGTGTACCTATGTCGTAACAAGTACCTAATCGCTGAGAAAACAAAAGCGAGGCCTTGCATTAAATACGGTTTGTTCTGTCACCAAGGCTAGGCAAGATGGTAATTCATTAGGTAAATTGTGTTACATAATGTGCTCACATATTTTATTTCTCTGACTGGAGACGCTGTCTTGGTCTCTTTTGTAATTATTCAAAACTGTACTACAACTTCACACGTATTTTTTTACTAGTGTATAATCATAAAGGTAGATATTAAAATAGCCTATATTCAATCAGAGATTTTCAGTTGCAATTTCCTGAAAAACAAAACAATAAGAATAGGTTTTCTTGACAGACGCGACGGACAGACAGACAGACAACGAAGTGAGGGTAAGCCTATAAGGGTTCCTTTTTTCCTTTTGAGGTACGGCACTCTAAAAATTAGTGTTTTTATTCGGCACACATAAATTATTTATTCAGAATAGATAAAATTTTACGCTTCCTGATTGTCAAAAATTTTTTTTGTAAGATAATATAGTGGTGATAATTAATACGTACTTAAAACTAAAGCTACGAGGATTCCAAACGCGCCCAGGCCTGAGAAGAGCCCACAACAAACTTAGCCGGGTATTCTTTTTAGTATTATCACTTTACAGAATCACTACATTAAATACATTACCAAATTATAGGAATGTTGGCTCTGGTAATTGTAATATAATAAAAATGATAAATACCTTAGTAATAATAAAAACCGAGATCAATTTTTATTATCAGAAACGAGAAAAAAATGTTCTATTCCAATGTTACAATTTCAACTTTCTAAACATAAAGCGATCTAATTTATAGCTCGGTATGTATCGTAAATATCGATGTCAAGTTTTTATGCTCTAAGATCCATTTGGATTTTGATCCGAGTCCAAATCAAATAAATTGTAAGTCTCAGGCGTCATTCAGTAAACGATAAATTCTAAGCTTTTTGTGAAAGATTTGCATTGATTTATTGGAATTTGGGTATATTATGTATTATGTATACGATTTACACTTGCCTCAAATAGTTACATACATAGAATGCACTAACTTTGAAGATGGGATTTATAGAAAACTTTTGCTTATTGGTTTTCTACATGGCTTCAAAATCTTATAGCAGAGTGAACTAGAGGTACCCACTGCGGAGCGATTTTTGAGTTATGGTAATGACAGCTGCTATAGGTTACTCCAGACAGCTAGACCAGACTCAATTTAGAAGAAACCATCCTCCATTACTGTCAAGAAACTCTTGAACGGAGTGTGCACTTAGTTAAATTTTCCTCGAAAGCACGTGAAACCGGCGGCGGTCAAGTTATTATCACTAACATTTGATAATAACCACGAGATCTCTTGCTCAGCTAGTACCTATACGGAATAGGATGTGGGAGCTCATCGCATAATAAACAAGTTTCAGTTTCTAATATCTTCACTTTAAAGCCCCCGCATTTCATATGGGAGCCCCCCTGAAATAAAGATTTTTTTATATATTTTTTAAAGAATATTAGCCATGTTAAATGACTAATATTCCCCTTTTCTCTCCAACTAAGCATCAAGCTTGTGCTAGGAGTAGGTACGACAATAGTGCAACGGGCGGGGTTTGAACCGTCGACCTTTTGGTTTTTCAGTCCACTCCTTTACCTGTTGAGCTATTGAGGCACAATGTTTTATGCAATATCGGCTGAAGGCCATCAGTTTACATAATTAGGTACGTTCAGTAATGCAGAAGTTATAACAGGCTCTGACAGACCGACAAGTGCAATTTCACTCAAGTAAACTCAGAGACCTTGCTTCGCTCGGTTAAGCATTGTCTAAGTATTATGTGATTAATAGTAAGGGGTTACTCCCAGCAATGAGGAATATGACATCGGAAGAGAGAGAAAAGCACCAAAATGAAACACCTATCTAAGATTCCCTGTGTGCTCTACCCCGGCACTACCTGACATAGTTACGTTTGCTCGGTCAGTTATCGCTTAACGACACGCCATAATGATGCGCGCGGGAACACGCGTGTTTGACTTACTGTTTAGCACTACGCTGTGCGCATGCCGTGCTACCCGGATTTTCATTTTCTGCTCATTATTTAGTGGGATTCTTTGGATATAGGCAGTTCCAACAAAACCTTGGCCAAGGACTTTTCTGAAGGGGAGGTTTTTGATTTAAGTTGAAACACTATCGTTAGCTGTTGAAAATAGCTAACGATGGTGTTTAAGCTAACGGTGCTGTAAAAGAAGATGTTGGTATTGCTATTGGCGTACGGACGAGGAGGCTTCAGCTATTAGGTGGCAAGCTAATTAAGTCAGAGCCTTACTTAGAATGCGGTGTTAGAATGCAACGTAACGTAACTCAGGATACTAAGTATACTCTGGTAGCTATCGAAGTTATAAGCATGCGGAGATGGTGTAGAAGTGTAATTTTTTTAGCACTAAGACTCCATGGCCAAGACTCCAGGGTCTCCACAGCAAACAGAACAAAAATGTAACGCTCGATATTTTTTAAATTCTTGACTGTAATTTTACCTGGTGGTAAGTGATGATGCAGTTAAGATGGAAGCGGGCTAACTTGCAAGGGGTATAACAGTTTTTTTTTAATCGACAGCCCTTATATTCGTAGGTTTCTACATGGCATCGTACTGGAACGTTAAACCTGGTAGCTCACCAGGACTATTGCCCAAGCCTCCCACCAGACAAAAAGAGGGAAAATCCCTTAATACATAGTATTTAAATTTAGAATCAAATACTTAACTTTTTAAAGGACACGCCGTATATTGACTGAGTGCAAGCAATTATTGCTTTTTACACGTTCATGCTAACCGTCCATTTGAGAGTGGAAATGTCGCGCCCTTTCCCCGATCTTGATTTAGAATTTAAATACATAAGATACACATTACTGATTACACAGTACACAACCATGTTTGGGGCCGCATACTTTTCACTAAGGTACCTACTCTCTTCCTTTCGTAGGCTCACGAGTTCACGACGCGACCACTTCCCCGAAGTTTCAAGCTAGGACGCATGTGAGATGCAACTTCTCGATTTAGATACTTATGGGTCGGTAGTCAGTACATCCATGTTTTGAGTCGAATAGTTTTCATCTTTGGTGTCTCACGACAGCATTTCTCCGAAGTCCCAACCTACGACGAATACGAGACGCAACTTGCAAGTCACGATTATTAACAAACCGTGAAAAAATGTTTTCTAAGATTATATTATTGAAACTTTAAATCGACTTAAAATACCATTTAATTAACAAACAAAACGAGATGTAGGCTTATCTCGAGCTACCGTGGACAAAAGGAATATTTTACCATAATTTTAAGTCTTATTCGATGGTAATAACGACGTCATTGGCACCTGCGCCAGGTACCAATTGTTATTGTAATGTAACTCTTGGAGTGGAGGCGAGGTGGACATCTTAAGTTGTCACGTTGTTTTCTTTTGCCATTGGGCTCTTGGACGGGCGACGACCCTGTTCATCTTTATTTGTTAGGGCTGTCCAAAAAGTATTCTCTCAATCACAATAACTTACAGCAATGTCTTTGCTGTGCTTTATTCTGAACGTAATAGGGTACGTAAATAAGAGGATTTATCTAGCAATATACACAAAACGCGCTTGAGAAGTACTAGCGCGCTCCCCAGCAGCGCTTTCAAATGTAGTTTTTCTCATTTGAATACTATCCGATCGAACTAAATTAAATTTTGTAAGTATATTCTAGAAACAAATATCTGTATCTGTGCATTATCAGATTTCCATAAAAAATGTGTAGTTTCAAAGTTACACCGGCTCAAAGATGTGAAACTTTGAGCCACTGTATATGTAAACCCGCTACAAAGCGGGTAGGTATTTGCAGAGATTTTCTAAAGATGAAATGTTACTTTTAAAACAAGAAGGCGAGTTAAAAATACCATAGGTTTTAGCTACTCGTGTTCATGCAAGCTATATAAATCGAAACGAAAATTTACACTTATGTTATACAGATGCAAAGTATGTAAGTTTTTGAAGCGGGTAATCTCTGGAACTACCGAACTGTTTTTGAAAATTCCTTCACCAGTATATTTTATTTCAAAAAAATTTGAGATCCGTGCAAAATTTGTATGCTAAGCTACCCGTGCGAAGCCGGGGCGGGTCGTTAGTTGATTAATATTTTGCTTGTACTTATAATGTTCCATTATCTCGATTCGTAAAATAATAATAATAAGTAAAATTATGTGGTTTACTTGTTTGTTAATTTATATGCAGGAAAGTGACAACCTTAAAGCGTTCCGGTTCACGTGTAAGTTAGTAGCGAGTGTGGAGAGTACGTGACGCGATTCTGTTTGTTTACCATACCTGCTGCCGAGTAGGCAGGATGGAGATCAGTTAGAATTAAGTTCTAAACAACGGGCGCCGCATGGCCGGTAGGCACGAAGTCTGTACTAAGAGTGACAAAGGTTTTTTTTAAGAATATTAGCCATGTTAAATGACTAATATACCCCTTTCCTCTCCAACTAAGCGTCAGGCTTGTGCTAGGAGTAGGTACGACAATAGTGCAACGGGCGGGGTTTGAACCGTCGACCTTTCGGTTTTCAGTCCAGTCCTTTACCGGTTGCGCTATTGAGGCTTATATTGGTTTTGGCAATGAAAATGAAAATGAAAATGAAAATGAAAATCTTTTTTATTCGTATAAACTTTTACAAGTGCTTACGAATAGTCGGATGCATCTACCACTGGTTCGGAATGCCTTTCCTGCCGAGAAGAACCAGCAAGAAACTCGGCGGTTGCTCTTTTCAAATATTTGATATAGGTACAAGATTATGCCATGTATAAAATAGTATTTGCAGTCTTGTGCGTTGCTGGAACGAGCTGCAGGTCAAATCCACGCTCTTTTATCATTTAGATAATCTTCAATTGTGTAATATGCTTTTTTCAGTAGCATATTTTTAATAGATTTTTTAAACTTGTGCAAAGGTAAGTCCAAAATAGTTTGCGGGATTTTATTATAAAAGGTAATACCAATACCCACAAATGACTTTTGGACATTCCTGAGGCGGAAGGCAGGAGCTGCAAGTTTGTCTCTGTTTCTAGTTAGCCTATTGTGTAGATCACCAATTTTCTTGTAACTAAGAATATTTTGTCTTACAATAGTCTACCAAGCTAACCAAGTGCAGGATTGGTAGACTTCACACACCTTGGAGAACATTATGGAGAACTCTCAGGCATGCAGGCTTCCTCACGATTCCTCCATCGTTATAACAAGTGATATTTAATTACTTAAAACGCGCATAGCTCCGAAAAGTTAGAGGTACGTGCCCGGGGTCGAACCCCTACCTCCGATTAGGAGACGGACGTCCTAACCACTAGACTATTACAGCTTCACATCAATCACAGAAAGTCTGTAGGAGCTAATTACCACTAATTAAATCACAGACCAACTATTTTGTTGTCATGCAAAACCTTGGCGTACTCTTGAGGTTGAATTCTGTGTGATTTAAATTATACTAAATTGACAAGTCTAACTAAAATCATTTCACGATAATCCCTGTGGAAAATGATAGGATTATGTATCAACATATAATTATACCACCGAATTGTTAATTTACTGCTGCCGCAACTGCCAAACTTCAATAATTCAATCCTATTAGTTTATTGACGTTACAATTATTATGTACGCTTAAATATGTAGATAGGTACAGTTCATATTATATTGTCCTTCTAAAAATGTTTTTTATTTTATTTTATTTTATTTATTTGAAAGTAATCAACAGCGTAAATACATAATTGTTATTTAAATTTAAATCTAGTTATAACAGAAGGCCAAAAGAGATTACTTAAAATTATAATTAAAACTATTTTTAACAGAATAGATTTAGAATAAATGTAGGTATATACAATAATAAAATTACAACAGTGTGTGTGTATGCTTGTGAGTGTGTGTATGCGTGTGTGCTTTTGTGTGTGTGAGTGTGTGAGTGTTATACACATGTAACCTAAACAACACCAATAGGCTACTTGACTCATATCTAATTTCGTCCAATAAATGATTATTTATTATAGTATTTTGCTTAAGACAACGAAATATATCAATAACAATTTTTAAAAACGCAGGATGGATATATAAAACCAATTTTAAAAAATACAGTTTTTATTTTTATTTGAAACGCAGAAAACGCTGTCAGCCATGATGTGATGTCATTAAATATGTAAACAAAGAAATGTCATCCCTATGTCACGCGGGGACTAACGTAGTATCGATATATATAAAATTTAAAGTCCTGACTAACTTATAGGTATATCAACGCACAGCCTAAACATCTAAACAGCTGGTCCTAGATACATGAAATTTGGTGGGTGTGTTCTTTGTAGGTAAAGAGAAGGTATCCACTAGGAAAGGATTTTTTGAAATTCCACCGCTGAGTGGGTTAAATGGGGGTTTGAAATTTATGAAGTCCACGCGGGCGAAGTCACGAGCATAAGCTAGTTTTTATATATTTCTAAAAACTCATAGTAAACGTAAAAAAATATCGTTCTCTTTATAAATTGAATAAGTTATTAAGTAAGACTTACAACAAACTGATCTTTGCAAAAATAAATTTGGGTTGAAGTCTTTGTCATATAGGATCCCTTTAAGCAAGTCTTCGCGTGTTACGTATATTTATTTCACTGGGCACTCTAATCCACAACTTTCCTGTGGTCTTTATCGATGCGTTTTTTACATTCTCGGATGATACAATAACGATAATTACTATATTTTTCATGTAAACTAGTATAGAAGTCATGTTTATTAAACTTTGGGAGGTTATGCTGTTGTTTACAAATGCATGACGGCAGAGCACAGATAATCTATGGGCCAAACATGGCCGACAGTGTTTTCACCTGTCTGAGAAAAAAATATTTTTAAATTAAAGTTTTACGGTTTTTAGGGCGCAAAAAAATATAGTGTTAATTTTTTTGATCTAATAGGACAAATATTAACCATTTAAGACCAACTTAAAAAAAGTGTCAACTAGCCTATTATACTATGCCTCCATCTCAAATTGATCGATAGAGAGATAGAGAGATCGAATAGGTAGGTACATTGGACACGATTTATTTTGCCTCCACACTATTAAGTGTATATAGTTATAGTTGTATACGTTCTATATTATATAGTTGTAAACAAATATTTCAAACTATTATAAATTATTCGTAGCATTAGCTTTAAGCTACGTTTAATTAGTATGGTAATATGTAGTAACTTTCGTAAAAGCTTGTACCTAAAACCTGCTTGAATTAAACAAGTTTTACTTAGATTGCATAACTCCTTAATAGTAAGTACATCACAATATCAAGATACCAGGACGCAGAATTACTGATCTTATCATATTAATGACCTTATATAAATAATGAAGTAAGTTTCTGGCATTTTAATAAAGTTACGATAATAGGCTAGTTGACACTTTTTTTAAGTTGGTCTTAAATGGTTAATATTTGTCCTATTAGATCAAAAAAATTAACACTATATTTTTTTTGCGCCCTAAAGACCGTAAAACTTTAATTTAATAATATATTTTTCTTAGACAGGTGAAAACACTGTCGGCCATGTTTGGCCCATAGATTATCTGTGCTCTGACGTTATGCATTTGTAAACAACAGCTTAACCTCCCAAAGTTTAATAAACATGACTTCTATACTAGTTTACATGAAAAATATAGTAATTATCGTTTTTTTTTTTTTTTTTTGTGAAAATTATTTGTATTTAAATTATTTAAATAAACTATTAATAAAATTAAATCTAAAAAAAAACAACATTAAATTAAAACTAAAATAAATTAAATTAAATCTAAAACCTCATCGAGACCACCGCAGCGAGGCATTGTACCCAAGATGCTGGCAGCATTACCCCTTTGGATGGCCAAACTAATTCTTTGACCAAGGTTTTCTGCGTTTCAAATAAAAATAAAAACTGTATTTTTTTAAATTGGGTTTATATATCCATCCTGCGTTTTTAAAAATTGTTATTGATATATTTCGTTGTCTTAAGCAAAATACTATAATAAATAATCATTTATTGGACCAAATTAGATATGAGTCAAGTAGCCTTTTCTTTGTTTACATATTTAATGACGTCACATCATGGCTGACAGCGTTTTCTGCGTTTCAAATAAAAATAAAAACTGTATTTTTTTAAATTGGGTTTATATATCCATCCTGCGTTTTTAAAAATTGTTATTGATATATTTCGTTGTCTTAAGCAAAATACTATAATAAATAATCATTTATTGGACCAAATTAGATATGAGTCAAGTAGCCTATTATGACGACGATTTAGTAATTATAACGTTATTTAAAACTTAAAATAAAGGATTTGTTAAAAAAATAACTCGAGTTTAAAATAAAGATATAAAGTAAGCTCTCATTTTAGTAAAGCTCGAAATCAGTAAAAGCTCTCTCACAAGAAAGTTGGTTGGTATAAAATATAAAAGAAAAACTGGATTCTAAATGGAAGGTTTCACCATATCAGTTGTAGTTTATGTATTGCATTTACTTTATCGTATTTCTGAGGGCACATCTATGTTATGTTCTGTGCACCTAGCAAGTGACCTTTGAAAATAAAAGGTACCTAATACGCGAACGTAAAAATAAAAGAGCAAACTTTCTGTTGCATTGAATCGAACTTTCAACTGCAAAATTTTATTGCACTTATTGGTATATTATACTTAATGCTAATATGCTTTTTGGTCCTACCTTATACACCTTATATACCTTATACATAAACCGTGTGTTCTTTTAACTCAACAAGCTATGCGATACCGATACTGATAAACTTTAGCCATTTATAAAAGTTTTATTTGAGCTGATTTGGTACCTACCTAGTACCTACCTACTTTGTACTTTTGAAAAGTGTTCAGTAATGGTTAATCGAAAAATAACGTATGCTGATGAGTTTTGTGTTGTCCCCAGGTGATGTGGTGGCTACTGGCGGTGGCATGTCTGACGGCATGCGTGGGCGCAGGAGGCACGCCTTGCGAGGAGGCCCGCATGCGCTGCGCGTACAGAACAGGTTGCGGAGCGGCCCTCAACAACTACATGTACCTTTGCAACGAGGTGCTGACCAAGCCTGCCAGCTCGTGCCCCAACGAATGCGGTCATGCGCTGATAGCCCTCACTTCCACTGAAGAGGGGAAGGAGCTCATGAATGTAAGTTGAAACTGACCATCAGATTTTTCCTAAATAAAGCCATGAGGCTTTATTTAGGAAAAATCTGAAAATTATGAATTATGAATAACGATTATGAAATCGTGACCTATAAACAGACCTTTGATAATTTGTGACAACAACGTGTACCTTAGCAATGAGCTGCTGTGATTAAGTCAGCTAGCTCGTGCCCTAACGCGTGTGATCATGAATGGAAAGGGAAAGGAAGAAAAAGACAGATGAATGTGAGTTGATCGTCTTTGTCTAAGCCCTTAATGAAATCAACGGTAGACGTTCAATCCCATTGTTATCGTCCTTACTTCAGCTTCGTTGGCAAACAAAAAGCACGGCCAACTTATTCGAGAGCCATGGTATTGCCAATAAGCAGAAAAAATTACAGACGTTTATTTTAATACCTATGAACTTGTTACCTTAAAAGTCTTTATTGTACTTCTCCCTCTCCTTAGTTCTAAAATTCTCACCGAGGTATCCTCACAAGTTGTATCAGCTTTGCAGTATTGCGTGTCTTGGATTCTTACATATAAATAGCTGATTGCATAAAATATAAGTAGGAGTTCCTGTATGGTAATTTGGACACAATGGGGCCGATTCTCTAGTACACAATCTCTAAACTAAACTAAATTAACAGGTCTAAATCTAGTGCTTTCCTTTTCCGCAAGCAACATTATGAAAGGGATAGCAATAGATTTAGACGTGATATTTTAGTTTAGTTTAGAGATTGTGTACAAAGGAATTAGCCACATTGTCGCACCAAATCAAAATATCCCCTTTAAACAAAGTGCATCTCGTTCATGTTTATAA
The DNA here is from genome assembly GCF_902806685.2 of Maniola hyperantus. Classification (NCBI taxonomy): domain Eukaryota; kingdom Metazoa; phylum Arthropoda; class Insecta; order Lepidoptera; family Nymphalidae; genus Maniola; species Maniola hyperantus. Next base: position 8,050,891 of record NC_048555.1, read on the forward strand.
ATCGTGTAGCCGTGGCAAAGGTCGTATTTGCTACAATAACTTTTCATCACCACTTATTTACAACGTCTTTCTCAATTGAGGGAGACGACCGAATTATTATGAGCTACCATTCAAAGCAGTTTATTTAATCGTGGTAATAGTTGCATGTCGGGCTAGGGAGGTCTTTTTATGGTGGTGTGGTTTGGTACAGACGCCACGCAATAAAATCTAATTTAGACGTCAGATTTGTCGGACACGACGCTTCGCCATCATTCTTGAGGGTCGCGGTTGACGACCTCTCGTTGTAGGAATTCTCATCCGAAAGATATTCGAGGGTTTTAAATAATACAGTCAAAATCTGTTATAGCAACATTGAAGGGGCCATAATTATTAGATCGCAAAAGGCAGTACCTAGCTGTAATACCAGTGTTAACTCTTTATGCTACAAATAGATGGGACTTTATGCTACAAACTTTTGGATAATATTATAACCGAAATGTTATTATAAATGATCTTGTTATATAGGATTTTCACTGTAATTGTCATTAGAGTCGAATGTTATTTAAATAAAAAAACAACATTATTTTCAATCACAAGATTAACATTTTAAAGTGAGGTTTTTACACGTGTTACGCAAATAACACTGATGTGATTGAATCCAAGCTTTCGACAAATAAAAACATGTTCGTGATATAGATAGTCAAACTTAATTATACTAGTAAGTACTCCAAGTTTAATGAAAATTGGTCAGCTCAAACCTTGTGCCCTGCACGTCGGTCGTCACCCGTGTGGGATTATATTACTTTCCAATGATATTAGAAGTTTTTCTTCTAATATCATTGTTACTTTCATATTTTATTGAATTTATATTCAACTCACCTAGGCCTCGACTGTTGAAAAGCCTTAATTCATTTTTTTATGCAACAGGTGTAAGAAATTCTGTCTTTCTATAAATTAAATATTCATTACATTTCGTAATGCCATCTGCTTCAGAATCAGACTGGTTTCAGACCACCAACATGACACGAAATAGTAATGGCAATAAAAACCTACGGTGAGACGATTGCTTGATGACATTAATGGTGCCAGAATCATGTGCTGGTTAGATATCATGACGACTTATAAGAATATGATACTTCTGCCATAATAATGTATTAAACAATAGGTTGAGACACTTCAAAGTTGAAACATCAAACTTACACATTCAAAGGAAGCAAATCACATAAGTACATAATATGGATCATCATCATTATTAGCCAAAATTGCTGTAGAATGTAGATATAGTTGGACATAATATGCCTCTATTGCCTCTTTCAGGTAGCGCAGATAAAGTAAACACGTGATTTTCTGCAATCAGATTAGGCTGTCGTTTTATGCACTCAAGTAAAATAAACTTTCAGAAATTTTTACGTTCTCGAACATTAGTTCCTAACCTAATGTGCGTTATTATTGCGACAGAGTTAAAACGAATCAGATATATGTATATATCTTACATAAATCTGTCTCGTTTTAATTCAATCTTAAGTCTGAGCAAAGTCAAAGTGCGCTCTATAAATCTCAGCCTAAAACTTTAATATACCTTCTTCGTGTAGCCAACTTAGATTTTGATATAGTGATGAAAAGAATTTGAGACATTCTAATGGAATCTTTAAAATCTACGCGAAAAAAGTCGCGGGATTTTTTTTGTCAAAGTTAAAATCTTCCGAAAAGATTTATTCCGGCCGGTTTTTAAGGAAACGCTGGTATTATCGTGAACCGGTCGGGTTGATTATGTCGTTGTAACGGTGTGATTATGGTGGTGCGTTGGGCAATGTGTATCGAAAGCAGGGCCGGCCCTTGAATAAAGGTGAACTAGGCAACCGCCTTGGGCGCTGGAATATGGGAGGCAGCATGGCCAGTGACGACGGTACTGGTTTTCTAAAATTCACTTTTTACTTAGGCACACGCTTGACCACAATGTCGCATGGTGATGCCGCTTGACTGGCGAGCTCGCGCGTCTCCTCTGTATGTAGCAGCATAGCAATTTTTTATTTTTAATAATACTGTTTTAATTAACGCTATAATCGCCACCCATGTTAAAAATATGAAAGTGTGTTTGTTTGTTGGTTTGTTGGTTTGTAGGTACTTCAATCACGTCACAACGGAGCAACGAAAATACCTAATATTTATATGGGTATAGGACCTGGGGTACAGTGACATAGGCTAATAATAAGACCTGGAGAATAGAAAATTTAATGTCGTCTTAACAAAACTGTTTTACTAACTATTAAAGTAAATTATTTGAATGGTAAGGTACAGAAACTAAGTAAGGTATAATAGTAAGGGCGCGACTTTTTGCGTAGGGCGCCGAGTGTGCTTGGACTGAGTTGGGCCGGCGCTGATCGAAAGGTAACACAAAGCGGCCGCGCAGCCTTGAGATTTGACGTCTTGATCGGGACCTACCACAGCGCGCGTTCTTGCGCAGGTGTTAGCTAGTGTTGCCAGGTGTGGCTTTCGTAAAAACGGGACCGGCATCTGGGAAATTTTCCAATTTAGATGCAATTTAGACAGTGTCACCAAAATTGTTTAAAAAGAATTCTGAGACCCAGGAATTTCAAGATGAAAATTTTATCAATGGAAACTAGACTAAGGAATGGATACTTATAATCTATACATATAAAAAGCTTTTCCTGACGTACCGCCCATATTATACCCCAATTGCCATCTCGACCTGTCGCGAACTTATATCATAAAAATAATAATGCACCAGATAAAATATAATAATTACCTAGACTACTCGTGCAAAGCCGGGTCATGTCGCTAGTATTTTATAACTAGGTAACTATAAAATATAAGTTAAGTATAAATTGATACATAATTATAATAATTAATATTGGGTAACTAAGTACATAAGTGCATGATACACGCAATAAAGACTACAAAAAAATCCAAAATGCTTGCTGCAACGTGAGACTTTTCAAAATATGATGAAATCAGGACGTCCAGAAAAACTTACACATCTGGAAACACTAGTTGCCGCCTTCGAACAAAAAATATAGCGTAAGACGGAGGCTACTCTTTTATTTATCTGTACCATCGACATACAGGACCATAAATCGGCATTTAATTAAACGTTACCGTCAAAAGATGTTAATTAGTTCCATAGCGAATGTTCGAATAACTCAAACGTTTCGTCCATTTTTAAAATTAGTTCCTTTCAGACCACGATTAAAGAATTTTATAGCTAAGCCACTTGATTATAAGGATTATTATTTAAAAATTCCGTTTCACAGCTGCGTCGCGTAGACGTCGCAGTCGCTAATCTGATTAGAAATGGACTAGAACGAATGCTGATAGTTTACAAATTCGGTTAATCGGTACCTCTGACAGTAGAAATAAGTAGGAATGGATTATGTCCCATTATCAGATAGATTACCGTTTATTATTACGAATAACATATATATTGTTATTCGTAGGTTTATTAGTATTTTTTTAAATCACAAAAGACATCATCCACATCGTCCTGTTCGCAACCACTGCTGGATGGCTTTTACCAGAGCGCGCTACCATTTTTACATGGCCCTTCTCCTTCCTCATCCATCCACTTCCCACCAATGTAATTCTAGCAGGCTGGAGGCCTTCCCATAGTATGATTACATTAGTAGGTATGCGGTTTTCATTCCAACACGTCTGCCCCAGTGGCATCTATTCTGTGTTTAGCTAATCATGTTGGACAAAAAGAATGCATTGACCGGACATAATATCTCAAAACGACGCATATTTTACGTCAAATATAATTTACGACAATTTCACAACTTTTTATAGAGTCGTCACTTCGGATTCGGAGCTGAGATACTTATTTGTAATAACGTCCGCTGCTCGGATTCTCTGGCATCGTAAAAAATGTTAACAGAAGTTATGACAGATTTTACGACTTTCCACATCTTTTCTAAAACTATGTTAATCTAGTACCTACTTTTTAATAGTTTTTGTTGGGAAATACGGAATATTATGTAAGACTTAATTCCTAATGTACTTATTTCTGGAATTCTTTAATCGTTTACGATTATTAATATACCCTACTTACTGTTGTTTTCCGTTACAAGTTGGCCCATGACTGCGACCTCACCTGGTGGTAAGTGATGATGCAGTCTAAGATGTAAGCGGGCTAACTTAGAAGAAATACCTAGATATAGCAGTTTTATTAAACCCATACCTACCACTAAGTCGGTTTCTACGCGGCATTGTACGGGACGGTACGTTAAATCGCTTGGCGGCACGGTTTTGCAAGTAGGGTGGTATTTGGTAACTACTAACCATGGTCGAAACCTTCCATCAGACCAGACTAGAGACAACTTAGAATCTACAAACCCAAATTGCCCCTGCCAGGAATCGAACACGGGACCTCTCGCTTATAAGCCCAAATCTCTGACAACTGCGTCAGGGAGGCTGTCGAAAAGGGGGGTGATTGAATACTGATGACCCCACCTAAAACAATATATTTGATCAATCCAGTATGTTATTCCATAGAACCTGCCTATACTACTTAGTATGAAAATGTGCGCATTATTTATAAAGTTTTCCTTTGTTTCAGTGTCAATGTGAGGACGAGTACTGCCTGGAAGCAAAGCAAAGGATCGACGTCTGTCGTCCACAGGTGTTGAGAGGAGCAGCCAACGCCACAGCCTCCTGTCGGCTCTCACAACTCATCTGCTTAGCAGACGCGCAATGTGCCACAGCTTTACGATACTACAAGGATCTGTGCAGATCAGTGTATCGCGGCAGAAAGTGTTCCAATAAGTGCCTTAATTCCATTCAGATTCTTCGGAAGCAGGAGAAAGCTGCCGCCCTGCAAGCGTGCCATTGCGACGGCAACGAAGACTACGACTGCCCAAAGATGCAGAACAATCTAGCCAGGTTGTGCTTTCACAAACACTCAAAGAATCATACAAAGAACCACGAAAGAGGCTACGAAGAGAAGCATAGGAAACATCACCCACAGGAGGTGGTGTCTTCCACGAATTCCATTACAATATCAAGTGCCTTATTTTTATTTTCTACGTTTTTCAGTTCGAAGTACAATACGTGACAGGAAGCTTTGAGGTCTACCTCATATGATTATACATAGGAATTAAGATAGATAAACTTTTGAAGGTTGTATGTAAGATTTTGTAAATATGTATAGATCAGTATTTTAAAGTAACACTTTTGTGTATTAAATGGAGGTTTTGCAAGGGATTGAATGTATATGAAAGTTGTATAGGTGAAGTGTGTTTGTTTTTGTTTAGTTAGACTTATAGAGGTATAAAAATATGTTACAGGCGAAGTGCGCAGGGTGTGCAAAGTAGAGACTATTTGGGCAGAATCGACTTTGTATCGAATCGAATGACTGACATACTTTGTGTTATTTTGCAGAACCTATTAATTATTATTAGTGGTGCCTAGCTTAGTAGGTATCTAATAATTATAATGACAAAACCGAATAAATTTTAAAAGATTATTTTTAAACAACATACCTACCACTGAAAGTCCCACTGGGTATAATATCATCATCACCATCATCATCAACCAATAGACGTCCACTGGTTTAATATACTTAATTTGATAAATTACTATTTATTAATACTTGATATTTGATAAATCTGCCCAGAGTCTCTGGAAATAATTATGGTTTTAGGTATCGCTTTTTAACTGTTTTTTGAGCGACAGCAATGGGATCGATGCTCTAAAGTACAAAAACGGTATAAGCATATAAAAGGTGATAGGAGACATAATATACCTAGTTGCATTTATACCACAGCACAGTAGTTTGCCCCTTGCTCCTTGTACGATTGGGCAGGCTTGACTTTGCACAGTCTCTGTAGTTAGTCAGTAACGTAAAAGTTAGATATCCGAATAAAGTTCATAGTGAGCGCAATAGCCGCCCACGGGCGCAAGCGCGGGAATCGCGCCCCTCTATAAATACAGCGGCGGCGGCGGCGGCGCCGGTGGTCCGGTGACAAATGCAGGGTTGTTCCTGCCGCGGCGCCACGCCGATTGATCTACGCCTCGGCGCGGTAACGCGACTTGTCAAACAGATGGATATACACTCACCCACTTTCCATCTCGTTAGCTGATCACACACTAATCAGCACGTGCATGCCGCACGCGTCACACACGCCGAACTAATTTTTCCGTCCCACTAAAGGTGTATTTTCGAGTTGAGTATCTGTGGAGTCAGTGCCGTCGTAACAGAGTGGCAAGTTAATGTACTATACAAATGAAGGGAACGTCATTCGAGCTAGCAACACTGATGCCGCCGTCAATCGGGCATCAGTGTCGCTGAGCTCGAATGATGTCGACTAGGTGTCCATTAGATGGGTTTGCTGTCAGTTTTGCGACAGTCACTGCTGTGGAGATAATAATAATTAGTCGACCGTCTGATGATTGATATTTGCATGACTGATATCTACAAAATTCCCTGCTACTTTACTCAAGCATGATTGATGAAATTAAATAATGCAGAACTTATCGCCTATGGATGCCTCAGATATAAAATTATAACTTACAAAAATTTCTTTGAAAGCTGGCGACGCAATGGCAGATCTTGTAACACTGCAGATGTTCATGGGCGGCGGTAATCATTTAACACTAGGTAAGTCATCTGCTCAATTGCAGTCAGATAGTCAGCACTAATAACTTAAGAAGTACATAAAAAAGTGGTCTTACATTATAACGTACAAGTAACGTATATTCTCAGAACTGCATGTGAATGAGAATGTGCACGTCAAATTCATTTAAAAAAGTTCGGCGCGTACGACCAAGCTCGGCTCTAATGATCCGTATTAACTCATTAGATCAAAAAAGAATGCAATCAAATAGTCAGCGATTAACAAGACACGAGGAAGTGAATGTCTCGAGTGGCTAATTCCGGCGGGCGAAACAAATCTCCTTTCAGTATGTTAGCGTGTTACAAATATGCGGGATGGGATGCCAACATCTTGTTACTTTTTTTTCGATCTATTTTCTCTGACATCCTCCTAAGATGTTGGGCTTGATAAATTTATCATGATATGTAGTTCATTAAGAAATAACCGATGAAAATTAAATCGATCTACTGGAGTGTTTCCGCGCGTTCTTGGGATGGCGGTAATATTTGGTTTCGTGGGGGTCCACGTTTGTTTAATACCGTATATTAGGCTTCGTCGTGATCTGGAAAGCAAAGTAAAACGAATCGAGTTGATGTTGAGATATGATTACTGACGACGAGGACTAATAGTATGTCATGAACTCTAGGATACATATAAACTCTTAGAGGCTTTGAAGGTAGACGTAGAACTGTTACGGATTCTGAATACAGTTACGAGTGTTACCTACTGTTCAGTATCAACATTAATAGTATATCAATTTGACGATGTCGACTGATGAATTGATGATTGATGACTGAATACTGATTGATAGGCTTTCCTTAACATAATAATAATAATAATAACGTTTTTTAAAGGCGAAGACATTTTAATATGTGACCCCACAACAGATCCTTAAATTTTCTCATCCAGTCACTTTTCTCTACCCTCAATAGGTAATGTAGTGCGTCCACCATTACATTCGCTTGCTTTATTGTGGTATTTTTTTCGGCTCTATACATCTATTGCTCTTTCGACTAGAATAATATGATCTAATACATAGTATTGTGCTATAAATAATCTTTCCACTCTTTTCCGTAAAATATGTTAATTATTAGTACTGTAGTTTCTACTGCAATTACTTTCACATTTTAAAGATATACTTACGTTAACCCTGGAGGCTAGACGGGTGGTATAAATTATTATTATCTAGGTGCATCGTCTTGTAACTTATTAATTTTACTAGTTGCGTGGGTCTGAAAACTGGTAGCCTGTCAAATCTAGGTTAATAAAATATAGGCACGTTTTCAACAATCTGTTTGGCATACTAAGCATTTTCGGTTAGGTGAATTGAAGCTGTAAAAGTCTAGTGGTTGGGACGTCCGGCTCCTAATCGGAGGTCAGGGGTTCGATCCCGGGCAGAAAACTGTAGCTTTTCGGGGTTATGTGCGTTTTAAGAAGTTAAATATCAGTTGCTTTGACAGTGAAGGAAAACATCGCGAGGAAACCTGCATGCCTGAGAGTTCTCCATAATGTTCTCAAAGGTGTGTGAAGTCAGCCAATCCGCACTTGGCCAGCATGGTAGATGATGAAGATGAAGATGAATTATTAAAGGAAATATTTTTGAGAAGATATTATAGAAAGAAGAGGTTGACATTGTGAATTGTAATGGCCTCAGTAGTCAGTTGGTTTGCATTAGGGGTTGAATTTTCAAAAATCTTTTTTAGCGGATGTCTACGTCATAATAGTTATCTGCATGCGAAAGCCCGATCCGTCCAGTAGTTTGAACTGTGCGTTGATAGATCAAGATCAAGCCAGATCAGCCAGTCAGTCAGCTTTTCCTTTTATATATTTAATTTTTTTTTGTTTTAGTTTGTCACGTCTTTATAGTCCTCTCACAACATTAGGTAAAGGTATCACGTGTCCTTATTCCACGATTCCTACATTTATTTTTATTAAGATGTTGACGTAAATGGCAATCTTAATTTAAAATACACCGTGAAATACACAAGTCGTGATATTTCCACGAAGAGCCACAGTGAGGAGTTAAAATCGTGGTTTCTTTGCACGTTAAGCTTGGTATACATAGGTATACTACTTGGTAGGATTTAGTCACGCTATACTTTCCAAGAATCCAGGAAGTTCAATAACTTTTTTTATTGTGAGATATTGAGAGGCTTTGCGCTTGACAACATTATAATCCCTAGTATAACAATTAAAGATGAGATTTATTTATTTTTTATTTTATTTATTTTATATCTTATTAGAACGGCAGTGCCACTTACACTAACTAGATAATTAATAATAAATTTAAATACAAATAAAGGTACAAGAAAAAAGACATAAAATACAAAACGATAAAAGATCAAAGGATTTTGAATATGTACGCTGAGAACATTGAATGACATATTCATGTAGATCTAGGTTAAACTTTTTGAAATGGCCTTGTTTTCTTGATTCAGAAATTGAACCGTAATTTTCCATTTTAAATTCATCTGTAAATGCTCATTTAAAACTCGAAGCCTAAATTACTGCAAGTAGTTTTCACGCACATAGATTTCATAAGTAGGTCTTAAGTATTAAAATGAAATCGCTTTCAAACGAGCTATTATAGCAATTTTAGATCAATTTTTTATATTTATTACATTTTGCTTCATTACCTCGCTCGTTCCAACTTCGAGTATCTTGAAGGAGGCGCATAACTACTATGAACATAGTATAGTACCTACATATATTTATACATTTACAACATATACATTTTGCATGTGTATTCCTACCCTAACGTTTGTGGTCTCGTAATGAAGAGGTTCAGAACCGGTTTAACCAAGCAAGGTCTTAGTTCTATCATATAAAACTACTTGCTTATAACTAACTCATCTTGCTTATAAAGTTCCCAAATTTAACTACATAGGTATTATATGAAAACAATGAATTTTATTTACTTCTTGGAGTACTATGGAGTTTGTTTATTTGTTGGAAATTGGAATGCCTTGTCGCTCACATCTGCAGGAATGGTTTTCACCTGTGCACAGTGCACATGTCCCGGGATCTTGCTAATCCTACTAATTATCTTACTATATGCGCTTGATCTAGATGATCTAATTAATTATTGTACCTAAGTGAACTTTTTTAAACGTTCAAACAAAAGGAGACTACTTAATCAGTGATATAATCACAGATATATAATGGTTTGGTGTTAGCAATTAGCAATCATCTTTCTACTACTCAAACTGTAGGAAACATTGCTTTTGCAATATATAGAGAAACGAATGCAAATAAATCAATTTTAGGTAGGTATATAATCCTTGGAAGTTCTTGATCCTTTCCCTCTTTGTAATATTTTGTTTGTTTCCCTCTGAATGTTGTCATGTAAACAGATATGTTCCACAAAAAATGTGTTCGGTTTTTATAACAAAATAGATTGTTCTCGGTATACTCATGGCTCGTGTACCTACCTAAAAGATTTATTTTATTTTGTAATTTTTCAAGTTGCGTTTCTTTTATTAAATTTTAAAAAATATCGAAAATATCCCACTTTCTTACTACTTTTATACTTTTTAATTATCTTGTTCAATTTAATGATTGTGTTGATGGGAAAGTAAGTACAAATGAAGTAGAAATAGTTTAGAATAAGGTTATTCATTTTCGAATTCGATGATTATTTTTTTAAACCACTTTTAAAAATCATATATATCTAGGTCATTAGTACATATAATTGTTCAATAATGTAGCAATGTAGGTCAGGTTTATATATTTTAAAAATTCCTTTGCTTATGCAAGGCCATACCTACATATTTTAGGCAGGCAAGCAAATCGTCGTTTAAGTCCTAGCATGACATGACGTAAGTCAAAATTAGCAACTTTCCAGGAGAGTGATAAAATTTGTTGTTTCCAGAGGCTTGGGTTGTTAATGATACCGCGCTGTTACTTTTATATTACTTTAAGAGTGTCTGTTGGATGTTTTCTTGTTTCTGACTGACTGAAACGACGCATCTCTAGCAAATGGCTTTGACATCTTAAAAACCATGAAACAATACTTAGGCTCTAGCCTCTACGTGGTATCTTCAAGGGAATCTTAATTTATTCAACTCTCAAAATATTGCTCTATATCGGCACATCAGTCGCACTGCGCACATCGCAATGGGCACTGAGCATTTCGTATGCGAATCACAAACAATTGTTTACTAATGTTCTATCGCCAGAATCATGTCGCCCGACTGCGGAATGCAAGTCACGATAATGCAACGAATATGAATGAAGCATTTTCTTATTTTATTTTGTTGCTTACTGACTTTCCTTGTACGTGCGACCTTTTGTTGGTATCTAGTATCTAATTAAAATAAATCGGTCGAAATTTTTAATAGCCGTAAATGTGTTCTATTGTTGGGATTCCAACATCAATGGTTTTAATTCATGTAGCGTACCTACCTACCTTAATTTTTTTTTTGTGGTGTGAACTAAAAGGACAGTTACGAGCTACAATATTTTTATAATTTAAAAAAAATTATGAGATTGTGTATTTGTGCGTGCGTGTGCGTGTGCGTGTGTGTGTGTGTGTGTGTGTTATTGATTTTAGAATAATTTAGATTTTAGATGGTAGTTGACTGTCCTGTTATATCAGATTTTATAAAATTCGTAATTAGTCGTTACTTGGTAGGCAATAGAAAATAATATTGGCATTCAATTTTAGTAGGTAAGTACCTAGGTACTTGCGTACCTACTGTCTATTATACCTACATATTTTAATGTAAATATATGAAATATTAATGTTTATAATACATCCACATAATATTTTTGTATACCTAGCTACCTACGCTCTATGTAATACGGTGGAAGAAATTAATTGCCAGAATAGAACATTTCGGTATTTACATATTGCCAGAATAATTTCAGAATACATATTATAGATATTTACTTAATGTTATTATTTACCACAAGCCCATCTTTCCGCGGAAAATTATTGGGCTATTTTGAATGTCTACCTATCTTACCTAGTTCAGTCAAAGTTTAGTAAAAACTGGCCAAGTGCGAGTCAGGCTCGCGCAATGAGGGTTCCGTACTACAGTCGTATTTTTCGTCATTTTGCACGATAATTCAAAAACTATGATGCATAAAAATAAATAAAAATCTGTTTTAGAATTTACAGGTGAAGACCTTTCATATGATACCCCACTTGATAAAGTCACTCACTTCGAAAGTTGAAAATACTAATTATTAGTTCATGACCACAATTTTTTTTTGTGTGATCTAACCCTAAATTCACGGTTTTCAGATTTTTTCCCAAATGTCAGCTATAAGATCTACCTACCTGCCAAATTTCATGATTCTAGGTCAACGGGAAGTACCCTGTAGGTTTCTTGACAGACAGACGGACAGACAGACAGACAGACAGACAGACAACAAAGTGATCCTTTAAGGGTTCCGTTTTTCCTTTTGAGGTACGGAACCCTAAAAATATAATTGGTATGAGTAAGCACGCACCTACTACCATTTTCGTATAACCTGCTAAGTATGTAAGTACTTAGTCGTTGCCAACTTAACCTTGGTTCCATCCACGGACTAGAGAAATAAGTTATATCTTATATTATCTTATTATAAGAAATAACTTATATCTCTCCTTCATTTCCATCCAACTAATTTATTGTCTCATTTATTTATGTTAAAATATAAGACCTTATTAACCACAGTTTACCAAAGTGAGATTATTAGAATAAATCGGAAATTGTAAATACATAGTAATGTAAGCCTCGAATATGGTAATCGTACAAAGTATTGTAGGTTTAATATAAAATTAATTATTTATTTAAATTAGTTAGGATTTAGATTTAAGGATTGTTGCATTTGTTTCGTTTTCGCAAAATCTTGTTTTAAGAATTTCAGTTGTATTTATTTTCTAAATTTCCAATAAAATTTCTGTTTTCTAATGATTTTGTTTTCATTTTCGTCTCACTTCCTCAAATAACATATGCCTAAGGTCAGACGGTATTTCTTTTTACATACCTAATATTACTTAGGTGATAAGTAGGAAGTACAAGAAAGCATCCAGGTAGGTAATCTTCGTGTGTGTGTGTGTGACGTAAGATTAGAAGATACATTATAAAAAGCGACACATATCTACTGGAATTTATTGAAAACATTAATAAGTATTCTATACGTATGCTTATCGAATTGAGCCTTTTAATGATCAAGTCACTACTTTGCTCAGGTCGTGCGATTCATATTAATTTGTCTGGTCAGTAAAGTTGTGCGAGGAATGCAAAGTAATTACACATTCATTTGGCATGAGAATCCATCATCAACATCAACAACCTCACGGGTCTCCTCTCAGAATGAGAAGAGTTTGGCCATAAGCCACCACGCTGGCCAATTGCGGTTTGGCGAGCTTACACTTTTGAGGAGAACTCTCAGACTTGCAGGTTTCCTCACGAAGTTTACTGTTAAAGCAAAACATGATATTTACATACCTAATATAGCTCCGAAATGTTAGAGTTAGCCCAGGATCGAACCCCGACCATCCAATTGTGGCCGATGTCTTAACCACTAGGTTATCACCGCCCCGGTACGAGTGTACTTAAATACATAATTTTGGCAAGTGTTAGATAAATAAATAGACATAAAGATAGAGACAAAATCGAAAATACGCGTCCAATTTTTATTCAACCCTCTAGCGCATTCATTTCATTTTATTAAATTATTTGTAGCAGAATTGTCTCTACTTTAAACCGCCAAGTCTCTATACTTAGGTATATACATATTTCTCACTACGAACGTCAACTAAACTGTACCAAATGTTGGTCCTTCGAACCAGTTGAGAAAATAGGCTACTTGACTCATATCTAATTTCGTCCAATAAATGATTATTTATTATAGTATTTTGCTTAAAACAACGAAATATATCAATAACAATTATTAAAAACGCAGGATGGATATATAAATCCAATTTAAAAAAATACAATTTTTATTTTTATTTGAAACGCAGAAAACGCTGTCAGCCATGATGTGACGTCATTAAATATGTAAACAAAGAAATGTCATTCCTATGTCACGCGGGGACTAACGTAGTATCCATATATATAAAATTTAGAGTCCTGACTAACTTATATATCAACGCACAGCCTAAACATCTAAACAGCTGGTCCTAGATACATGAAATTTGGTGAGTGTGTTCTTTGTAGGTAAAGAGAAGGTATCCACTAGGAAAGGATTTTTTGAAATTCCACCCCTGAGTGGGTTAAATGGAGGTTTGAAATTTATGAAGTCCATGCGGGCGAAGTCACGAGCATAAGCTAGTTTTTATATATTTCTAAAAACTCATAGTAAACGTAAAAAAATATCGTTTTCTCTTTATAAATTGAATAAGTTATTAAGTAAGACTTACAACAAAGTGATCTTTGCAAAAATAAATTTGGGTTGAAGTCGTTAGTCATATAGGATCCCTTTAAGCAAGTCTTTGCGTGTTACGTATATTTATTTCACTGGGCACTCTAATCCACAACTTTCCTGTGGTCTTTATCGATGCGTTTTTTACATTCTCGGATGATACAATAACGATAATTACTATATTTTTCATGTAAACTAGTATAGAAGTCATGTTTATTAAACTTTGGTAGGTTATGCTCAGTATATATAATGTACTCTGTGGTTATGCTGTTGTTTACAAATGCATGACGTCAGAGCACAGATAATCTATCGGCCAAACATGGCCGACAGTGTTTTCACCTGTCTAAGAAAAATATTTTTTTAAATTAAAGTTTTACGGTTTTTAGGGCGCAAAAAAATATAGTGTTAATTTTTTTGATATAATAGGACAAATATTAACCATTTAAGACCAACTTAAAAAAATTGTCAAGTAGCCTATTGTATTCAGAAATAAATAATTGCGGGGGTTGGGAAAAATTAAACATTTTATAATAAAACAATCATTCTCCATCCGTACCTAATACCTAATAATTTACTTTAAAAAAACAGACCAACGATTGTTGCCTAACAATAGATAGGTATGTCATTTACATAAAAACACAAAATAATGCAAGTAGGTATAGTACGCTACAGGTCGAGATGGCAGTCAGGCTGGCGACACACCCGCACAGCCCCTGCGCTAACCCGGTGCGGGATAGGGCGAGTGACGTGCGGGTGTGCGGGGCGTCCCCCCGCCTCATACCCCATTTGCCATCTCGATCTGTTGCGTACTATGGGTAAGGCACCTGTGGTACGGAGGTACCTATCTGTATGAGTATGCATATTATATTTTTTTCTGTACTAGTTGACAACACTGGCCGATTTGGACATAATTAGGTACTTTTACTAATAGTCTTGTTGAAATGTTGTGAGCAGGGAATCTACTCCTCGCAATGTAACTATGCCTATAAGTACATAGGTACCTATGTATATGTTAGGTACTTTATAGCATAATCTTCATAGGTGGGCATTTTAATGATAAGTACATTGGACCACATGTAACCACGTGTTTTGCACGTGAGGTCCTCACCATTGTGAATCAGATTTAAGTACTCGCACCTAAGTAAAAAGTAAATTGCCTTTGTCTCTTCAATAATACTTTCACGTGGTTTCTTATAAAATTTCGATCAAGTCAGACTCCCTTACATTTAAAGTAGTTTTTTGCGAGCACTTATCGATATAAGGGCGTTCACACACGATATTTTGCATCAGACGGCTGGTAAGGGTAATTATAATTTATAATCAGTTCAGGTAATATGACTGCGTTCTCTGAACTACTCAACTAAGAGGGAAAAATATTGAATGTCCTCGCTAGAAATAATATTTTGACTAACTTTGTCCTACAAAATCCTTTGAAAATGTATTAAAAATATATTGAATCCAAGGTAGTTATATATTTTCTAGCTAAGACGTAACAACATGACGGAAACTTTTTCCAATTTTGAGTTCATACGCATTACACCTACTTTGCTTTGTATAATCTTTTTGCAGAGGTTCAGAGGCTCTTACTCGCACGTTTACAATCATACATTATTTTATTGAATGGGCAACATAATAATTGTTTATTTTTACTTAAGCGTGCGACACTTTTTTATGTTATAAGTACCTACTTAATCGGAACCCCAAAAAAGCAACCGCATATACGTAAATTAAAATAGTGTGTGCAGGCTCTAAGAAGTTTTCAGAAGTGGTATATAATTCCATTCCCACAGTAGATTCGCCTAGTTTGCCAAAAACATCACGTACTGGCGACGATGGCTCTCTTAACTCGGGTCAGCAATATTGTAGGGTCATCAGCCATTATACACGTAGAGGATACTTGCTGTGATTTAGCACTTTTCTCTCAAGCATCTGAATGGGTGATTTCCTGGAGGGCGGCATCCGTTTTGCGATGGGCGTGAGAACGAGGTAAAAAATTGGACGGTGGCTCTAAAAAGCGAGACCACGTGACTTGAGTTTTCTGGCAGGGTCTGATGTACTTATTTGAAGCCTTTTCATCCTGATTTAGTTACGCTCCTCTTCTTGACGCTCCTTTCCCTTTTCGCGACGCGTACGCGTACGCGACAGGTCGAGATGGCGATCGGTGTGTATAGTTATGACTAAGGTATAAACATAGTGTAGGTAGAATCGAATTAGAATGGTCGAGTACGAACATACAGTATTCCAAATTCCATCAACAAAATATCTCTCTCTTTCCTTTGCTCATTAAATATTAGAATTTAGAAGAAGAAACATGAACTGGCAACTTTTTTACTATTTAACCCAAACATTCCTGCACCTATTTGCCTTTTGAATATACACGATACACACATCTCAAATCGATGATTTAGTGTGACGTTGAGCGAGCCAGCGCTCGAAATTCGCGTATCTCGGTATTGTTTTTCCCTTGGCCCGCGGCGATTACCGGTGACTCCATGGGTGGTCCCGCCTTCTCCAAATATAGGATACACCAATTTATGATTCTAGTGAAAAAGTTGTGATGAATGATTGTACAGCAGTCAGCACAGAGGAGGGAACAGAAATACTTACAATACAGGTACCTAGAGTGAGGGAACTCTCGGTTTGATTGAATCGACGATATACTTATGTCAAACATTAGGCTATGAGGCTATGGGTAACTTGAAATCATGGATTTAGAAAGTAATAACTCTTATTACCTCAATAATTAGTACTTACTTTGCTTAAAATCAAAGAAAAATAGGCGTTTCATAGGCTACCTAGCGTGAAAACTCAAATTATGTAGGTAACAATTGACATCTGCCAGTGAAATCGAAGCCTTGACGTTTTGTTACAAGTTCCTGTTCCTGTTAAATTGTGGTTAGCCCTTGACTGGATGCGCGAGTTAACCTGGAAGTTGCATTGCAGTTTTATTAAACTTATAGGTAGGTAGGTACTCACTTGGTGACACGGTTTTGCCGGTAATGTGGTAAATATCCTTACCTTTAGAACACCTTCTAAGGTAGTCCGCTTCCATTTCAGAAGCTGCATCATCACTTACCAAAAGGTGAGACCGCAGTTAAGGGCTAACTTGTATCGGAATAAAGAAGCAAAAATACAAATATAAAATAGCGCCTGCAGACCTTACCAGGCCAGACCAAGAAATCACAAATGCTCAAATACTTGTAGGAATCAAAACCGAGACGCCAGGGAGGGAGGTATTCGTAGCTAGTCTAGACGTTCGCGTTGTCAAGGCTTATTGCATTAGGTGAGATTTTATTACAATGAGAGCTCCCACGTTGACCAAGAGCTCCATTCGCACCATTGAACGTCTATCCCTTAATCCGTATACGATTTACGACGTCATTACGCACAGTTTTAGTTGCAATTTGCATACCTATGCGACGGAAGCCGTAAAAAGCGGTACTGCAGCGGTGTGCTTTGATACGCGCTCTTACGGAAATGGTAAAATAATTATGATGACTGCAGAGAAGTGTGAATATGTAAATGTTTTATTGGACTTACTTACCTACCACATTATAAAATACTAGGGAATTATGAAATGAATTGCCGAGTATGCCGATTACCGAGTAATAAGCGAGTACTCGGCCCATCGATTATGTGCATCGGAGTCCTGTCAGACTCTTGACATGTTCTGCAAACTTACTTACTTACCCGTTACTTAGGTTAATTATAATATTACTATAATAAGTCAGTTTTTAGAAAAGTAATTAGAGCAGCTTTCATTGCTACATCCATCGTGGAGCCGTAGATAGGTATTGGTGGGTGGGCGCGTCACCGCGTTCACCTAGTAATGATCACAGACGATGCCATAATTACACCTCTGAACCGCATACTTTCCTCTTTGTTATAATATTTGATACACCGTGTGTGGCACAAACACGTTATAAGTATATTCGGCGCTTAGATTAGATGTACCTACCGTTGAAATCATGCTGAGCGACATTGCTTAATCTTCTCGTGGAACGATTTTACATTACTCGGGTATGGAATTAAGTGGCGTAATTCCTACAAACTTTCATATTATATTGACGAATGCTGACTATAGAAAATACTACAATAAAATCTTAATCTTATCTAATTGCTATACAATCATGCCCGCGTGGGATGGTGCCCGGTATCGAACCCCCGACCTCCGATTTGAAGGCGAACGTCCTAGCCACTAGGCTATCACAGCTTCCTTAGGATTAGCTGTAGAATCTAAATTCGTCTCAGCGGGCGCTGTGTTGCAAAGAAATTTATTTAATCACCTAAGTAGATTTAGATATTTGATAGCATGTTACTACACAGCTTTTATGTAACCCGCATATTATTCTATTTTATTATTAGCAGGTACACCGTACATCCACACTCCACAGGCAATAGTGCGAAGTAGAAAAGTTGGAATAATTCTTCGGAATACAGACGTAATTATGGTTTACTGGTCATTAGGCAAAATACCGCCATTTACTTGTCATTACACAATACACAATTTGCCCGGCGGTCTCTTTGTGGGTAGGATAAAAAGAGGTTTAGTTTCTATAGAAAATACGAGTTCAATAACCTCTCAAAGTTAGGAAGCTACTGGTTATTATTCATTGTCGTCAAATGGTTATTACCTTTATGTTATTTCCGTCTTAGGTGCGATTACTGTGAAGTATTCCTAATCCTTAAATACGACTATTGGACTTAAGGCGAATACTTAAGCAAGACTTAAGCCCAAATTTTATTTTATTCAATTTAAAGGTTCCATCAAAAATATTTAAGTTAAACCCTACAAACATATTACTTTAAATATCATAGTCATTCTGAAAAGCTTATAAATGATATAAATATATCAAAAGGAGCTTTTAAGCTTGGTAGTCATTAGGTACTTATGTGTTTATGAAACTATGGAAGTTTGTTTTCATAAGCCGGTGGTTCTACGAAGGGACTTACAAATATTGAAGGATCATTGTAAAAACAATTAACTACCATTTGCAGTACTTACATAATTAAGATAAAAGATTGTTTCAAAAGTTTTAGGTCCTCGCTATCAGATGAATATAAAAAATTGTAGAATTAGGTATGTAACTTGTAAGTACCTACCTACCTACCAAAAGTGTATCTGATATAGAATTGGCATGGCGTTAAGACCATCTTCTGACGTATGGTGATCACACATTCGTAAGTCGTAACTAGTTGCATGCGGCGTACCTACGCACCGGGCCGCACGATGCAACGAAATACATATGTCAGTACTGAAAATGGACATACTGGATTACCTCATTAGTACGCAGCAAGAGGCTGGCACTGAATAAATTCATGCTGAGTGCTGACTGTATTTATTCCACCACTTGTTCTGCTGACTTTATTCTTATTTATAATACTTATTGAAAAATGTGCATTCGGTGCGTGCATCCTTTGTGGCATGGCCGGCACGTGCGGTTCGTCCATGATGTGCGACCAGCATTACGCCTGCTTGTGCCTCAAAAGCGGCAATCTTTGAAGTGGTTTGACAGCGGCCGCTGACGCCTCTATAAAAACCCCATGATTTATTCCATGTCTATTCGACTGGAGCCGGTAACAACTTTATCGTAATAAGTTCCTAGACAACTTTGAAATGTATGAGGCTTTTTGTGTTTCAAATATGAGATTGGTATTGGAGATTAGAGATTTCTTCTGCTATGGATAGTTTTGTGTTGAATTGTCGATTTAACTGTGATTATTATCTCTTACGAAATAAACGCTGTTATAGCTTTGATTTGCAACTTTGTTCGATTGCAACTTTACGGAACAGCTATGCCTTTCCTGAATTTGTAAAAAAATACTACTTAGATATAAGGTACCCCGCACACCCGCACGTCACCCGCGCTATCCCGCACCCGAGCAACGTATCGATGTGATTTTTGTATTGATTTTCATATAAGTAGGTAAGTAGTTGAAGATCAGAGTAATACGGGTTAAGTACTATAGATATTTATTGCATAAAACAAATGAGTTTCCACGGTATTTCTATCATTAATCCTCGCGGACGAAGTCGCGGCGGGCATCATGTACTTACCTATAGGAATCAAAATAAGTACCTTAAAGCATTTCTGATGGACAGGAATACCAGTCGCAATAATTAATAACCAGCGTGCAAGAAAAATCTTCAATATTCCTATAACAACAATATTGTAAACAAATCAAACGAATCGTTAATGAAGTCTTTACGGTCTACGGTTCAATAAAGCAAACTATCTATCTTTGAAGACACCGCCGAGGCTTTTATAAAGAAAAACTACTTAATTAGTGAGTATTCCACGTACTACGATACTCAACACTTTGACGGATGTGCCATTAAGAAAGTGTATACTTAGGTTAGTATAAAACATAAAAACTAAGCCAGTAAAATTAAATTTATAGTCCGTACAAAATGACTCCTCATGCGCCATTTTAACACTCATCATATCAAAAGTACGGTTAATCTTCAAAATAAGGACTAAAATCTACTTATGACATGTGAAACAAAGTTAAAATGGCGCGTAAGAAGTTAAATTTTACGCGTAATATGTTATTGTGACGATTTTACAACACGAAATAAAATAAAACGTGACGAATTTTTTGCTTCAGATAATTTGGTAAAGGATGCAATTTAAAATTTTAGATTTCTTAGCTCTGAAATTAAGAACATTGTTTTGAACGATTTCAGAAAATCGCCAGTAAAGATACAAGTTCAAGCAATGATTGAGCATTTTCCAGCAAGTATAAAATAGGTACCTACACCTTATTGACGTGATGATGTTTCAGCTTACTCGATTGGAAGAGTAGGTAAAGTGGGCTCAGGATTTGAGCCATTTTCAGTACCTATCATGAAACGATCAAATAAAGAAATAGTATAACAGAAAAGCTACATTAACAGTAGCTACTTGCATATGCTAAAAATAAAAATAAAAATAATTTCGATTCAAAATGAATGCCCTATATAATTACCTGATAAAATCTATTATAAAATAATGTAACACGTAGCTTGCATGTAATTGTATAATAATTATATATTTAGCATGTATGTATTGTTAATGTACCTAACTTTGCAATGCCCTAACGGGGCTTCATGTAACCATGAAAGCAAATGAATAAATAAATCATAAATCATATTTTATCGGTTTTTATAGGTATAGGTGCCACAGATAACCAGGTAGCACCTACACCTATAGCACAAAAATAAATTAGGTAGGATGCAATGTGCCTATCCAGCTCTGTCAAAATGACTGAAAAATTTACATACATACATTTTTAGGTCGGAATGGGCGTGAAGTTATCCTTAAATGCCCGGAAAAACAAAACAAAACATAAAAATAGAGTCCCTAGTTTATTTATTTAAAATATTTTCAGCGTTGAAAGATTAGGTACCTATGCGTATAGATAGGCAAGTACTTGGTACATAATCCATATCCATACTAATATTATAAATGCGAAAGTGTGTCTGTTTGTCTGCTAGCTTTTCAACCGATTTTGATGAAATTTGGTACAGAGTTAGCTTATATCCCGGGGAAGGACAAAGGCTACTTTTATCCCGGAAAATTAAAGAGTTTCCACGGGATTTTGAAAAACCTAAATCCACGCGGACGAAGTCGCAGGCATCATCTAGTATAATAATACAGTTTCTCTTGAAGTCAGAACTGTGCAAGAGAAAGCAGCTGCGGGATTATCTCCTGCGGGCCGACTGGCCGCCGCCGATAGAGTCATTATGTTCCATTATTGTACACATCTCCCCAACCTTTGCTTTATAACTGGTCAAATGCGTGTCAGAACTTTGAACACGACGTATAAGATAGGGTTCATTGGTTATATTGTTTAGTTATAGGGGGTGGGGGGAGGTTACACCAAATTTTTTTTTGCTACTCTGACTTTTCATGATGAGGAGGCTTTTATTTAATCTTTACAGGAAGCTCGAAAAGGGTTAACGGGTCAATCGGGGACCCGAGAGAATAAGGACCTTGGTCAAACAATTAGTTTGGCCATCCAAAGGGATAATGCTACCAGCATCTTAGGTACAATGCCTCGCTGCGGTGGTCTTGATGAGGTCAGATCTAGATAATCTAGATTTACTTAATTTAATTTATATTAGTTTTAATTTTATGTTGTTTTTTTAAAATTTTAATTTAGATATAAAACATATTTTTTTGTATACCAGCAGCTCTTGTATTTATTTTTAAAATGGCATTTTTTTCGGTCTTTTGTAAAGTTGCTTAGAACTTAAACGACGATTTTACAAGTTAGAATAGGCACTAAAAATGTACACTGTGTAATGCCCTTTATAAAACTGCAACTTTGACCACCGCTGGACTGGGCGTCTGATTAACTCATCGAGCGGGCGCGGGGAATGGACTTGATACACGTTTTGATTATTTCCCTCCTGCTTTTTCTACGTGTTTTGTTTTATGCGTCTCGGATCTTACAATCTGGCATACAAATAAATGTACAGTAACAGTAACGGTAGGTATATTTTAGATTAGAACCCTCAAACGTTACCTTTCTTTAATTTTCAGATTTAAAAAATTAAAATACCTAAGTACTAAAGTATAATAAGGAATAGGAAACATATTTATATGAACCCTGCATTAATAAAGAATTTAATTTATGCTAAAATCACTACTTTTTAACATAAATTAAACTTTTCTATACGATTCCATTATTTTATTGCTAGTAAGTAGTAGCATATATATATACTTAGTAGTTACTTAGGTACATGTGCAATTTTTCTATTGAAAAAATAAAGACAAATTTCCAATGGTACCTACGTAAAATAGGTGACTCGATAAGTGACTTTACGAAAATTATTATGTTTTTACTACTTTGTGTAAATCTTTTGAAAGCTTTATCTGAGAAGTACCTACATCTACTTTAGATGAAAGTTAATGATTTCGAATACAATAGAATGTACGTTCTACTACATGGTCATTGATATTAAAATAATTAAGATAAGTAAGTACGAGCTATTATCTCACCCTATTATTAATTCAGCCAAGTTTTACCGCCTAAACGATTACAATACAATAAGCTTTAGCCCTGTGCTTAGCGACGCATGAGTAAATTACTAGAAAGCTTTTATACTATAGCTTTTCGCATCTACTGCTATTATTTTAAGGCTTTGTTTTGCATAACTGCATGCACTCTATTATGTCGTATAACTTTGTATTTTATTGTTTCAATGTTAAGGCTTATTTTTGTGTGATTGGTGTTTTAAGGGCACGATTGCGTGGGCAGTGGTGACGCCCACTGTCACACGTGTCCCGGATGTGGATGCTGAAATTGTAAGGACCGTGTGATGAATACGGGCAATTAAATTTGTTTTTTTTTATCTGAGTGGAGGCCTCGAGACGAGAGTAGAGTAGGTACCTACAGTAAGCTGTAATTAAGTAATCCGATAATTTTCTTTTTCAAATTAGGTACCGTCTACATAGAAAAAACTAAGTTCTATCTAAGCCCCTGACCCTAATAATAATCACACGATTTTCCAAACGATTTTCCAAGATCAACCCTGTTTATTATTTTGTAAACAAAATCGCACAAGTGTAGTTTAGGAATTAGGAGGTAAAGGTAACATGTGATCTAATCGGTGTAGGTCTAGTGCGAATCGGCAAACTTCACCCACCTTGGAGAACATTATGGAGAACTCTCAGGCATGCACGTTTCCTCAAGGTAAACGTTCAATTTCGAAGCAAGTGTGAAGTGACATTTAATTGCTTGAAACGCACATGACTTCGAAAAGTTAGAGGTGCGTGTCCGGGATCTTACCCCCGACCCTTTGACTATATAGGATGTCGACGTCTTAACCACTAGGCTATCACCTCCTTTAAAAACATACATATATTATGTTATAATTAAAGTTGTTCCTTTGCGGTAGCCGGTAAGGCTAAGCAATACTATTAAAATGAGTGATCATTATGCATTGTCCATGCATTCCAGCTTTCATTGAGATTTTATACTGGTATTCTTTTATGTAGGTACTTACAATGTAGAGTTGGACAAAGATGCAATAACCTTTTTTTACCCGATGGGTGCCGATAAAGTTGTATCGTCCTTAGGATAGGGTTACCAAGTACAAAACTACTTTCTGCAGGACTGGCTGCGAGGCCATTTCGGTTTGGAGTTTTGGACCTAACTAATGTATGTAGAACCTGCTTGTGCCCGCGAATTCATTCGCGTGGACTGCATAAATTTTAAAGCCCTATTTTACCCCCATAAGGGTTGATTTTCAAAAATCCTTTCTTAGCGGTTGCCTAAGTCATAATATCTATCTCCGTGCCAAATATCAGCCCGATTCGTATGTCCTCATTGACGATCAAGCCATAAACTTGCACTAAAGGCTGTGGTTTTACTCGCGGATTGTACCTACATATATTATATCGGTTTAAAACAGCGGTCTTGCGATGATCTACCAGCGATTTGAAGATACTGGCAGCTACCAAAAACTGCGTAAAGCTCGCACCTCGTAGGACATTGTCTGCGGCCCAGCTGGGAGCGGGTGCGATGACATTCTGTCCGACCCGCTCTCGATTAGGACGCGTTCTACGGTCCGCGTTTCTTCCTTCCAATTTCTTGTTCTACCGCTGGCCGCCCCGCAGGACGCACTCGCACCCACCTGGGCCGCAGACTACAAGCCTTGTTTGTGGGTCCAATGAAAAATTCCACGACATTCCAAATACCTGGTAACACTTTTCCCAGAACAGGTTCTCGTTAGCGCGAATGAAGTTGTTATACGTGATGGCCCTCGCTCGTTTTTGTTATTACACGCCCTTTTATCCGACGCCATGCCGACGCTTCAGATCGCCGATAAGCCTGAGTCATGTGTAATTTTTTTTAAATTAATTAGCTAGTTAAAATCTCCAAGTGTATGAGCTTGGCGAAGCTTTAATCCTTCGAGAGTGGTTAACAGGAAGTGGAGGCTATTTTCGCCACTTTTCGCTCTGGCCTGAATTTCCGATATATTTATTTGGGAAGATCTGTTTCATCATCATCATCATCATTATCAACACTGTACCGGCCTACTACCGAGCACAAATTACCTCTCAGAGTGAGAATGGTTAAGGCCACAGTCTGTCACGCTGGCTCAATATGGATTGACAGACTTCACACACCTTTGAGAACATGGAGAACTCTCAGGCATGCAGGTTTCCTCACGATGTTTTCCTTCACCGTTAAGCAAGTGATATTCAATTGTTTTGAAAACGCACATAACTGCGAAAAGTAAAAGGTGCGTGCCCAGGATCGAACCCCCGACCTCCCGAAAAGAAGAAGACTTTCTTAGCGGACGTCTACGTTATAATAGCTATCTGCATGCCTTTCAGTCCGATCCGTCTAGTAGTTTGAGCGGTGCGTTGATCAGGCAGTCAACTTTTCCTTTTATATAATATTTAGATGATTGTGGCTTACAAACTGTGCTTACTAAAATAAATGCTGATGACGTTCGTTCGTAGCAAAGATATTTAATATTATAGGTACAGTACCGTAGTCAATCACGAAACTAGATAGGTATTTAACAAACAAAAAATAGATTCGCTATAGCAGGAAAACAGGCAGATCTACAGATCAGATAGCATTACAACGAAGATTTTAAAAACTTGTGCACCAACAATAACAGGGCCATTATGCCACATAATAAATCTATCTTTTCAAGATGGTACTTTTCCTGAAAAATTAAAGTATTCTATTGTTAAACCGATACATAAAAAGGATGCAAAAAATGAGATGAATAATTACCGACCTATAACTCTTATACCAATTATTTCAAAAATTCTCGAAAAAGTAATGCTTGACAAAATAAACGACTTCATTGATAAAAACAAGATTCTAAAAGCAAACCAGTACGGATTCCAAAAAAATTGCTCAACTACATTAGCATGCTTTGATTTAATTAAAAAGATAAATAGTGCATTCAACAAACAAAGAGCAGTTGCTGCTATACTACTGGATATGTCCAAAGCTTTTGACTGTGTCAGCCATGAGATTCTTCTTGAAAAACTTTATAAATATGGTATACGAGGTGCTGGCTACGACTGGCTAAAGAGCTATCTCCATAGACGACAACAATGTGTTGAAATTACGACCATACAAAATAAACATAAATCTATTCATAGATCTTTATATAAAGAGGTCAAATCGGGAGTCCCCCAGGGAAGTATCTTGGGGCCTCTGCTGTTTTTGCTCTATATAAATGACTTGCCAGACACGGTTGAAAATGACACAATTCTCTTTGCTGATGACATTACATTAATAATTGAAAGTAAGTTAAAAGATGAACTTGAACAAGACATCAATGTTGCACTAAATAAGATTATTCATTGGCTCGATCTAAATAACCTTTGCGTTAACTTAAAAAAAACCAAAATAGTTGAATTTCAGACCTATAACAGCTCATCCCTTAACCTTAACATTAATTATAATAATGAAAAAATAAAAGTGGTGCCGTCGGCAACTTTTTTGGGGGTTACAATTGATAAATATTGTAATTGGAAGGAACAAATACAAATAATTTGTAAAAAACTTAATAGGTTTGTATATGCATTATATCGACTCCGAAATACAGTCTCTGAAGAAGCAGCTACAACTGCTTATCATGGTTATGTTGCTTCTATACTGCGTTATGGACTAATACTATGGGGTAACTCTGTCGATATCGTAAATGCTTTCAGAGTACAAAAAAAATGCATCAGATCATTGTGTGGCGCGGATATAATAGCTCCGTGTCAGCCTTTGTTTAAAAAAAAAAAGATATTACCCTTGCC
Source organism: Maniola hyperantus (assembly GCF_902806685.2). NCBI lineage: Eukaryota > Metazoa > Arthropoda > Insecta > Lepidoptera > Nymphalidae > Maniola > Maniola hyperantus. Next base: position 8,077,601 of record NC_048555.1, read on the forward strand.
ATGTTTATATATATTTGAAACATGTCTATTTGTAAAGAAACATGTGCATTTATTTGATATGAAGCCTGATAACGGACGCCGCCGACATAAACTTAAATTAAAAATACCAGGGCGAAGACTAGAGATATGTTCCCGCAATTCTTATTGTATGGCTGTCACTTTGTATAATAAACTATCTGACAACATTAAAAGTCTACCAATGTCTAAATTTAAGAAAAAATTGTTTGACTATTTAATTAACCAATGTTTCTATAGTGTTAAGGATTTTTTGGATAACTGTGGGATTTGACATAAATTATTATTACTTTGAATTATGACGTTTTGATAATGTAACTATAAGTTTTTAAAGTTTTACTGTCGTGGTCATTTCTATTTGTTCTTTTCTTAAATTTATTTTTATTGTAAGTACCACATATTTTGCACGCCATACATAAATGGCAAAATGTGAAAGGACCATCTATATATGTACGATCATTTACTACTCACATGTAGCAAAATTAAATGATTTCATTTCATTTCATTTCATTTCATTTCATTTCATTTCATTTCATTTCATTTCATTTCATTTCTATGTGTCGCCGGCCGCTACCCAGCATCCCGCAAACCAGTCTGCGTACCTATTCAGCCTCGGTTCAATGTTCGGTGCACGCTCCAATTAAAGTGCTTTTCTCGCTGTTACTCCGTTGATTTAGTTGTTAAACTTACTTACCAATTAAAATGGCGAGAAAGTCTCTTTGATTATACGCAGAAGAAAATCAGAGATTAAGTACAGCGAGATTAGATTTATTCAAGGTTTTGTCTATCGACTTCCTAATTAGATGGACTTTGTATAGGTAAGTATTTCATGTCCAATGATACTTAAATTCGAGATATTCTCACGGATGACGGAGAGAACTCGGATGACGGAAGTCGGAGTTAGTGCGTAAACTACCATACAAATAGTTCTATGACTATAGGATCCTTCGGAACCTATTTTCACGGATTCGGATCGGATCCGGATGCAGTGCGTAATTGCCCTAAATCTATCTAAATAGTATATAAAAGGAAAATCTGACTGACTGACTGATTGATTATCAACGCACAGCTTAAACTACTGGACGGATCGGGCTGAAATTTGACATGCAGTTAGCTATTATGACGTAGACATCCGCTAAGAAAGGATTTTTGAAAATTCAACCCCTGTAGAGGTTTGAAGTTTGTGTAGTCCACGCATACTAAGATGCGAGTGACAAATTTAGATAAAGAAAGAAGTTAAGAGACAGTGGGCTTTAATAGTGATGATAAATTAAATCCAATGATTACTAATGAAAGTTATCATCTATCAATTATTTGTCAGGTAAGGCCAAATACTAAGTAATTAAAAATCAAGCAAAGCATCTGCTGTATTATTTCAAAGTAAGAATCCTAATCATCTAAACAGGCTTCTATAATAATTAGAAGCTAACAACCCAGTGTTTACTTTTATCTCAATGTATAAAATAAATAGCACAAGAGGGTAGGTGATAAATACAGAAGTAAAACCAACCAAGTCGAATAATAACTGAATTGTATTTGTTCAGCATTGATCTATTTATATTAAAATGAATCTACCACCCATTTCGCTAAGGTGTTTAGTCATGGAGAAGAAAGGGCAAAGAAACTCCATAACACACATCTTTTAAAACAACTAGAACGTTGAGTAAAGTAGTAGGTACATATTTGGTACACAGTTACAACAGGTAACCTATAAAAGGCAAATGATTACATTACATTATAATACAATATAAGAATACTTAACTTCAGTAAGGTCCGCTGTGTTTGCTCTGGGCTGTCGATACAAGACTGTCCCCTCTCTGTCGAGGTAGGGTACTTTTATAACACTGCCATCGCAAACAAGGCGGATATCGACTATCACATGATCTTAATATTAATCATTATTTATTTTAAGTTTGTTGACAAAAGGTATGTTGACACACCCAATTTACAATAATAAAATCAGTGACATTGATGGTCTACGTATTAATAATTTACAATAATAATAAGCGACTTAAATTGTCAGTTTACACAACATTATTATTTCACATAATAGCTATTGCCAACTGTATGTTGACAATAGCTTAGTATAATGTCACTCTTAGTACATTGACAGTATTTAATTTACAATGAATAATTAGTTACCAGTATTGACAATTCACATAATATTATTTATCGTATTGTCACATTCCTAGATATTAAATTGGACAACTATTAAGAATATAAAACACTATTAAATCATAATCCTTCGGGCTGGGTAACATTGACGTTGATATCCTGTCGCGGGATAACGATTCTGTTTAAATTATTACTACAAATATTTATTGTAGACTCCAAGTTTATGATTGGGTCAATTTTAGCATAATAATTTGGATATATTTTTATCCTGATATGACACGGCCATACTGACAAGTACTTCGCTCCCGAAGTACATAGGAAAATACGAAGAAAGAAAAGACAAGGCCAACAAATGATTACTTAGTACTAGCAATGATTAGCGCCAGGCAGACCTAACTAACTTTGTCCAATTGGGAATCTTTACATTTGTCTCACATGGGAATCTTAACATTTGTCTCGTATGGGAATTTTAGCATTTGTCTCATATGGGCATCTTATCGATATCCCTTACGGGAACTTTAGCATTTGTCTCATATGGGCATCTTATCGATATCCCTTACGGGAATTTTAGCATTTGTCTCATATGGGCATCTTATCGATATCCCTTACAGGAATTTTAGCATTTGTCTCATATGGGCATCTTATCGATATCCCTTACGGGAATTATAGCATTGTCTCATATGGGCATCTTATCGATATCCCTTACGGGAATTTTAGCATTTGTCTCATATGGGCATCTTATCGATATCCCTTACGGGAATTATAGCATTGTCTCATATGGGCATCTTATCGATATCCCTTACGGGAATTTTAGTATTTGTCTCATACGGGAATCTAAACATACACTTCATACTTCATACTTCATAGCCGAAAAAAAATATAGATATTTTTTGGTTGCTCTCTGACTAAGCTCACAAGGATAGCAATGTGGATTATTAGTTACACATAATATAGCTGTTAAGTAGTGGATTAATAATAGTCGTTGTAAATATTTTTTTTTTGTAAATTTTAAGTATAAGATAGATTAGAGTACACTGCCGCATTAGGACTCCCCTGTAAGGACAGTGCACATTATGATATAATAATAAATAATAATAATAACATTTATCTTATGGGGATTTGTCCCGTATGAGAATCTCAACATTTGACCCATACGAGAATCTTAAAATTTGACCCATATGAGAATCTTAACATTTGACCCATATGAGAATCTTAACATTTGACCCATATAAAAATCTTAACATTTGACCCATATGAGAATCTTAACATTTGACCCATATAAAATTTTTAACATTTGACCCATATGAGAATCTTAACATTTGACCCATATGAGAATCTTAACATTTGACCCATATGAGAATCTTAACATTTGACCCATACGAGAATCTTAACATTTTGTCCCATACGAGAATCTTAGAATTTGTGCCATTAACATTTGGGAGTCTTAAGATTTTGTTTCCATTGAGGAGAGAAGATTTTTTTTTTTTTTTTTTTTCTTTTTTTTTTCTCTTTCTTTTTTTTCTCTTTTTCCTTCCCTCTCCTCTGTTCTCCTGTCATTTAGCATTAGTATGTTTTATTACTATTCGGCCATCTTGATAAGTACTTCGTTCCCGAAGTACATAGGAAAATAGAAAACTGCAGCCCGTGAAATTAAATCAACTACGGCAACAAAAGTACCGACACAAAAAAAATTTATAAGATTGTGCTATTTGCAAAACAAAATTCAATGACTCAATGTCAATGTTACTGTCATAAAAACTAGGATAGCTAGACGTCAGACCGACATTAGAGTAAAATAGAACAAGTTTTCTTTGTTGTTTTAAAACAATGTATCACAACATTAATATGTTTACACTAGTATGTTTTAAAACATTTTTTTTTTTAATGTATGAACAAATATGATATATATTTGTGATGTATATTTGATGTAGTGTATGTACATCAAACCAACTCAAAACAAAATAAATTAATAACACGTTGTAACGTAGGTATTTCTAAAATATAATGTTGGACATTTTATTATTTCTAGTAGGATGATAAATTAAAAAAATAGGAACCCTATTCACTTTTTTTTTGTTAAAATAATAATCAAAAATAATCTGGTTCGACCTAACCTCAAAATATTTATGATATGTGGGAACAATAAGGATATTTTATTATAAGGAAAAGAAAATCCTTTTGAAATAAGATATCTCGACAAAAGAGGATTAGAAAAATAAACTATATTTAAGATAAAATAATTCTTTGGCGAAGTCGAAATAATATTACAGAGTTAAGAATTAATGAAAATGGATCTAAATAAGGCTTTTTTTGTTTGACCATTAAGTGGAAAGAGTTAAGAATAAAATTAATGTAAGAAATCTCAAAGCTAGTTGTATTATTATTTTAATGTGGAAACAATTTGGTAACATTAAATCTTAAATAATAAAAAAAAAATTAAATGTTCTAATAACGTCACTGAGTAGAGAGAAAAAAAACTTGAGTAGGCAATCTGCTTTGAGTTGTTTTAAGAAAAGGAAAATAATTGAATTATTTTAAAAAGGAAAATAAATAAATATAGTTTATGTTTAAGTTACATAAATCAGAATAAGGTAATTTCTCCAAATTTTGAGCTCTAAGTACGATGCAATTTTTCAATAGCAAACTTACTGATTTGTTTTTGTCTCTCAACAAGTTCAAAGTTTTCATAAAACGTAAACTAATTATAAAAATCCTATTACAATGTAAGCAAGCTTGGGAATGAGTTGTTTAACGGCTTTGTGATAGTTCTAGTAAGTTTCAATAATTTTGTAAAGTGGTGATAATAAAAAGAATACTCGGTTGAGTTTGTTGTGGGCTCTTCTCAGACCTAGGCGCGTTCGGAACCCGCTTTAGTTTTAAGTTTGCACAATAATTATCACCACTGTATCCTACAAATCCAACATCTAACCATCAAAAAGAGCAATTTATTACCTATTTTGAATAAATCATTTGACTTTGACTTTGTTTGTTATTCTTTGTTGTGGTACATCATAATTTTCTAAATGATTTAACATTGTTTGTATACTTTATCAAAAACCGCTCGGTCAATCTGACGCCCAACTGGGCTTATTCTCATCTAAATAGATGAACCACTTGTGGTGGTATAATTTAACTAATTAAAATCTTTTATGACTACCCACACAACACGTGGTTTTTATAGATCACTTCAAGGCAGTACATAAATACACTTCACTTAACTTTCACAATTGGAGCGACGTTCCAACCAGCGGTGCCACATGAGCACCAAGAGCCGATGACAAAAGCGTTGTCCCTCGCTTTGGGATCGTCGGACACAAACACCAAGTGCCGCAGACGATAGGCGGCAGCCAGTCGCTTCGAGGAGAAGCCGCATCCACGATTGCTGAAAGCATTTGAAAAGTATTAGTATTAGGACAAGAAAAGATTTATCGTATCCCACTTCTGATGACAAATTTAGATAAAGAAAGAAGTTAAGAGACAGTGGGCTTTAATAGTGATGATAAATTAAATCCAATGATTACTAATGAAAGTTATCATCTATCAATTATTTGTCAGGTAAGGCCAAATACTAAGTAATTAAAAATCAAGCAAAGCATCTGCTGTATTATTTCAAAGTAAGAATCCTAATCATCTAAACAGGCTTCTATAATAATTAGAAGCTAACAACCCAGTGTTTACTTTTATCTCAATGTATAAAATAAATAGCACAAGAGGGTAGGTGATAAATACAGAAGTAAAACCAACCAAGTCGAATAATAACTGAATTGTATTTGTTCAGCATTGATCTATTTATATTAAAATGAATCTACCACCCATTTCGCTAAGGTGTTTAGTCATGGAGAAGAAAGGGCAAAGAAACTCCATAACACACATCTTTTAAAACAACTAGAACGTTGAGTAAAGTAGTAGGTACATATTTGGTACACAGTTACAACAGGTAACCTATAAAAGGCAAATGATTACATTACATTATAATACAATATAAGAATACTTAACTTCAGTAAGGTCCGCTGTGTTTGCTCTGGGCTGTCGATACAAGACTGTCCCCTCTCTGTCGAGGTAGGGTACTTTTATAACACTGCCATCGCAAACAAGGCGGATATCGACTATCACATGATCTTAATATTAATCATTATTTATTTTAAGTTTGTTGACAAAAGGTATGTTGACACACCCAATTTACAATAATAAAATCAGTGACATTGATGGTCTACGTATTAATAATTTACAATAATAATAAGCGACTTAAATTGTCAGTTTACACAACATTATTATTTCACATAATAGCTATTGCCAACTGTATGTTGACAATAGCTTAGTATAATGTCACTCTTAGTACATTGACAGTATTTAATTTACAATGAATAATTAGTTACCAGTATTGACAATTCACATAATATTATTTATCGTATTGTCACATTCCTAGATATTAAATTGGACAACTATTAAGAATATAAAACACTATTAAATCATAATCCTTCGGGCTGGGTAACATTGACGTTGATATCCTGTCGCGGGATAACGATTCTGTTTAAATTATTACTACAAATATTTATTGTAGACTCCAAGTTTATGATTGGGTCAATTTTAGCATAATAATTTGGATATATTTTTATCCTGATATGACACGAGCATAAGCTAGTAATAATTATTTACGTAATAATAATAGTCTACTGCTAAGATGTTCTAAGGTGAGGAATTAAATTCTTTCAAACAAGGATCGACTGTTTTATTTCGTCATGAATTGTAAACATCTTATGGACCGTGTGTTGTAAGTATTACAATTAACACCTGTCCAGATTTATGGACTATTATAGGTCTGTATTTATAACCTACCTATATCACGTTGGCTGGTGGCAATTCGGTATGGTCATCTCGGCTCCCTTTATCACAATTTGACACTTTAAAATTAGGTACATTAAAGGATCTGATATAGAAAATAGATAACTTCTTGTTTCGTAGCATTTTTTATCGATGTCTGACTTGAGATGGATGACTTGATTTGGGTCTGAAATTATAAATTGGTAAGTGATGATGCATTAGATACCTACTACTTAGTGGAAAACGCTGGTTAAAAAAAAAGAAAAAGAAAGAGAAGAGGTATATCTACTTATAGTTATGTACCTACTTACCTTATTTTAGAACTATTTATTTCGGAAAATTGTTACGCAGATCTTGCCTAAAGTGTAAGTAGGTATAGTAAGCAACTAAATATTATTGATGCCATTTACCTGACGTATTATAGCAAAGCTGGTCTAATTTTCCATAAAGTGGTTCCGAAATCTTTTGCTTGTGCATTCGATTCACTACACTGTGTCATGATTAGCGTGAGACAGATATACTTAGTATATTCCGTGATTAGACTATATTAGGTACTTACGTACTTCCTTTTATATGTCCAAAAATAATAATAAATCTTCATAAACTTTTATTATGTGAATTCTTGCATTATTTTATAAGTCATCTCCCAAAACTAGAACAAATTATGGCAGAAAAACCCTAACCTATGAAGGAGCTAAACTTTATAACCAAATACCTGCACACATAAAAAATGTACACTCATTCAATGCATTCAAAACTGAATTAGCTGCTCACATTATGAGTAATGCGAATCACTTCGACAAATGCATTGGCAATGGCGAATATTAAATGTAAACTTTATTCTTAGAATTAAGTTCTCATGTAAGTGACTTTGTCTTTATGAGAATAAACATCTTTAAACCTAAACCTATCTCCTTTAAATTGGTGTATTTTCTCTCTCATAGTCTCATAGACACAACCTACCAAAAGGATTTCTTTTTGTACTTATGGCCACCTCATCTTGCAAAAAGTAACCATCGGTGTACTTGCAATAAATGGGGAACAATTCAAGGCAGTCAAGCCGCTGTGAAATCTTAATGGGTTTACAGCACTAAATTGGAGAGTGGTTCTTTTTTGCTCGCGCCCACCCGTAAAACTTCGGCATGCAATTTACTGTGGTTCTATTATCGATGATTGTACACTATTACTTCACAATGGCACGCATTATTATTGGTACTCATGACTATGGTCTTAATTTTCATTTGACCTTAGTGCGATTTTCCACGATCTTGGTGATTTTAAAAACCGGCCAAGTGCGAGTCAGACTCGCGCACTCAGGGTTCCGTACCTAGACGTATTTTATCGACATTTTGAACGATAAGTCAAAATCTATTATGCCTAAAAATAAATAAAAATCTTTTTTAGAATATACAAGTGAAGCCCTTTCATATGATACCCCACTTGATATAGTTATCTTACTTTAAAAATTGAAAATACTAATTTTTAGTTTATGACCACAATTTTTTTTTTGTGTGATGTAACCAAAAATTCACGGTTTTCATATTTTTCCTCTTATGCCAGCTATATGACCTACCTACGTACCAAATTTCATGATGCTAGGTCAACGGGAAGTACCCTGTAGGTTTCTTGACAGACAGACAGATGTTTTCGAGAACTTTTATAATATATAGTATGCGTAAGGTCGAGACGGCAATCGGAGTGGGGACGCCCCGCACACCCGCACAGTCCCAGCGCTATATCGGCGTGGAATAGCGCGGGTGAATTGCGGGTGTGCGCCGTGCGGGGCCCACCTCGCACCCAAATGGCATCTCGAACTGTCGCATACTATAGGTACCTTCAAATTACTTGCTCTGTGTATTCTTATTTCTTAGCTCTATGTATCATTAATCATCTAAATATATAAAAGGAAAAGGTGACTGACTGACTGACTGACTGACTGACTGACTGATCTATCAACGCACAGCTCAAACTACTGAACGGATCGCGGGCTGAAATTTGCCATGCAGATAGTTATTATGACGTAGACATCCGCTAAGAAAGGATTTTTGAAAATTCAACCCCTAAGGGGGTGAAATAGGGATTTGAAATTTGTGAAGTCCACGCGGACGAAGTCGCGAGCTAAGCTAGTTATATCTAAATATGTAGGTGCCTATGAACCTGCTTGCAAACTTGAAGTTGTTGAGAAACTTGTTTTACTAAAATTTACCTATATTCATCATCATCATCATCATCAACCCATCCGCCAGCTTACTACTGAGTACCTCCTGAGTACGGGTCTCCTCCATCGATGGTCTCCTCTCAGAATGAGAATTGTTTGGCCGTAGTCCACCACGCTGGCCAAGTGCGAATTGGCAGACTTCACACACCATTGAGAACCTTATCATTAACTTTCAGACATGTAGGTTTCCGCAGTGTGGTGGCCTATGGCCTAAACCTATCTGATTCTGAGAGGAGCCCCGTGCTCAGTAGTAGGCCGGCGATGGGTTGATCATGATGAATATTTTATTTATCGCCTTTTATTCGAAATCCCCAGGGGGTCCCGACTCCCGATAGATATGTACCTAAGTACTTATAAGGTTGGGAAACAGTGCTCCAGCAAGGCACGCCCGCTGTAGCATGAAAGCGGCTGTCATGTCAGGTAGCGGTTCGATACCCCGCATGTTTTATTGACCGTGATGATTGATCGCTGAAGGGAAATGATTTATGTTGTCTATGGAGGTATTATTCGATCACCATTGGAACGCTAAAATGTATCTCGTGTTTGCAGACCTCATTGTTTCCAGAGTATTAAGTCTTCAATCACGTTCTTATTGTAATAGATCGATCATTGAACTGTAGGTAGCGATAAATCTTAACATACAGAAAAGCTCTTGCACAGACTAAGAAAGTAGGCGAATAAGTTTATTGAAACTGTTTACTGTACGCAGCCGAAAGTAATGTACATCGGTCTTTAGAATGACATGTCAGCTGTGTAGAGCGTTCAGCGTTGTCTCTGTCACTAATACCTATACAACGTTTTGTCGGTCTCAACGACAGGGACAAAGCTCTCCAAATCTGCTATCTCCTTCTAAAGGTCGATGTACATTACTTTCGGCCGCGTACTGTAAGTACCTATAGCTGTTTTATTGCTTTAATAACCAACAAAACAAGGTCCTCAAACTAACGCAGGTTTTTTTGGCGATGTTCAACTTCATCAACCCATTCGCTAGCTCACTATTGAGCACGGGCCTCTTCTTAGAATAAGAATGGTTCGGCCATATTCTACCACGCTGGCCAATTGCGGATTGGCAGACTTCACACTTCATACAAACTTTGAGAACGTTAGGTATGACCAACTCTCAGGCATGCAGGTTTCCTCACGATATTTTCTGTACCCCTACCACACGAGTAAAATAGATATCTTCTGTGCCCCTACGGTCGAAGCGCAGTGGAGACCAATCTAATTCTAAGGGCATATGGCTTTGCAGATAGGCCACGGCTGAAGCCTCCCACCCACCAGACAAAAATCCATGTTTTAAGTTTTAACTGAAACAGCTATAGTCACAAATAAGATGAAAAAAATAAGGTTGTGTTGGTTATATCCGGTTCTAAATGATGTTTTTATATTCCTAGGTAAGCAGTTTAATATATTCAACGGCACCAATCGCAACAAATGTTCTGAGGCACGACCACTCGGATGTTTCCTACAATGAAAGAAATAGCAAACCGTTGGTTTAAGCATTCTGTGGTTAAAGTAAGTAGGTACCTACCTACTTAGTTTATTTGCCTTTGGCATGGCATTTGGTTTTGAAAAATAAAATAAAGTACTTAGGTACTTAATAAGTAAGTACTTTATTTAATGTAAGTACTTACTTAATAAGTAAGTACCTACTTTATTACATCCTACCTTAGTAGTGTAGAATAGTAGAGTAGTAGTCTAGAATACCACCCTTGGCCTCGGTCTAATGGACCATACTTAGGTACTTAAACTGTTGTTTTATAAAGTTATCAATTATAATACTTAAAGTAACAAGTGTGAACCAATTCTAATTTAAAACAATACAATACGAGAAATATATTTATTTTAGATTTCAATAAAACACTTCAATAAAAAGCTTCAAATGGTTATACATACTACATTTTTTTATAACACAGCTTATTGTTAATTTTAGAATTGCAAGTAAGTATATTTCGTTATTTTTCATGCCAACATTTAAATAAAACAAAACAGACAATTACTTTTATTTTGTAGGTTGAACACATCTGTCTGTGATCCTCTTTCAGCTGCGATATCTTCATTTGGCGGCCGGCAGGTGTCACGTGGTGCAGTATATTATTTCTCTCTTTCACACTTGTACCTTTCCCTATAGTCGTCCTACTCGCCTTTGTACCTCATCATCTCCGTAGGAAAGCTTAGCGTGTTTTTTTACATTTATTTCTCGTCAGTTCCTGTTGGATACAAATAAATATGTTTGTTTGTATAGCGGCGAGAGATTTCCATTTCGAATATCGAACGAAAGTCGTTTTCAAAGGCAATCTTGGATGAATTTGCTGATGCGCGTATTACGATCTACGATTGCGATTGCCTATGAATATTAATACATTAAAGTACTTAATTGATTATTACTTAGCTATTCATGTTCTATTAGTAGTAGTAGTAGAAAAAAGTACTAAGTACCTACTCAGAATACAGAACAAACCGAATATTATATTTTGAAAAGCACTCAAACCGGGACCTATCCAAATTGGTGCAGCACCATAATACCTACCTATTATTTAGAATATCGACGTCTTTTTAGGTGTTACTAATAATAATTGTATACGAGATTAGATAGACTGCTTATTTGAGTTCTAGCGGTTCCTATAAAAAATATGAACTTAAACGATTTACTAAGAAAAATAATGAGAAACCCTCAAAAACGGGAGCTGTCAACATGCCACAGGTGAATGTGGATTTCACTACGTTTGGAAAACACCCAACATTCCTATTACAACCCTTATTACTAGTTAAGGAGTATTTTGTTCTTAGAAGTGAGTTTGCTAGCTGCACATGTAAAGTTGCAGGTGGTAAGTTGTGTTGACTCAGTTCTTAGCAAATGTTTATAAAGAGCGAAGTCAAACATCTTCGTAATGTTAGCTAGATTTTATCAGGTGAAATGGAGACGTTGTTTGACTCTGAATAAATATTGCTTCCGACGTGATATCTTTATCTATTGGATACCCACATAATTAATTTAAAAAGTGATTTCGTTTAATTAATACCTAGGTAGGTAGGTATGTATTTAGTTACCCCTTGGACGCTCGGAGTCAGGAACAACCACATCAACTCTTATCGTTTTTAGGTATCGATGTTTTTAGGGTTTCGTACCTCAAAAAGAAAAACCGGCCATGTGCGAGTCAGTAAACAACTCAGCAACGAGGGTAAGTACCTACTTGGTGTGCCAGTTTGGAAAGAGTTAGAGTAGAGCTGTACTTTCCAAGAGAAAAAGCCAAGCTAATCTAATGCATGATTTTGATTCAGCACTTCAGTAATCAGTTACGACTTACGAGGCACTATGCAGTGATGTAAATCAGAAAATGGAATAGGCGCGCCAGGATTGCGTTATTGAATTCAAATTTTACCTATTATGAGATACAACATCTCACCTAAGATATAGGATCAAGCACAGGTTTAATAACTGAAGTAATTTATCATTAATACAAGTTTTGATTTTTTGTTCATCGATTTTTTTATATTTAAGAAATCCTTTTCAGTATTTGTGACCTCCGTTAATTTTTTAAAAGCTTTATTCAAAATCTTTGAATGTATTTTTAATGTGCTTTCAATATCTGTACTTTTATGCGATTTATTGTTTACACAAATTTCAAACCCCTATTGCACCCCCTTTGGTGTTGAATTTACAAAAATTCTTTCTTAGCGGTCATCTATGTCATGATAGCTATCTGCATGCCAAATTTTAGCCCGATCCGTCCAGTACTTTGAGCTGTGCGTTGATAGATCAGTCAGTCAGTCAGTCAGTCAGTCACCTTTTCCTTTTATATATATAGATTGAAACAAACTATAACGATATATGATTAAATATAATCTTATTTTCAACAACCCTTCACACTTGCTAAGAATGCAGTAGGTAATTTAGGTAAAAAGGTAAAGTGTATGGCCTCCTAATCGGAGGCCGGGGGTTCCGTCGAGGACACACACCTCTAACTTTTCGGAATTAAGTGCGTTTTAAGAAATTAAATAAGTATCACTTGCTTTAACGGTGATGGAAAACATCGTGAGGAAACCGGCATGCCTGAGAGTTCTACATTATGTTCTCAAAGGTGTGTGAAGTCTGCTAATCCGCACTTGGCCAGCGTGGTAGACTGTGGCCAAAACCCTTCTCACCCTGAGAGGAGATC